>NC_041220.1:57640807-57663228 GCF_002837175.3 Physeter macrocephalus
TGTTACATACAACATTTAAAAATAACTAGAATTATGACTGATAAAATTTTACCAGGACATACTAGATTTTTAGGAATTCCATGTAATTTAACATACTAATCAAACATTTCTCTCTGAGATGGCTCAATGGCCTTCTAAAGCATCTCCAAGTTAGCTGCAGATCAAAAGAACTGTTAGAATTGGCCAAACAGCACTTATTCACTGAACCAAAGTAAAGAGATTTCAAACGGGTGGTTCCTCTTCCAACATCTACTCCTGCCCCAGAATTCTAACTCCTGGGATGACTGGGGCTCGGCCTTTCCAGGCAAGGGTCCCAGGTGGTTTGGCCTCTAAAGGAATTCTCCAACTCTACACTCTCTCGAAAGGGGCTAGTGTGGAGAAAATCTCAGTGTCTGATCAAGTCAGGGGACCCACAGGGGCCATCCCCAAGTCAGCCCACATTGGATACTAAATTTGATGTCGAAAACTCGACCTCTGTGTACCAGTGCCAAATCGAATCTCAGAGAGAGAGGTTTGCAGGAACTAGAAAAGAATAGCTCTACTGCTTTGGCAGCCAAAGGGGGACACAGAAAACTCCTACCCTCAAAAACCGTGTGTCCCAATGCAGGAGGATCTGGTGAGCAGTTTTACAGCAATGGTTTAAGGACACAGGTGATCCTAAGGATTAGTGTGTGTACAGGGCCTTAACTAACTTTCATCTGACCTCAGATGGTCTCTTGAGGAGCTTCTCTGGAATGAAGAAGACTAAAATCTTCTATTTTGTGGGGGTTTTAGGTTGCTAAAGAGCCCAAAGATAACTCTTAACTGTATCCTTGAGGCAAAACCAGGATCTTGCCCCAAGGCTGCACTGTTGATTCTAGTCGGTTCCTCCTTGGTCTCTGCATCCCCTCCCTTCCCTGATTAGCAACTGTTCAAATCTGCCTTTTGGAACTCAGGGAAGGTCCTGGAGTCTTTAGCCTAACTAAGGCCCTGACTACACCTAACTCAGACCCTGACACTCTCCCTAACTCAGTCCCTGACACTATACCTAACAAAGGCTCTGATTCTAATCCTAACTCAGGCCCTGACACTATCTCTAAGTAAGTCTCAGCTGCCGCCAATATCAAAACTCCTGACACTATCCTGAGCTAATATCCTGACCCAGGTCTTACCAAGGTCCAGAAACTGGCCCAAAGTAAGCCTTGATGCTGTCCATAAATGAGGCCCTGCGGCTCTCCCTAACAGAGGCCCTGATAATGTCTTTAATGAAGACCCTAACGCTGATCCCAACGAGGCCCTTATGCTGCTCCTAAGTCATGCCCTGACACTTTCCCTAACTCAGGACCTGGAGAAAGACCTCACGCAGGCCCTTTGGCTGTACCTAAGATAGGCTCTGACGCTGTACGTATATGAAGCCCTGGCAGTGGTCATGATTTAGGCCCTGATGCTGGTCCTAACTAAGGCCGTGATGCTCTCAATAACTAACGTTTTAATGCTTTCCCTTGATCATTTCCTGACACTATCCCTGGCACGGTACCTGACTCTGTCCCAAGCTAATGTCCTGCATCTTATCGTAAATGAAATCCGCATGCTCTTCCTAACTAAGCCCTGAATAATCCTAACAAAGGCCTTGACACTATCTCTCACTAAGGCCCGGAATGTGTACCTAATGGTCCCTGCTGCAATCAATAACTAAAATCCAGACCCTGTCCTGAGCTAATATCCTGACTCATTTCTATCCACGGTCCTGACACTGTCCCAAAGAAAGACCTGTCTCTGTCCTTAAGTGAAGACCTGAGGCTGTGCCTAACTCAGGCCCTGAAGATAGGCCTCACTTAGGCACTTTGGCTGTACCTTAGTTAGGCTCTGATGCGTTCGGTATATGAAGCCCTGGCAGTGGTCCTGATTTAGGCCCTGACGCTGGTCCTAACTAACGTCCTGATGCTCTCAATAACTAAGGTCTTCACGCTTTCCCTTGGTCATTTCCTGACACTATCCCTGGCCGGGAACCTGACTCTGTCCCAAGCTAATGTCCTGCATCTTATCGTAAATGAAACCCGCATGCTCTTCCTAACTAAGCCCTGAATAATCCTAACAAAGGCCTTGACACTATCTCTCACTAAGGCCCGGAATGTGTACCTAATGGTCCCTGCTGCAATCAATAACTAAAATCCAGACCCTGTCCTGAGCTAATATCCTGACTCATTTCTACCCACGGTCCTGACACTGTCCCAAAGAAAGACCTGTCTCTGTCCATAAGTGAAGACCTGAGGCAGTGCCTAACTCAGGCCCTGAAGATAGGCCTCACTTAGGCACTTTGGCTGTACCTTAGTTAGGCTCTGATGCGTTCGGTATATGAAGCCCTGGCAGTGGTCCTGATTTAGGCCCTGACGCTGGTCCTAACTAACGTCCTGATGCTCTCAATAACTAAGGTCTTCACGCTTTCCCTTGGTCATTTCCTGACACTATCCCTGGCACGGAACCTGACTCTGTCCCAAGCTAATGTCCTGCATCTTATCGTAAATGAAACCCGCATGCTCTTCCTAACTAAGCCCTGAATAATCCTAACAAAGGCCTTGACACTATCTCTCACTAAGGCCCGGAATGTGTACCTAATGGTCCCTGCTGCAATCAATAACTAAAATCCAGACCCTGTCCTGAGCTAATATCCTGACTCATTTCTATCCACGGTCCTGACACTGTCCCAAAGAAAGACCTGTCTCTGTCCATAAGTGAAGACCTGAGGCAGTGCCTAACTCAGGCCCTGAAGATAGGCCTCACTTAGGCACTTTGGCTGTACCTTAGTTAGGCTCTGATGCGTTCGGTATATGAAGCCCTGGCAGTGGTCCTGATTTAGGCCCTGACGCTGGTCCTAACTAACGTCCTGATGCTCTCAATAACTAAGGTCTTCACGCTTTCCCTTGGTCATTTCCTGACACTATCCCTGGCACGGAACCTGACTCTGTCCCAAGCTAATGTCCTGCATCTTATCGTAAATGAAACCCGCATGCTCTTCCTAACTAAGCCCTGAATAATCCTAACAAAGGCCTTGACACTATCTCTCACTAAGGCCCGGAATGTGTACCTAATGGTCCCTGCTGCAATCAATAACTAAAATCCAGACCCTGTCCTGAGCTAATATCCTGACTCATTTCTATCCACGGTCCTGACACTGTCCCAAAGAAAGACCTGTCTCTGTCCATAAGTGAAGACCTGAGGCAGTGCCTAACTCAGGCCCTGAAGATAGGCCTCACTTAGGCACTTTGGCTGTACCTTAGTTAGGCTCTGATGCGTTCGGTATATGAAGCCCTGGCAGTGGTCCTGATTTAGGCCCTGACGCTGGTCCTAACTAACGTCCTGATGCTCTCAATAACTAAGGTCTTCACGCTTTCCCTTGGTCATTTCCTGACACTATCCCTGGCACGGAACCTGACTCTGTCCCAAGCTAATGTCCTGCATCTTATCGTAAATGAAACCCGCATGCTCTTCCTAACTAAGCCCTGAATAATCCTAACAAAGGCCTTGACACTATCTCTCACTAAGGCCCGGAATGTGTACCTAATGGTCCCTGCTGCAATCAATAACTAAAATCCAGACCCTGTCCTGAGCTAATATCCTGACTCATTTCTATCCACGGTCCTGACACTGTCCCAAAGAAAGACCTGTCTCTGTCCATAAGTGAAGACCTGAGGCAGTGCCTAACTCAGGCCCTGAAGATAGGCCTCACTTAGGCACTTTGGCTGTACCTTAGTTAGGCTCTGATGCGTTCGGTATATGAAGCCCTGGCAGTGGTCCTGATTTAGGCCCTGACGCTGGTCCTAACTAACGTCCTGATGCTCTCAATAACTAAGGTCTTCACGCTTTCCCTTGGTCATTTCCTGACACTATCCCTGGCACGGAACCTGACTCTGTCCCAAGCTAATGTCCTGCATCTTATCGTAAATGAAACCCGCATGCTCTTCCTAACTAAGCCCTGAATAATCCTAACAAAGGCCTTGACACTATCTCTCACTAAGGCCCGGAATGTGTACCTAATGGTCCCTGCTGCAATCAATAACTAAAATCCAGACCCTGTCCTGAGCTAATATCCTGACTCATTTCTATCCACGGTCCTGACACTGTCCCAAAGAAAGACCTGTCTCTGTCCATAAGTGAAGACCTGAGGCAGTGCCTAACTCAGGCCCTGAAGATAGGCCTCACTTAGGCACTTTGGCTGTACCTTAGTTAGGCTCTGATGCGTTCGGTATATGAAGCCCTGGCAGTGGTCCTGATTTAGGCCCTGACGCTGGTCCTAACTAACGTCCTGATGCTCTCAATAACTAAGGTCTTCACGCTTTCCCTTGGTCATTTCCTGACACTATCCCTGGCACGGAACCTGACTCTGTCCCAAGCTAATGTCCTGCATCTTATCGTAAATGAAACCCGCATGCTCTTCCTAACTAAGCCCTGAATAATCCTAACAAAGGCCTTGACACTATCTCTCACTAAGGCCCGGAATGTGTACCTAATGGTCCCTGCTGCAATCAATAACTAAAATCCAGACCCTGTCCTGAGCTAATATCCTGACTCATTTCTATCCACGGTCCTGACACTGTCCCAAAGAAAGACCTGTCTCTGTCCATAAGTGAAGACCTGAGGCAGTGCCTAACTCAGGCCCTGAAGATAGGCCTCACTTAGGCACTTTGGCTGTACCTTAGTTAGGCTCTGATGCGTTCGGTATATGAAGCCCTGGCAGTGGTCCTGATTTAGGCCCTGACGCTGGTCCTAACTAACGTCCTGATGCTCTCAATAACTAAGGTCTTCACGCTTTCCCTTGGTCATTTCCTGACACTATCCCTGGCACGGAACCTGACTCTGTCCCAAGCTAATGTCCTGCATCTTATCGTAAATGAAACCCGCATGCTCTTCCTAACTAAGCCCTGAATAATCCTAACAAAGGCCTTGACACTATCTCTCACTAAGGCCCGGAATGTGTACCTAATGGTCCCTGCTGCAATCAATAACTAAAATCCAGACCCTGTCCTGAGCTAATATCCTGACTCATTTCTATCCACGGTCCTGACACTGTCCCAAAGAAAGACCTGTCTCTGTCCATAAGTGAAGACCTGAGGCAGTGCCTAACTCAGGCCCTGAAGATAGGCCTCACTTAGGCACTTTGGCTGTACCTTAGTTAGGCTCTGATGCGTTCGGTATATGAAGCCCTGGCAGTGGTCCTGATTTAGGCCCTGACGCTGGTCCTAACTAACGTCCTGATGCTCTCAATAACTAAGGTCTTCACGCTTTCCCTTGGTCATTTCCTGACACTATCCCTGGCACGGAACCTGACTCTGTCCCAAGCTAATGTCCTGCATCTTATCGTAAATGAAACCCGCATGCTCTTCCTAACTAAGCCCTGAATAATCCTAACAAAGGCCTTGACACTATCTCTCACTAAGGCCCGGAATGTGTACCTAATGGTCCCTGCTGCAATCAATAACTAAAATCCAGACCCTGTCCTGAGCTAATATCCTGACTCATTTCTATCCACGGTCCTGACACTGTCCCAAAGAAAGACCTGTCTCTGTCCATAAGTGAAGACCTGAGGCAGTGCCTAACTCAGGCCCTGAAGATAGGCCTCACTTAGGCACTTTGGCTGTACCTTAGTTAGGCTCTGATGCGTTCGGTATATGAAGCCCTGGCAGTGGTCCTGATTTAGGCCCTGACGCTGGTCCTAACTAACGTCCTGATGCTCTCAATAACTAAGGTCTTCACGCTTTCCCTTGGTCATTTCCTGACACTATCCCTGGCACGGAACCTGACTCTGTCCCAAGCTAATGTCCTGCATCTTATCGTAAATGAAACCCGCATGCTCTTCCTAACTAAGCCCTGAATAATCCTAACAAAGGCCTTGACACTATCTCTCACTAAGGCCCGGAATGTGTACCTAATGGTCCCTGCTGCAATCAATAACTAAAATCCAGACCCTGTCCTGAGCTAATATCCTGACTCATTTCTATCCACGGTCCTGACACTGTCCCAAAGAAAGACCTGTCTCTGTCCATAAGTGAAGACCTGAGGCAGTGCCTAACTCAGGCCCTGAAGATAGGCCTCACTTAGGCACTTTGGCTGTACCTTAGTTAGGCTCTGATGCGTTCGGTATATGAAGCCCTGGCAGTGGTCCTGATTTAGGCCCTGACGCTGGTCCTAACTAACGTCCTGATGCTCTCAATAACTAAGGTCTTCACGCTTTCCCTTGGTCATTTCCTGACACTATCCCTGGCACGGAACCTGACTCTGTCCCAAGCTAATGTCCTGCATCTTATCGTAAATGAAACCCGCATGCTCTTCCTAACTAAGCCCTGAATAATCCTAACAAAGGCCTTGACACTATCTCTCACTAAGGCCCGGAATGTGTACCTAATGGTCCCTGCTGCAATCA
Source organism: Physeter macrocephalus (assembly GCF_002837175.3). Lineage (NCBI taxonomy): Eukaryota > Metazoa > Chordata > Mammalia > Artiodactyla > Physeteridae > Physeter > Physeter macrocephalus. The sequence continues at coordinate 57,647,205 of NC_041220.1, forward strand.
ATAACTAAAATCCAGACCCTGTCCTGAGCTAATATCCTGACTCATTTCTATCCACGGTCCTGACACTGTCCCAAAGAAAGACCTGTCTCTGTCCATAAGTGAAGACCTGAGGCAGTGCCTAACTCAGGCCCTGAAGATAGGCCTCACTTAGGCACTTTGGCTGTACCTTAGTTAGGCTCTGATGCGTTCGGTATATGAAGCCCTGGCAGTGGTCCTGATTTAGGCCCTGACGCTGGTCCTAACTAACGTCCTGATGCTCTCAATAACTAAGGTCTTCACGCTTTCCCTTGGTCATTTCCTGACACTATCCCTGGCACGGAACCTGACTCTGTCCCAAGCTAATGTCCTGCATCTTATCGTAAATGAAACCCGCATGCTCTTCCTAACTAAGCCCTGAATAATCCTAACAAAGGCCTTGACACTATCTCTCACTAAGGCCCGGAATGTGTACCTAATGGTCCCTGCTGCAATCAATAACTAAAATCCAGACCCTGTCCTGAGCTAATATCCTGACTCATTTCTATCCACGGTCCTGACACTGTCCCAAAGAAAGACCTGTCTCTGTCCATAAGTGAAGACCTGAGGCAGTGCCTAACTCAGGCCCTGAAGATAGGCCTCACTTAGGCACTTTGGCTGTACCTTAGTTAGGCTCTGATGCGTTCGGTATATGAAGCCCTGGCAGTGGTCCTGATTTAGGCCCTGACGCTGGTCCTAACTAACGTCCTGATGCTCTCAATAACTAAGGTCTTCACGCTTTCCCTTGGTCATTTCCTGACACTATCCCTGGCACGGAACCTGACTCTGTCCCAAGCTAATGTCCTGCATCTTATCGTAAATGAAACCCGCATGCTCTTCCTAACTAAGCCCTGAATAATCCTAACAAAGGCCTTGACACTATCTCTCACTAAGGCCCGGAATGTGTACCTAATGGTCCCTGCTGCAATCAATAACTAAAATCCAGACCCTGTCCTGAGCTAATATCCTGACTCATTTCTATCCACGGTCCTGACACTGTCCCAAAGAAAGACCTGTCTCTGTCCATAAGTGAAGACCTGAGGCAGTGCCTAACTCAGGCCCTGAAGATAGGCCTCACTTAGGCACTTTGGCTGTACCTTAGTTAGGCTCTGATGCGTTCGGTATATGAAGCCCTGGCAGTGGTCCTGATTTAGGCCCTGACGCTGGTCCTAACTAACGTCCTGATGCTCTCAATAACTAAGGTCTTCACGCTTTCCCTTGGTCATTTCCTGACACTATCCCTGGCACGGAACCTGACTCTGTCCCAAGCTAATGTCCTGCATCTTATCGTAAATGAAACCCGCATGCTCTTCCTAACTAAGCCCTGAATAATCCTAACAAAGGCCTTGACACTATCTCTCACTAAGGCCCGGAATGTGTACCTAATGGTCCCTGCTGCAATCAATAACTAAAATCCAGACCCTGTCCTGAGCTAATATCCTGACTCATTTCTATCCACGGTCCTGACACTGTCCCAAAGAAAGACCTGTCTCTGTCCATAAGTGAAGACCTGAGGCAGTGCCTAACTCAGGCCCTGAAGATAGGCCTCACTTAGGCACTTTGGCTGTACCTTAGTTAGGCTCTGATGCGTTCGGTATATGAAGCCCTGGCAGTGGTCCTGATTTAGGCCCTGACGCTGGTCCTAACTAACGTCCTGATGCTCTCAATAACTAAGGTCTTCACGCTTTCCCTTGGTCATTTCCTGACACTATCCCTGGCACGGAACCTGACTCTGTCCCAAGCTAATGTCCTGCATCTTATCGTAAATGAAACCCGCATGCTCTTCCTAACTAAGCCCTGAATAATCCTAACAAAGGCCTTGACACTATCTCTCACTAAGGCCCGGAATGTGTACCTAATGGTCCCTGCTGCAATCAATAACTAAAATCCAGACCCTGTCCTGAGCTAATATCCTGACTCATTTCTATCCACGGTCCTGACACTGTCCCAAAGAAAGACCTGTCTCTGTCCATAAGTGAAGACCTGAGGCAGTGCCTAACTCAGGCCCTGAAGATAGGCCTCACTTAGGCACTTTGGCTGTACCTTAGTTAGGCTCTGATGCGTTCGGTATATGAAGCCCTGGCAGTGGTCCTGATTTAGGCCCTGACGCTGGTCCTAACTAACGTCCTGATGCTCTCAATAACTAAGGTCTTCACGCTTTCCCTTGGTCATTTCCTGACACTATCCCTGGCACGGAACCTGACTCTGTCCCAAGCTAATGTCCTGCATCTTATCGTAAATGAAACCCGCATGCTCTTCCTAACTAAGCCCTGAATAATCCTAACAAAGGCCTTGACACTATCTCTCACTAAGGCCCGGAATGTGTACCTAATGGTCCCTGCTGCAATCAATAACTAAAATCCAGACCCTGTCCTGAGCTAATATCCTGACTCATTTCTATCCACGGTCCTGACACTGTCCCAAAGAAAGACCTGTCTCTGTCCATAAGTGAAGACCTGAGGCAGTGCCTAACTCAGGCCCTGAAGATAGGCCTCACTTAGGCACTTTGGCTGTACCTTAGTTAGGCTCTGATGCGTTCGGTATATGAAGCCCTGGCAGTGGTCCTGATTTAGGCCCTGACGCTGGTCCTAACTAACGTCCTGATGCTCTCAATAACTAAGGTCTTCACGCTTTCCCTTGGTCATTTCCTGACACTATCCCTGGCACGGAACCTGACTCTGTCCCAAGCTAATGTCCTGCATCTTATCGTAAATGAAACCCGCATGCTCTTCCTAACTAAGCCCTGAATAATCCTAACAAAGGCCTTGACACTATCTCTCACTAAGGCCCGGAATGTGTACCTAATGGTCCCTGCTGCAATCAATAACTAAAATCCAGACCCTGTCCTGAGCTAATATCCTGACTCATTTCTATCCACGGTCCTGACACTGTCCCAAAGAAAGACCTGTCTCTGTCCATAAGTGAAGACCTGAGGCAGTGCCTAACTCAGGCCCTGAAGATAGGCCTCACTTAGGCACTTTGGCTGTACCTTAGTTAGGAGTTTTACAGCAATGGTTTAAGGACACAGGTGATCCTAAGGATTAGTGTGTGTACAGGGCCGTAACTAACTTTAATCTGACCTCAGATGGTCTCTTGAGGAGTTTCTCTGGAATGAAGAAGACTAAAATCTTCTATTTTGTGGGGGTTTTAGGTTGCTAAAGAGCCCAAAGATACTCTTAACTGTATCCTTGAGGCAAAACCAGGATCTTGCCCCAAGGCTGCACTGTTGATTCTAGTCGGTTCCTCCTTGGTCTCTGCATCCCCTCCCTTCCCTGATTAGCAACTGTTCAAATCTGCCTTTTGGAACTCAGGGAAGGTCCTGGAGTCTTTAGCCTAACTAAGGCCCTGACTACACCTAACTCAGACCCTGACACTCTCCCTAACTCAGTCCCTGACACTATACCTAACAAAGGCTCTGATTCTAATCCTAACTCAGGCCCTGACACTATCTCTAAGTAAGTCTCAGCTGCCGCCAATATCAAAACTCCTGACACTATCCTGAGCTAATATCCTGACCCAGGTCTTACCAAGGTCCAGAAACTGGCCCAAAGTAAGCCTTGATGCTGTCCATAAATGAGGCCCTGCGGCTCTCCCTAACAGAGGCCCTGATAATGTCTTTAATGAAGACCCTAACGCTGATCCCAACGAGGCCCTTATGCTGCTCCTAAGTCATGCCCTGACACTTTCCCTAACTCAGGACCTGGAGAAAGACCTCACGCAGGCCCTTTGGCTGTACCTAAGATAGGCTCTGACGCTGTACGTATATGAAGCCCTGGCAGTGGTCCTAACTAAGGCACTGATTCTCTCAGTAACTAAGGTCTTCACGCTTTCCCTTGGTCATTTCCTAACACTATCCCTGGCATGGAACCTGGCTCTGTCTCAAGCTAATGTCCTGCATCTTACCCTAACTGAAACCCTAATACTCTCCCGAACTAAGGCCCTGACTAATCCTAACTAAGGCCTTGACACTAGAAACCCTAATACTCTCCCTAGCTAAGGCCCTGACTAATCCGAACTAAGGCCATGACGCTATCTCTCACTAAGGCCCAGAATCTGTCCCTAACATGGGCCCTGCTGCAATCAAGAACTAAAATCCGGACACTATCCTGAGCTAATATGCTGACACATTTCTATCCAAGGTCCTGACACTGTACCAAAGAAAGCCCTGTCGCTGTCCTTAAGTGAAGACCTGAGGCTGTGCCTAACTCAGCCCCTGAAGCTTTCCCTAACTGAGTCCTTAATTCTGTGACTAACACAGGCCCTGCTCATGTCTTTAACTATGACCCGAATGCTGACCCAACAAAGGCCCTGATGCTGCTCCTAAGTCATGCCCTGACAGTGTCCCCAGCTAAGGGCCTGACACTGGGCCTCACTCAGGCCCTGTCGCTCTCCCTAAGTCAGGCTCTGATGCTGTCCCTATAGGAAGCCCTGCCACTGGTTCTAAATAAGGCCCTGATACACTTAGTAACTAAGGTCTTGACAGTATTCCTAGGTAAATTCCTGACACGACCCCTAGACTTTACCCTAAACCTTCCATAGCAAAGGTCCTGACTCTTATGCTCACTTAAGCCCTTATGCTGTGCCTAACACAGGCCCATAATTTAGTCCAAAGGCCATGACACTGTCCCAAATGGAGGCCTAGATGCTCGTCCTAAATGGGGCCCAGACACTGTCTCTAACTAAGGCCCTGACACTACTCCTAACTAAGTCCCTGACACTGTCCCAAAGTAAAGCCTGGATGTTCGTCCTACGTCAGGACCTGACCCTCTCCGTAACTAAGGCCCTGATGCCATCAATATCTAAAGTCCTGACACTATCCTGAGCTAATTTACTAACCCATCTATTACCAAGGTCCTGAAAATGTCCCTAAGTAAGCCCTGACGCTGTCCCTAAGAGAGGGCCTGATCATGCCTTTAGCGAAGACCATAATGCTGATCCAACAAAGACACTGATGCTGCTCCTGTGTCATGCCCTGACAGTGTCCCCAGCTAACGGACTGATGCTAGGCCTCACTCAGGCCCTGTCACTCGCCCTAAGCCAGGCCCTGGTGCTGTTCTTACCTCAAGCCCTGACATTGGTTCTAAAGAAGGCCCTGATTCTCTCAGTAACTAAGGTCTTGACACTATCTCTCACTAAGGCCCGGAATCTGTCCCTAACATGGGCCCTGCTGCAATCAATAACTAAAATCTGGACACTATCCTGAGCTAATATCCTGACACATTTCTATACATGGTCCTGACACTGTCCCAAAGAACGTGCTGTCACTGTCCTTAACTGAAACCTGAGGCTGTGCCAAACTCAAGCCCTGAAGCTTTCCCTAACTGAGGCCTTGATTCTGTGACTAACACAGGCCCTGCTTACGTCTTTAACTATGACCTGAATGCTGACACAACAAAGGCCCTGATGCTGCTCCTACGTCATGCCCTGACAGTGTCTCCAGCTAGGGGCCTGACGTTGGCCTCACTCAGGCCCTGTCTCTCGCCCTAAGTCAGGCCCTGATTCTTTCCCTGCCTTAAGTTCTGATACTGGTCCTAAATAAGGCCCTGAGGCTCTCAGTAACTAAGGTTTTGGCACTATCCCTAAGTCATTTCCTGACACGATCACTAGACTTTATCCTAACCCTGTCCCTAGCTAATGTCCTGCCTCGTATCATAACTGAAACCCTAATACTATCCCTAAATAAGGCCCTGACTAATCCTAACTAAGGCCTTGTCACTATCTCTAACTAAGGCCTGGAATCTGTCACTAACATACGCCCTGCTCCCGGCAACAACTAAAATCCGGACACTATCCTGAGCTAATATCCTGACTCATTTCTAACCAAGGTCCTGACTCTGTCCCAAAAGCCATGTCGCTGTCCGTAACTGAAGATCTGAGGCTGTCCCTAACTCAGGCCCTGAAGCTTTCCCTAACTGAGGCCTTGATTCTGTGATTAACTCAAGCCCTGCTCATGTCTTTCACTATGACCCGAATGGTGACCCAAAAAAGGCCCTGATGCTACTCCGACGTCATGCCCTGACAGTGTCTCCAGCTACGGGGCTGACGCTAGGCCTCACTCAGGCCCTGACGTTCTCCCTAAGTCAGGCCTGACACTGTCCCTACCCGAAGCCCTGACACAGGTCCTAAATTAGGCCCTGATTCTCTAAGTAACTAAGGTCTTGACACCAAACATAGGACATTACCTGACACTAGCTCTAGGCCTTAACCGAATCTTGTCTTTAGCTAATGTCAAGTTTACATAAAGGGATTCTTTAGGACGAAATTCTTTCATCGTGTGAATATAGTTTTCTTAAAAAAATAATTGTTAAACTCTTAGTAAACTTAAACAAAATGTACTCAACTGCTGTGCAATAGTCCTTCCTAGCAGTGTGCATGGTTCACTTCTGCATTCTGCATTTGCGTGTGTTGGCCTTCAGGGTGCTTGCAGGAACGGCTCCTCTTTTGCTAACTAAATCCCTGATGCTGTCCCTCAATAAGGCCCAGAAATTAGTCCCGAGGCTGTAAATCTGTTCCTAACTGAGGCCTGGAGGCTCGTGCTAACTCAGGCCCTGACACTGTTCCTAACTAAAGCCCTGACACTACTCCTAGCTCAGTCCCTGACACTGTACCTAACAAAGGCTATAATGCTAGTCCTAACTCAGGCCCTGACACTGTCACTAACTAAAGCCCAGCTGCCTCCAATATCTAAAGTCCTGATAGTATCCTGAACTAATATCCTGACCCAGGTCTTACCAAGGTCCTGAAACTGGCCCAAAGTAAACCTTGATGCTGTCCATACATGAGGCCCTGAGGCTCTCCCTAACAGAAGTCCTGATAATGTCTTTAATGAAGACTCTAACGCTGATCCCACAGAGGCCCATATGCTGCTCCTAAATCATGCCCTGACAGTTTCTAAATCAGGCCCTGAAGATAGGCCTCACTTAGGCCCTTTGGCTGTACCTTAGTTAGACTCTGTCGCTGTCCATATATGAAGCTCTGGCAGTGGTCCTGATTTAGGGCCTGATGCTGGTCCTAACTAATGCACTGATTCTCTCAATAACTAAGGTCTTCACACTTTCCCTTGGTCATTTCCTAACACTATCCCTGGCCTGGAATCTGACTTTGTCCCAAGCTAATGTCCAGCATCTTATCCTAACTGAAACCCTAATACTCTCCCTAACTAAGGCCCTGCCTACTCCTAACTAAGGCCTTGACACTATCTCTAACTAAGGCTTCGAATCTGTCCCTAACATAAGCCCTGCTCCAAACAACTAAAATGCAGACAGTATTCTGAGCTAATATCCTGACTCATTTCTAACAAAGGTCCTGACTCTGTCCCAAAGAAAGCACTGTCACTGTCCCTAAATGAAAACTTGAGGCTGTCCCTAACTCAGGCCCTGAAGCTTTCCCTAACTGAAGCCTTGAGGCTGTGACTAACTCAGGTCCTGATCATGGCTTTAACTAAGACCATAATGCTGATCCAACAAAGGCCCTGATGCTGCTCCTATGTCATGCCCTGACAGTGTCCCCAGCTAAGGGCCTGACACTGGGCCTCACTCTGGCCTTGTCACTCTCCCTAAGTCAGGCTCGGATGCTGTCCCTACCAGAAGACCTGACACTGGTTCTAAATAAGGCCCTGATACACTTAGTAACTAAGGTCTTGACAGTATTCCTAGGTAATTTCCTGACAAGACCCGTAGACTTTACCCTAAACCTCCGCTAGCAAAGGTCCTGACTCTTATGGTAACTGAAGCCCTTATGCTGTGCCTGACCCAGACCCATAATTTAGTCCGAAGGCCGTGACACTGTACCAAACTGAGGCCTTGATGCAAGTCCTAAATGGGGACCTGACGCTGTCGCTATGTAAAGCCCTGACACTACACCTAACACCGACCTGACACTCTCCCTAACTAAGGCCCTGACACGACACCTAGCTCAGGCCCTGACAATGTACCTAACAAAGGCTATAATGCTAGTCTTAACTCAGGCCCTGACACTGTCTCTAACTAAGGCCCAGCTGCCGACAATATCTAAAGTACTGATATTATCCTGAGCTAATATCCTGACCCAAGTCTTACCAAGGTCCCGATACTGGCCCAAAATAAGCCTTGATGCTGTCCATAAATGAGGCCCTGAGGCTCTCCCTAACAGAGGCCCTGATAATGTCTTTAATGAAGACCATAACGCTGATCCCACAGAGGCCCTTATGCTGCTCCAAAGTCATGCCCTTACAGTGTCCCTAACTCAGGCCCTAAAGAAAGGCCTCACTTAGGCCTTTTGGCTGTACCTTAGTTAGGCTCTGATGCTGTCCGTATATGAAGCCCTGGAAGTGGTCCTGATTTAGGTCCTGACGCTGGTCCTAACTAAGGCACTGATTCTCTCAGTAACTAAGGTCTTGACACTATCTCTCACTAAGGCCCGGAATCTGTCCCTAACATGAGCCCTGCTGCAATCAATAACGAAAATCCAATTTCCTGAGCTGATATCCTGAAACATTTCTATCCAAGCTCCTGACACTGTCCCAAAGAAAGCCCTGTCGCTGTCCTTAAGTGAAGACTGAAGCTGTTCCTAACTCAGGCCATGAAGCTTTCCCTAACTGAGGCCTTGATTCTGTGACTAACTCAAGCCCAGTTCATGTCTTTCACCATGACCCGAATGCTACCCAACAAAGGCACTGATGCTGCTCCTACGTCATGCCCTGAAAGTGTCTCCAGCTAGGGGCCTGACGCTGGGCCTCATTCAGGCCCTGTTGCTCGCCCTTAGTCTGGCCCTGATGCTGCTCCTAAATAAGGCCCTGAGGTTCTCAGTAACTAAGGTCTTGACACTATCCTTGGTCATTTGCTGACACGATTCCTAGACTTTACCCTAACCCTGTCCCTAGCTAATGTCCTGCCTCTTATGCTAACTGAAGCCCTTATGCTCTGCCTACGTCAGGATCTGAACTGAGTCCCAACGCCGTGACACTGTCCCTAACTAAGGCCTGGATGTTCGTCCTAAGTCAGGGCCTTATACTGTCCCTAACTAAGGCCCTGATGCCATCAATATCCAAAGTCCTCACACTATCCTGAACTAATTTACTAACCCATCTCTTACCAAGGTTCTGAAAGTGTCCCTAAGTAAGCTCTGACGCTGTCCCTAAGAGAGGGCCTAATCATGTCTTTAATGAAGACCATAATGCTGATCCAACAAAGGCACTGATGCTGCTCCTGTGTCATGCCTTGACAGTGTCCCCAGCTAACGGACTGACGCTAGGCCTCACTCAGGCCCTGTTGCTCGCCCTAAGCCATGCCCTGATGCTGCCTTTACCTGAAGCCCTGACACTGCTTCTAAACAAAGCACTGATGCTCTAAGTAACTAAAGTCTTGGCACTGTCTCTCACTAAGGCCCGGAATCTGTCCCTAACATGGGGCCTGCTGCAATCAATAACTAAAATACGGACACAATCCTGAGCTACTATACTGACACATTTCTATCCGAAGTCCTGACACTGTCTCAAGGAAAGCCCTGTCTCTGTCCTTAAGTGAAGACCTGAGGCTGTGCCTAACTCAGGTCCTGAAGCTTTCCCTGAACGAGGCCTTGATTCTGTGACTAACTCAAGCCCTGCTCATGTCTTTAACTATTACCTGAATGCTAACCCAAGAAAGTCCTTGATGCTGCTCTTACGTCATGCCCTGACAGTGTCCCCAGCTAACGGACTGATGCTATGCCTCACTCAGCCCTGTAGTTCGCCCTAAGCCAGGCCCTGATGCTGTCCTTACCTGGAGCCATTACATTGGTTTTATAGAAGGCCCTGATGCTCTCAGTTACAAAGGTCATGACACTACCTCTCCCTAAGGCCTCGAATCTGTCCCTAACATGGGTCCTGCTGCAATCAATATGGAAATTCCTGAAACTATCCTGAGCTACTATCGTGACGTATGTCTAACCAAGGTACTGACACTGTCCATAAGAAAGCCCTGTTGCTGTCCTTAAGTGAAGACCTGAGGCTGTCCCTAACTCAGTCCCTGAATCTTTCTCTAACTGAGCCATTGATGCTGTGACTAACTCAGGCCCTGATCATGTCTTTAACTAAGACCATAATGCTGATCCAACAAAGGCCCTGATGCTGCACCTAACTCATGCCGTCACAGTGTCCGTAGCTAAAGGCCTGACGCTAGGCCTCACTCAGGCCCTGTCGCTCTCCCTACGTCAGGCACTGACACTGTCCCTACCTGAAGACCTGACACTGGTTCTAAATAAGGCCCTGATACTCACTGTAACTAAGGTCTTGCCATTATCCCTAGGTCATTTCCTGACACCATCCTTAGAATTTACGCTAACCCTGTCTCTACTTACTGTCCTCCCTCTTACCATAACTGAAGCCCTTATTCCGTGCCTACCTCAGGCTCTGAATTTAGTGTCAAGGCTGTGACCCTGTACGTAACAGAAGCCCTGATGCTGGTCCTAAGTAAGGGCTTGACACTGTCCATAACTAAGGCCTTGCTACATCAATATCTAAAGTCCTGACACTGTCCTGAGCTTATATCCTGACACATCTCTCACGAAGGTCCTAAAACTGTCTCTAAGTAGTACTTGACGCTGTCCCTAAGTGAGGCCTTGAGGCTTTCCCTAACAGAGGCGCTGATAATGTCTTTAACAAATCACCCGAGCTTGATCCTACTGAGGCCCTTATGTTGCTCCTACGTCATGCCCTGACACTGTCCCTAGCTAAGGCCCTGACGCTAAGCCTCACTCAGGCCCTGTCGGTCTCCCTGAGTCAGGCTCTGACACTGTCCCTACCTGAAGCCGTGAGACAGGTCCTAAATTAGGCCCTGATTCTCTAAGTAACTAAGGTCTTGACACTAATCCTAGGTCATTTCCTGACACGACCCCTACAATTTACCCTAACCCTGTCCCTAGCTAATGTCCTGCATCTTATGCTAACTGAAGACTTTGTGCTGTGCCTACCTAAGGCCCTTAATTTAGTCCCAAGGCCGTGACACAGTCCCTAACTAAGGCCCTGACACGGTCCCTAATAACATGAGCTGTCCTTCAATAATGCCCTGATGCGGCCCATAAATGACGTACTGAATATAGCACTAAGGTCCTGACGATGTCACTAATGATCCAAAATGTCTCTTCCTAAGGCCCTCAAATTACCTGAGGCCCTAAAGATGTCCATAACTAAGTCCCTGACATTATGGCTAACTAAGACCCTCAAGTTATCTTTAACTGAGGCCATGACAGTGTCCCTAACGAAGAACTTGACACTGTCTCTAACTAAGGCCCTGAGTCTATCTTTACCTAATGGCCTCACTCTTTCCCCAACTACTCCCTGACGCTGCCCGTAACCAAGGCCCTGACGGTGTGCCTAATTGCCTGAGCTGTCTTTCACTAATACCCTGACCCTGTCCATAACTAATGCCCTGATGATGTCCCTAACGAACAGCCTGAAGTGTCTCTTCCTAAGGTCCTCAAGTTTTCTCTGAGGCCCTGACACCCTCCCTAATTAAGGCCTTGACACTGTCTTTAAGTAATGGCCTGATGCAGGTCCTACGATACTGATGCTCTCACTAAGACCTTGAAGTCTCTACCTGAGAAGCTGACACTGTCTGTAATTTCCTGACTTTTTACTTAACTAACATCCTAATTTTGTCCCTAAATAATGCCCTGACACTGGTCCTAACTACAGCCCTGATGCTGACCCTATCTAAGGCCCTGACGATGTCCCTAATAGACTGAGATGTCCCTCACTGTGGTCCTGATCCTGTCCATTACTAAGGCCCTGAATATGTGCCTAAGTAAGTCTCTGACCCTGTCCTAAGGCGCTGACCCTCTTCCTAACTAAGGGCCTTGACGCTGTCTCTACAGAAGGCCCTGACACTGCCCCTAAATAACGGCCTGACACTGGTCCCAAGTATGGACCTGATCCTGTCCATAACTAAGGCCCTGAAGATGTCCCTCATTAAGTCTCTGACACTGCCCTTAATAAGCCCCTGACACTGTCCCTATCTAATGGCCTGAGCTATAACTTACAAAGTCCCTAACACTATCCCCAAGATGCTGACACCCTCCCTAACTTAGTCTTTGATGCTGTCCCTTAGTGCATAAGCGGTCACAAAATAATACCCTGATTCTATTGCTAAGGCCCTGAATATATCCCTAAGAAAGTCTCTGAAGTGTCCCTAACTAACGGCGCAAACTGTCTCTTACTAAGTCCCTCAAGTTATCTATGAGGGCCTGACAACACTGTCCCTAACTAAGGCCCTGTTGCTGGCCCTAACTAACGTCCTGATGCTGAACCTAACTGAGGCCCTGATGCTCTTCCTAACTAAGGTCTTGATGCCGATTCTACCTGAGGCCCTAGAACTGTCTGTAATTAATGACCTGCCTCTTTCCCTAACACCCTAATTTTGTCCCTCATTAATGCCCTGACACTGTTCGACACTACAACCCTGATGCTGGCTCAATCTAAGGCCTTGACGATGTCCCTAATAGCCTTAGATGTCCCTCACTGTGGGCCTAGCCCTGTCCCTAACCAAGGCTGTGACCCTCTTCCTAACTAAGGCTGTGATGATGTCTCTACCTGAGGCACTGACACTGTCTATAATAACGGCCGACTCTTTCCCTAACAACCTTATGCTGTCCCTAATAGCCTCATGTATCTCTCAATAATGCCCTGATCCTGTCCATAACTAACACCCTGAATATGTCCCTAAGTATGTCTCTGACGCTTTCCTTAACTAAGGCCCTGATGCTCTCTCTACCTAAGGCACTGGCACTATCTCTAATAATGGCCTGACTCTTTCCTTAACTAACACCGCAATGCTATCCCTAATTGAGGCCCTGGCGATGTCCCTAATACCCTTAGGTGTTCCTCAGTATCACCCTGATACTGTCCATAACTAAGGCCCTGAATATGTCCCTAAGTAACTCTCTGACGCTGTCCGTAACTAAGGCCCTGATGCCATCTCTACCTCAGAATCTGACATTTGAATGTCCTGACTCTCCCTAACTAACATCCTGAAGCTGCCCCTAAGTGAGGCCCCGACACTCTTCTTAACTAAGGACTTGCCGCTGTCCCTACCTAAATCCCTGACAGTGTCTGTAACAAATGACCTGACTCTTTACCTAACTAACACCCTAGTTTTGGCCCTAACTAACGTCCTGACACTGGTTCTAATTATGGCCATGATGCTGGCTCCATGGCCCTGAAGATATCCCTAAGTAACAGCCTGAACTGTGTCTAACTAAGGCTCTCACGTTATCTCTAACTGAAGCACTGACACTGTCCCTAACTTAGGCCCTGACGCTGTCCCTTATAGTCTAAGCTGTCACTAAATAATGCCCTGATCCTGTCCATAACGAAGGCCCTGAATATGTCCCTAAGTACATCTCTGACGATGTCCTTAACATCCTGAACTCTCTTCAAGTTATCTCTGAGGCTCTGACACTGACCCTTCCTAAGGCCTCACCCCGGGGTTGTTCCAGGCTGCTGGGCAGTTTTCTCTTGTCCGCATCTCTAGCCAGCTGCCTGCCATTGGCCACTCTAAGATTCTGCGATGCAGTGGTCCCATGTGGGATGTGCCTGTTTAGGTTCACCTGTGGGAGGAGAGTCATGGCCACTCCGCCCTCCAGGGGACTGCGGCTCAGGGTAGGAATCTCTCGGCCAGTGTCTGGACACAGGGTTCTGTGTCCTTGTTTGTTGTAAATCCCTTGGAGTTACCTCTAACATTTCTTAAATGGCTATCCCCCTCAGCATATTTATAATTTAAATTATTTACCACATTAAAATTCAGGAATGACATTATTACAATGAGCAGGAAGACACTGGATGCCCCGCCCCGCCAATGATCTATTACTTGGAGGATTTAAAATTCTAATGAGAAAACACTCACTCTCCTCACCCTCTTGGGCTTTAGCACAAGGTGAGAATCAGCTGCATCCTTTATTTATCCCTCTGATTTTCCAGAACCTTTCCTTCGAGAAGAAATCTCTGGGCTCTGTGGGAACTGTGAGTGGTGACCATCAGGTAAATCTGAGACTGAAAAGCAAGAGGAAGAGAGAGAGAGGAGGAGATGAGAATCAGTGATGGGAAGAAGCAGGGTCATCCACGTTCAATCGCAGGCTGAGAGTCTGGGTTAGTCTCCAGCGAAGCTAAGGACCCCCAGGAGCTGGTCCCACTGGCCTTGTCACCTGGTGTGGGGACTGGGGACAGCCAAACCACCATGGCCACTCTCAGAGAAATCAAGAAGGTGGGAGGGCACTCCTGAGAGCCAGATTGAAAATGGTCATGCTGTGAAATAATAAGATGCCCTTTCCAGAAAAGTGAAGACTGTTCTTTTGGTTCTCAAAGACTTGCAAATACTCTCTGTCCTTCTGGAGGCATGCTGAAGCCTTCAGCCTTTGAGGGCAGTAATGGGAGTGCATCTGGGCTCAAAACTATCCAGCACTCACTCCTTGAGGGTGCTGAGGATGACCAGTGTCCACACCTCGGGTGATGTGGGGCCTGAAACCCCCTGACCACCGAGGACAGGTGGGGCCGTACAGATGCTCCACTGGACACCGGGGGCTGGGCTGGTGGGCTACAGGCCTTTATCAGATACATGGTTTGCAAACATCTTGTGCCATTTTGGATGGTGGATTATCTTATTCCTTCCTCCTTTTATACACAAATGTTTTCCGTTTTGAGGAAGTCCAATTCATCTATTTTGTCTTTTGTTGCTTGTGCTTTTGGTAGATCTAAGAAATCATGACCAAATCCAAGGTCATGAAGATTAACTCTCATGTTTTCTTCTACGAGTTTTATAATTTTGGTTCTTGCATCTAGGCCTTTGGTCCATTTTGCGTTGATTTTGTATATGGGGTGGGGGGACGTAAGGGTCCAACTTTATTCTTCTGCATGTGGGTATCCAGTTGTTCCAGAACGTGTGCTAACTGTGTGGGAGAAAATACCTGCAAATGATGTGACCAACAAGGGCTTAATTCTAAAATATACAAACAGCTCATACAACTCCAAAAAAGAAAAAAAAAATCAAAAAATAGGCAGAAGGTCTAAATAGACATTTCTCCAAAGACATACAGATGGCCAAAAAGATGCTCCACATCGCTAATTATTAGAGAATGAAAATCAAAACTACAGTGAGCTATCACCTCATAGTGGTCAGAATGGCCATCATTAAAATGTCTGCAAATAAATGCTGGAAGGGGTGTGGAGAAAAGGGAACCCTCCTACACTACTGGTGGGAATGTAAATTGATGCAGCCACTATGGAAAACAGTATGGAGGTTTCTCAAAAACTAAAAATAGAGCTACTGTATGATCCAGCAATCCCACTCCTCGGCACATATCCAGACAAAACTATAATTCAAAGAGATACGTGCACCCCAGCATTCACAGCAGCACTATTCACAATAGCCAAGACATGGAAACAACCTGAATGTCCCTCAACAGATGAGGGGATATAGAAGATGTGGTACATATATGCAATGGAATATTACTTAGCCATAAAACAGAATGAAATAATGCCATTTGCAGCTACATGGATGGACCTAGAGATTATCATACAAAGTGAAGTAAGTCAGACAGAGAACGACAAATACCATATGATATCTCTTATATGTGGATTATAAAATGAGACCCAAATGAACCTATCTACAGAACAAAAACAGACTCACAAATATAGAAAACAGACTTGTGGTTGTCAAGGGGAAGGCAGGGGAGAGGGATGGATTGGGAGTTTGGGATTAGTAGATGCAAATTACTATATATAGGATGGATTGACAAGGTCTTACTGTACAGCACAAGGAACTGTATTCAATACCCTGTAATAAACCATAATGGAAAAGAATATGAAAAATATGTATATATGCATGTATGTATATATGAATCACTTTGCTGTACAGCAGAAATTAACACAACATTGTAGGTCAACTATACTTCAGTATCAATTAGTTTGAAGGCTCTTTTATAAATTAGGTCTTATTTCTCTTGTCCTTTCATCCTGGGACAAATGTACAACAGAAACTAACCTGGATTACTCCGGGATGAA
>NC_041220.1:57663533-57663894 GCF_002837175.3 Physeter macrocephalus
CTGCAGAATCCACTAAATTTGGAAATTCAAACTGAAATGAAGCCGCCTGTCCCATGACTTCTCCACAACTAGTTATATAACATCAATTGGAAACCATATACAATCAAATGAATGTAGACAGAAACAACTATAGCCTTTCTTTTTTTTCCTTTTAGATGAAGACGGTATTTAAGGCGAAGTCTTGGGCCGTCTCAGGGTGTTACTCAATTTCCTGGGTATCTTCCATGCACACAGGAGGTACACATGTTAGTTAACTTGTTTGTGCAACTATACGAAGGTAGTTAATACCACAACACTATATACGTAAAGTGAATTATATGCTAAAGTCATGTTTTATATTTTTAATGACAATGAAAAAAAA
>NC_041220.1:57663954-57669941 GCF_002837175.3 Physeter macrocephalus
TTAAATTATAATGTGGACATCAGGATTTCTTCATTTAGGGGTTATATGCTGGTTCCTTGGGCAAAACACACTGAGCATTTTGTGTGAAGTGGCAAATGTGAGTACTTTTTGCCATTACTGAAACTTTTCTGTACATTTCAAATTACTGGAAAGTAAATTACTTTTCTAGACAACCATGTCAGTATCATGCCAGAAAATCAGAAAAGACAGACATCAAATTTTTTCTGTACATTTTAAATTACTGGAAAGTAAATTACTTTTCTAGACAACCATGTCAGTATCATGCCAGAAAATCAGATAAGACAGACATCAAATTTTGTTATAGAGGCCAAGACTTACCCAGACCAAGTTCAACCAAAGTTGTGATACTTATTTCCCTTGTAGGAGTCCGCATGGTATAAAGAGGCACCGTGGGAAGAGTATATTAGTAGCTACCATGTCTTGGGTCCTGTGGATTACCTGGGGTGCAGTAGAAACTGTGAGATTTTAGTATTGCAATTTTTCACATTACTTCAAAAAATATGTTAAAAAATAAATTCAGTAAAGTTGCAAAATATGGAATCAATATACACAAATCAGTTGTTTCTATACACTAATAATGAACCACCAGCAAGAAAAATTAAGAAAACAATCCCATTTACAATTCCATCAAAAAGAACGAACTATTTAGCAATAAATTTAACCAAGGACATGAAAGACCTATACTCAGAAAACTATAAAGCATTGATAAAGAAACTGAAGACACAATAGAAAACAATATTCCATGTTCATGAATCGGAAAAATTACTATTATTAAAATGTTTGGGCTTCCCTGGTGGCGCAGTGGTTGAGAGTCCACCTGCCGGTGCAGGGGACACTGGTTCGTGCCCCGGTCCGGGAGGATCCCACATGCCGAGGAGCGGCTGGGCCCGTGATCCATGGCCGCTGAGCCTGCGCGTCCGAAGCCTGTGCTCCGCGGCGGGAGAGGCCACAACAGTGAGAGGCCCGCGTACCGGAAAAAAAAAAAAAGTTTATTCTACCCAAAGCCATCAACAAACTGTGCCAGGAAAACTAGACACCAGACTCCAAAGAACGACACTGGTCACCATCTACACTGCACATAAAACTAACTAAAAGCGCACAGTATTTCACATTAAACCCTTTCTCTCCTGAGTCCCCTGAAGATGCACCCCACCGACCCAGCAGTCAGCTGCACAGGAAGATTCTCCACACTTGCTCATTTTTTCCTCTTGTGGAGTCCTCAGCAGTGGTTCCTGAGAAAACCCAGCTCCCGTCAGTGTGGACAATGCCTCATGGTCCAGAAACCTAAGCCCTGACAGGAGACAAAGAACCTGTCTACTTGTCACAGAGCAAAGTCTGTGGGCAGGGTGAACCTGTGCCCCCAAGGTCAGACAGGAGGGTTAGGCGCCCCCTGTGGGACGTCAGAGAAGTGCTGGGAGCGCCGCACTCACAAACCCACAGGCCTCATCCGGAAGGCAGTTCTGCTCTATATACTAAGTTTGGAAATCCAAACTGAAATGGAGCCAAGTATCTCACTGTATCTTCTCAAAAGATGGTTAAGGAGCAATTAATTACAAACCATATGTAATGAAATGAATGTAGACACAAACTTTACAACTTAAACCAAAATTCACTCAAAATTGCCCATAGACAAATTTAAATGACCAAACTATAAAAATCCTAGAAAAAGAAAAAGATAATCTACATGACTTTGGGTCTGGTGACCTTATTCAGAAAACTGGAAGACAAACCACAAACTGCAAGAAACTATTTCCAAAACACATATCTGATAAAGGATTTGTACTCAAATTATGCCAACAACGCCATTACAATTTGGTAAAGATTGAAACACACACCTGGCCCAAGAAGATAAACAGACAGTAAAGCATACAAGAATGTACTCAAGATGCTGGTGGAATGCATGTACAACCAACTTTGGAAGACAGTGTGGCAGTTTTTTCCAAATCTAAACGGTCTCACCTTAGGATCCAAGAAGTGTACCTCTTGTATTTAGACAACTGCTTTGAAAAACTGTGTTCAAACCAAAACTAGCATCAAGTAATGCACAGCAGCTCTATTCATAATGGGTAAAAACTTAAAGATATCAGGATGTCCTTCTGTAGATGAATTCATAAGCAAATTAGGGCACATCCATGTCAAGGGGAGCAGAACACACCACCCAAAAATATGCCCATTTGACAAAAGGACTATTTTGGACTGATTAATTTAAGAAACAGCAGACCTAGGAGAATCTTTCAAAACCAAGGAGAAAATGCCCTTTTAGGAGGTAAATTTACATTTATTAAGGATATCTCCATTTGTAAGGGTTTGTCTCTCTCTGGACCAGGAATTGGTCTAAATATCAAGAAAAGCTTTTTGGTACTTCCCTGCTGGCCCAGTGGTTAAGACTCCATGCTCCCAATGCAGGGGACCAGGGTTCAATCCCTGGTCAGGGAACTAGATCCCGCATGCTGCAATTAAGAGCCTGCATGCCACAACTAAAGATTCACAGGCTGCAACTAAGACCCGGTGCAGCCAAATAAATAAATGTTTAAAAAAATACTTGTCAATGAAATAGGCCTGGATGTAAAACTGTGTAACAACCATACCCTTGTTTACTGGTCTTTGACCAATAACATCCCTTAAATGGCTTCCTCCATTCCCTAACATCTTTCTTTTGTTCTCAGCAGAAGATAGCATTTAAGCTAATGGCTTGGGCCATTTCAGGGAGTGACTCAGTTTTCCTGGGTATCTTTCAAGTATACAGGAGGTATGCATGGTATATATTAAACTTCTGATTGTTTTCTCCAGTTCTTCTCTTTTTCATTACAAAGGAGATCTCAATAAAGAACATTGAAGTGTAGAGGGAAAATTATTTTTCCTCTCATATACATGCAATGCAATAGTATTCAGAGATATAAAGGAATGGACCATCAACCCGTGCAAAAAAAAAAAAATAGATACATCTAACACTTACATTGCTAAGTGAAAGAATCCAGTCTGAAGTGCTACACACTGTATGACCTCATTTATATGACATTCTAGAAAAGGCAAAACTGACAATGGTAAACAGTTTACAGAATATGTGGTTGAAGTAGTCCATATGATACTTTAGTGGTGAATACCTGTCACTATGCATTTGTCTACACGCACAGATTTTTTACAACACAACAAGTAATTTACAATCTATTCAAACTTAGCTACTTAGAATATGGGAGTGTCAAAGACTGGAATACAGAATGCAACAAAGAATCTAACTGATTCAAAAATGTATGAAAAAACTCACTGTTGGTAGTAGGACAAATGGCCTGACCTAAGTTAACTTTGGAAATGTACAGAATCTGTAGGCCAAAGACAAAATGTGCCACACATACACAGGGGACCCTATGTTCTTTCCCATGAAGGGTAGTAGCTAACAGTACTGAAACTACTACATCAGTAATCGAATGGAACAAGCACTTAATTTAATAAATGACAAATGGTGCAAGCCAGGTTTCTTACCACTGGAGTTGGAGGTTACAGTCAAACAAAGGGAGAAGGTTACAATAGCCATGTCATAACAGATCTGGTTGGAGATATCCGTATAAACTATCTTTAGCCTACACATAGTTCCACATGGAAAACTTTATAATTATGTGTATAGGCATAGCCTCGGATACATGCATATATTTCTATGTACTGTCAGCTGAGCATATTTAGCCCCCACATGTAAGTTTTTAATACCATTCTCTAATAAAAGGAACAAGGGCTCTTTGAGGAAAGGGCTGATGCTAGGACTGAGACAGTAAATATATGAAGTAGGATAATCTTAAAATATCAGAAAGTAAAGAAGTACCAAAAATTTTAAAAACCCACCAAAGAAAAATTATGTAAAATGAAAACAGGAGCAAATGGAAAAAGCTCTCAACAGCCAAAGCAAGAATTAACTAAGCAGTCTAATAATGTAGTGCTGGATTATAACCAAAAGTTTACAATAATTATTCACGTGTCCAAACTGGTAAAAATAAATTACATAGTTTTTGATGAATGGTGTTAAATAGAAGTATCCTATGCAGAAAGCTTCTAAACAATTTATATAGCCACTCAGCTGTCCATCAAGGATGTGAAGCTAACCCCTCTCTCCTCAAGTGTGGGTTCTGCATTATGACTTCCTCCTAAATAAGACACACGGGATGGACATGAGGAGAAAATTAACCTCACTGTGGGAAAACGTGACAAACGCTACTTCAGGTAGGTGATCAAAGTTAAGAATATAAGTGAGAAGTTTCCTTAAGAGCCTGTCCTCTTGATATATAATGAAGAGGAGTCACTTCAACAAGGAGAGTCTGAGCAACTGTCAAAGCCCAGAAGAGACTAAACAGACATGATGACCCCATGTCCTATGAGACCCTGGAACAAGGAAAGGTATAACAAAGGGAACATGAATAGGAACTTCAGTTAATAGTAAAGTATCAATATTTGTTCATTATTTGTCATGATTCTGTAGAAAATTAGACAGGAAAAATTAAACGTCAAATAAGAGAAACCTACTGTAACAAACTGGAAATCTAGAGGAAAAGGGGGATGTCTTTGTAAAAACACATTACCAAAATGAACCCTAAATTAAGGAAAATACAAAAAGACCAATTAATCACTGAGGAACCTCTCCCCATACTGGTTATCCCATCACTGTTCCAGAGTTTCCCTCTCCCGGGACAGGGAAGCGACAGGGACAGAGCTGTTTGGCAGCTCCCCTAGTATATGACCCCAGCCAGTATCTTCACCTCTCCCAGCCACGCCTACCCAGTAAGGACACCTGAGGAAGGATCAGGGATTATTGATTCAGATGTATCAACCAGGACTTTTTCTTTTCCCAGCGACTGGACACACTTACGGAAGTAAAATAAATTAGTATTTATTGTAAGGGTAGAAATAAATTAATACTTGCAAGTGGCAAGTTGAAGGATGGGTTTGGACCTGGCAGGTCCAGTGGCTCACGCTATCTCAGTGTGACCTTGCTTCTCCCCAAAACTTTGTCCTGCTCAGTGCCTTTGGGGGACCCCATTCACAGGCACAGGCTCTCTCACTGCCCTTGGGCCAACAGCAGTTCTAGGCTGACAACCACTCACCATCCATTTTCCGAGAAAGAGTTTCTCCTTTTCCTGGATTCCAAGAAAGTCATGGTTTTAAATGCCTTTGATCTGGCTTGGGTGGACTGGAAGCAGGTGAGATGTAATTCCCAAAGGAAAACTGAGGCACTTGGGCCTTAGAACAGATGCTGGCTTGGAGAAAGCAGCAGATTCTAAGTCAATGACAGCTCAATGCACAGCACAGAATCTGACACAAAAGGAAGAAAGGGGTTCACTTAGGGTCAGGGGCTGCAGCTACTCATCCAGTGCTCTTACTGCACTCCCAAGACTGCAAGAAGTTCTTTCACTTGCTGAAAAAGCAGGATAATTGGTGGTGGTAAACTCAATTCTCTTTCCTTGGGCATCAGGTCCTCACATCTCAGAGGCTGGCCCAAAACAGCCCATGTGCCCTCAGAAGACACACAGACCTCATCCCTGCCCCTGAGAGGTGGGAGCCCTTGAGCTATGCCATCTCCCTGGCCATATTAACTACCCATGCCTGAAAAACAATACTGTTCCTTTTCCAGTTTCTTCTCTCTCCTTTACTAAGAGGAAGAAACCAAATGCTAGGGTGGTAAGGAAACTCGTGTGCAATGAAGTAACAGGAGGCTCAAGAATTATTCCATGCCATGAAACCCATAATTGTCAGGCTTTCCAGAGGCCACATGGATGTATATGGCTCTCCAAGACAATGCAGTCTCAGTGTAAACCTCCCATTTGGAGGTCCAGTTGCTCCCATATCTTTGATTCTTAATGAATATGCATGTCAAAAGTTTCTAACGACTGAAAGGACAAAGGACTGCAGGGCCATGGTCTGCTGTATGGGTGTTGTGTCAGGGACACACTCCAATGTTTAGAGGATTATTACTTCTCTTGGCA
>NC_041220.1:57670015-57675266 GCF_002837175.3 Physeter macrocephalus
CTGCCTGAGACTTGATCACCTATTCATGCCCACTCAGATGGGACAAAGGATGCCTCCAGCGCCAGGAGGGCCCCACCAGCCCTTAAGAAGGCAACATCTGGGGGCTGGCAGGTCACTGCACCCAGTCCTGTATAAATCCACACATGTCCACTGAGTGCCCTCCTGTCTGGGCTGCGCTGGACCCTGGGGCTGCCCAGGCAGAGTAGGGCCAGCATCACCCTCCTTGAGGTGGATAAGCAACAGTCCGAGACAAGAACAGACATTTCATTCTTCTCTCAGAGCCCAGGACTGGGGGAAGGGAGGCCATAAAAACAGTTATTGACCTCAGCCCCCTGACTCCTGTTTGACCCTGGGCAAGTCCTATCCATTCTGGAGGCTTCAGAGAGAAGGAGAGGGGAGGGCAATGAGGGCCGATTGTGCTTAAACCTAACTGTAACCTTTACCCTAAGAACCCTAACCTCTAACCGTAACCCCCTAACAACCCTAGCCCCAGACCCCTAGACCCTCGCCACTGACCCCTAAACTCTAATCCCTGACTCTTTAACCACAACCCTCTACCATGACTCTCCAACAGTGACCCATAACCCTAAACCGTGATCCCTGAACCCTCACACTGACTCAACCCCAGGCCTAAAGCCTGGCCTAGTGGGTACCGAGGGATGACTGTATGAACTCTCAAATAAACCAAGGAATTAAATCTGCCTGGCCATGAATTTAGCAATGGTTTCTTAGATTTGACAGTAAAGCATAAGAAATGAAAGAAAAAAAATAGATAAATTGGATTTCCTCAATATTACAAACCTTTGTGCATCAAAAGAGGCTATCCAGAAAGTAAAAAGACAGCCCACAGAATAGAAGACAATATTGGCACATTATATATCTGATAAGACTCTTTACCTAGAATATACCCAGGACTTTTACAACTCATCAACAAAAAGACAAACAATAAAATTTTCGAAACAGACAAATGGCTTGCATGGACTGCTCTCCAGGCAAGACATACAAATGGTCAACAAGGACATGAAAAGATGTCAAACATCAGTAGTCATGATGAAAATGCAAATTAAAGCCACAGTGTGATGCCCCTTCACACACACTAGAATAAAAATAAATTTTAAAATAAATTTTAAAATATGTAAATAAAAACAACAAATGTTGGCAACAATGTAGAGAAATTGGAACCCTTAAAAGTTACTTGTGGAGATGTACAATGGTGCAGTCTATGTGTTCAAAACTTTAGCATTTACTCAAAAATATAAAATATAATTACCATGTGGTTCAACAACTCCACTCCTAGATATATACCCCAAAAATGGAAAACAGGCGTTCAAACAAAAACTTGTACACCAATTATTCATAGCAGCACTGTTCACAATAGCCCAAGGTAGAAAAGATTTAAATGTCCATCAGCAGGTAAACAGAGAAGCAAAATAAGGAAGATCCATAAGCTGCATTATTCTGTCATATAAAGGAATAAAGTAAAATTATACAGCCGCTGTGGAAAACTGTATGGTGGCTCCTCAGAAACATGGAAAATGTATGATCCCTTGATTCCGCTCCAGGGTGTACACCCAAAATATTAGAAAGCAAGGACTGGAACAGACATTTGTACCCCGTATTCATAGCAACACTATTCACAATAGCCAAAAGGTGGAAGCAGAACAACACATCGTTCAACAGATGAATGGATAAGTACAGTGTAGTATATACACAATGGAATATGATTCAACCTTTAAAACTAAGGTAATTCTCACACATGCTACACTGTGGATGAACCTTGAAGTCATTATGCTAAGTGAAACCAGCCAGACACAGAAAGGACACACGTTCTATGATTCCACTAGTATGAGGTATCCAGATAAGTCAAATTCAAAGACAAAGTAGAATAAGGTTGCCAGGGGTTTAGGTGAGTTAGTGTGTAATGGCTACGGTTTCACATGGGGAAAATAAAGTTCTCGAGATGGATGGTGAGGATATTTTTACAACAATGTGAATGTAGTTAATGCCACAGAACTGTATACTTAAAAATGGTTTAAATGGGGCTTCCCTCATGGCACAGTGGTTAAGAGTCCGCCTGCCAATGCAGGGGACACGGGTTCAAGCGCTGGTCCTGGAAGATCCTGCATGCCGCAGAGCAACTAAGCCCGCAAGCCACAGCTACTGAGCCCTCGTGCCACAAATACTGAAACCCATGAGCCTAGGGCCTGTGCTCCACAAGAGAAGCCACCGCAATGAGAAGCCCGCACATGGCAACGAAGAGTAGCCCCCACTCGCCGCAACTAGAGAAAGACTGCGTGCAGCAACAAAGACCCGACACAGCCAAAAAATAAAAAATAAAATAATTTTTAAAAAAAGCTTTTAAAAAATGGTTTAAATGGTAAATGTTATGTGTTTTTAATCACAATGGAAAAAAATGAATGAAATAATGATCAACGTGGATAAACACTGAAAACATCCTAAGTGAAAGAAGCCATACAGAAAAACCACCCAGATCATGTTCATCTTGTACACTTTAAATCCAGCAAGGTTTTTAAAGTGAGGAAAAGCCCGAGTGATGGTTCCAAGAAAAGAAAACTGGATTCGAATGGAAAAATACATTTCCACAAAGCTGGGGCAGCTGGTGAAAGTTGAAGCGGGTCTGTGGATAGGATTATAATGTGGAAACCATAATTATTCCTCATTATGGGGTTATGTGCTGGTTCCCTGGGAGAGTGGCCCTCCCACTCTCACAGGGTAAAACAAACTGGAGTATTTTGTGAATGTGGAAAACTTTATACTGCTATTTAAAGTTTTTTATACACTTGAAATTTACTAGAAAATAAAGTACTTATCAAAACAACCATGGCTTACCACCCCAGAAATACAGACATCAAACTCTATTATAGAGGCCAAGCTCTACCCAGATCCAGTTCACCCACAGTGCTGATGCTAATCACCCTTGTAGGAGTCCACATACTACAAGAGGCACCATGGGAAGGTTACATTGGGAGCCACTATGTCTTGGGTGCTGTGGATGACCTGGATGTAGCTGAAACCGTGGGAGTTCTGAATTCTAGGTTTCCACATTCAACCGCCAAAAAACTGTTACAACTAAAAAATGAATTCAGTAAAGCTGCAGGATAAAAAAAAAAAAGAAAAATCAATGCACAAAAATCATTTGCGATTCTATACACTGATAATGAACCATCAGAAAAAGAATTTTTAAAAAATCCCACTTACAATTGCATCCAAAAAGATAACGAGGAGTAAATTTAACCAAGGACGTGAAGGACCTGCACACTGAAACTGGAAGACACTGATAAAGGAAACTGAAGAGAAAAAATAAATGGAAAGATACCCCGTGCTCATGAGTAAAAAGAATACTGTGAAGATATGCATTCTAAGGTGGGACTTCCCTGGCCATCCAGGGGTTGGGACTCTGCACTCCCACTGCAGGGGAAGCGGGTTCCATCCCTGGTTGGGGAACTAAGATCCCGCATCCTGCATGCCACTTGGTGTTGCCCCAAATTTAATTTAAAAAAATATGCATCCTAGCCAAATTAATGTACACATTCAATGCAATCCCTACCAAAAGTCCAATGACATTTTCCATAGAAACAGAACAAACAATCTTAAGTTGTGTGTGGAACCACAAAGGAGCCAGAAGAGCCAAAGCGACCCTGAGGCAGGAGAACGAGCTGGAGTCATCTGGCTCCCCGACTTCACACTTCATTACGAAGCTACAGTCCCAAAAAATGTGGAATTGGCACAAAAACAGGCACACAGACCAGAGGAACAGAGCAGAGAGCCCAGGAATCAACCTACAAGTATGTGATCAGTTAATTCACAAGAAAGGAGCCAAGAGCATACACCAGGGAAAGGACAGGCCCCTCAATAAACGGTGCTGGGAAAACCAGATGCCACACGCCAAAGAACAACACTGAACTGTCTACACCCCACACAAAAGGGGCTAAAAACCCAGTTTTCCAGATCAAGCCCTTCCTCTCCTGGGTCCTCTGAAGACAGACAACCGCAGCGGTCAGCCATGCACAGAAAACTTCTCCCCACTTTTCCTCACCTTCTCCCTCAGCGGCATCACCTCCCGGCAGGTCCTGAGGAGACCAGGCTCATGTCAGCATGAACTGGACCCCCCAGTGTCCCAAAGCTGAAGCCCCAGCGGGTCCTGAGGAGACCCAGCTTCCGTTAGTGTGGCCTTGACCCCGGGTTGTTCCGAAGCCCAGCCATCAGCGTGGACTCAGCTCCGCGCATTCCAGAAGCCAAAGCCACAGCAGGTCCTGAGGAGACAGGGCTCCTTCCAGCATGAACATGAACAGCATGATCTGAACAGACATCCCGCCAAAAAAAGATATACAGATAATAAAAGTCATACAGAAACAAGCTCAACATCATATACCATTAGGCAATTACAAATTAAAATCATGAGATATCACAGCACACCTATTAGGACTGCTAAGCTCCAAAAATATGACAATACCAATTGCTAGAGGGTGAGGAACAAAAGGAACTCTCCCTCATAGCTGGGGGATGCATGTGCAGCCACTTTGTAAGACAATTTGGCAGTTTTATCCAAAGCTAAAAAAGTCACATGTTGGGATCCAACAATCATGCTTCCAGTATTTAGGCAACTGCTTTGAAAATCTATGTCCAAATGCAAACAAGGATGCAATTATGCACAGCAGCACTTCCATAATGACTAAAAACTTGAAATCAGGATATCCTTCAAAAGATGAATATATAAGCAAATTGGGGTACATCTATGTCAAGGAGAGTAGAATATGCAACCCCAAAATATGTCTTTCTGTCATAAGGATTATTGGTCTGCTTTAAAAAAAAAATAGGCTTCCCTGGTGGCTCAGTGGGTAAGAGTCCACCTGCCGATTCAGGGGACACAGGTTCGAGCCCTGGTCCGGGAAGCTCCCACAGGCCACGGAGCAACTAAGCCTGTGTGCCACAACTACTGAGCTTGAGCTCTAGAGCCAGTGAGCCACAACGACTGAGCCCGTGTGCCACAACTACTGAAGCCTGCACGCCTACAGCCTGTGCTCCGTGACAAGAAAAGCCACCACAATGAGAAGCCCGCGCACCGCAATGAAGAATAGCCCCTGCTCGCCACACCCAGAGAAAAGCCTGCAAGCAGCGGCAAAGACCCAATGCAGCCAAAAATAAAATAATAATTTTTTTAAAAATCTCAGAAAACTGAGATTGCCGTTTTATGAAGGACATTTACAATAGAGAAATCTCCATTTATAAG
>NC_041220.1:57675480-57683874 GCF_002837175.3 Physeter macrocephalus
TCAGTTTTCCGTGGTATCCCCCCTGTATTCAGAAGGTATACATGTTATTAAACTTCTGCTTTTCTCCTGGTAATGTCTTTTATTACAGGGGCGGGTGGGGCCTCAACCAAAAACCTAGAAACGTAGAGGGAAAATTGTTTTTCCTCCCATACACACGCAGTGGAATACTACTCAGCAGAAAGGAATGCACCATCAACCTATGGAAAGACATGGATAAATCTTCAGTATATACTGCTAAGTGAAAGAATCAAGTCTGAGCAGGCTGCACACAGTATGACCCTATTGATGACATTCTGGGAAAGGCAAAGCTACATAGATGATAAGCAGATCATGGGGTGGGGGGTTTGAAGTATTCCATGTGATGCTCTAAGATGGATACCTGTCACTATGCATTTGTCTAAGCCCATAGATGTGCATAGCCCAAGGGGCCAATCATAACCTATTCAAATTTAGTTATTTAGGATGTAGGAGTGTTGCAGGATGGAATACATAATGTGACAGAATCTAACTGTATTAGAAATATATGGAAACAACTCACTGTAGGGGATGGGGTAAAAGCTGCTGACTTAAGTTACCTTTGGAAATGAATGGAATCTGTAGGCTAAAGGCAAAATGGCCCGTATATAAACAGTGGGCTTTATTTTACGAAGTTCTTTCCAGGGTGTAGTAGCTAACAATTCTGAAACCTCTGCACATGTAACGTGGAAAGGAGCAATGCATAGATAAATGGCAGATGGTGGGAGCCAGCCTCCTTGCTGTGGGCGTGCGAAGTTACAGGTACGCAAGGGGAGAGCCTCTGCCCTCGTAATCCTGGATCTGGGCTTCCTGGGAGGATGCTGACTGGCCGGGGGGAACACACAGATCTTCACACTGGGAAGACCCTGCAGACAGAGGAACTTCACACCTCATCTTTCCACCCATACCTACTGGAAACACTCAGCCCTTCATAATCAGTCAATTGCAGCTTTTAAGACATTCTCACCCCTAGGCAGATAAAGGAGCATAAGGGTCTTGCTTACCCCTAAGCTGTCCCAGAATCCAGGCCCTGGGTGTGTTGCCAGGTTGAGGGTTCCTGGGCCTCTGACCAGCAGGTGAGATGAAGGAGGAAGACCAGTCCTGAGGACAGAGGGTCCCTGAAGTTTGTGAGCCCAGGAGCCTCGATGGGTTTCATTCCCAGTGAGGACATGGGCAGGGCCCGCTGTGGTTCTGTGTTCCCCCTGGGCCCTTTGATGAAGCCATGGCAGCACTGGGCCCAGACATCTCCTGGCAGTGTCTGAGACTCTGACACAGTGGTTTTACAAAGGAACAAGAGAATGGGGCTGAGCCGCTGACGGCCACTCCTTTCTGGCTGAGTTGCTTCCAACAGGACCACAGTCACCTGCATTAGTCTGCTGTGACCCATCTGCCCCCACTTTGCCTTTCCTCTCCCTCCCTGCGATGATTCCAGTGACATTTCCAGCCCGGACCCCTCTCCCAGGCCAGACGCCTCCGTCCAGTCACTGCACACCCATCTCACCTTGGGGGCTAGCAGGGCCTCAGAGGACTGGGATCCTGCAGCTCCCCACACCCAGGAGCAGCCCCACCTTCCCAGTTTGCCGAGCCCAGGCACCAGCTGTAACCGAGCAGGACCGTATGGGGCCTTCCCAGGACAGACCCCTCCCCCACATCCTCTGCTGTAGCTCCTCTCTGAAGTACCTGGATAACGGTGTCTGATGCATGCTTCCTCCACCACCAAGTGGAAGAAATTAACTACTTGATGATCAGGAACAGGTAGCCCCGGAGCTTCTGGTGCCTAAGAATTTATAACGTTAACCTCCTGTTACCTCACCATCAACCAGAGAACTGTGCACCAGCTGATCACATACCCTGCGACCCCCCCCTCCTTCACTTGGCTTTTAAAATTGCTTTGCTGAAATCCCTCAAGGAGTTTGGGGTTTTAGAGCACAGGCCACCTGGCCTCCTTGTATCGGCACTTTTGACAATTAAGGCTGCACCTTCCTCCACCACACCCGGTGTCAGTAGACTGGCTCTGCTGCACTCGGGCGAGCAGACCCACGGTTCGGTTCGGTAACACTTGGGCCCCCCAGGCTCCCACTCGCCTTGTGCCCCAGTGACTGTCAGCTGCTCCTCCACAGTCCTGTTGCAGCAAAAATAGAAATTAACTTTCCCTGCCCTGAGAACAAGGGAAACAAAGGTGACAGCGAACACGCTAGAGAAGAAACGTAACCTGGCCTGAAAGAGCTCATCACTCCTTGTTTTACTTTGTCACTCACTGTAGTAACTAGATTTGTACTTTACAAAGCTAACCTCACTCCTTGACACTATGGAATTTACATTCGGCACCCATCGCCACTAACTGTGTGTTACAGCCCCTGCCTCTCACTCCCTAACCTTATTATGTAATGCACTTAGATTCTATACGCCCCTCATAACAAATCACCCCCTAGTTTTTCATTTCAGAAACAAGGTCACCGGCCGATAAACCAGAGGCAAACGGACGCAATTACCAGTCTGCTGGACCCCAATTACCAGGCGACCTGATGCCAGCTATGACTGTTTTGAAATAATGCAAAGGAAAGGAGGAATGTAAGACCTTCACTACTTTTATCCTTATCCTCTACCCCAGACTGCGGGAGCCCCACATATAAAATCTTCCCTTATTCTCAAAGAGGGGTGCCCAGTTCTAGAGGCGCTGGCCAGCTGTGTCTTCCTGCTGCCTGGCAGAAAAATAAAGCCATCTCTCTCTTCCTCCAAAACCCGTCTCCGTATTTCTGTTCGGCCCCGGTGCACAGGGAAGCCGATATTTCGACAACAGCCTGTGGCCAGTTCCCACACTAATTCCCCTCTATGCCCACAGCCCTGGCCCAAGCCCAATCTTGTGCCTGGTTCCTCCATCAGGCCCTGGAAAAGCTCCCTGCCCCATGGTGCATCTCACATCCCACCCCAACGTGGTCTTTCTGAAGCATAAACGAGACTGTGACTCTCTCCCACCTGTAATCCCCCAAAGTTTCCCCACTTTCGCTAGGGTATCTGCCGGGAGAGACATCTGCCAAGGCCCTGAGGGTCCCCGGCATCCCCACTAGGCTGCTTGGCTCCTGGGTTCCCAGACACTGAGCACCTCAGCAGGCCAGGTGACACGGCAGGAAACCCCAGAACTGCTCACCTCAGGAGGGGGCTGGCACTGCCACTGCCTGATCAAAGAGAGCAGAGAAGGGTTCCCCAGCTGGGACACAAACTCTGCACGAGTGGCCTCTCCTTGAGCCATTACATCACCTCGTATGACTTGAGGGAAGGAAGCACCGAGGCACACTTGGTTCCTAAGGAGGATGGTATAGGCTCAGTCATGTCTCCCCAAATCCACATGCTGAATCCCTAACCCCCAGGAACCCAGGATGTGTCTGTATTTGGAGATGGGATTTTTAAAGAGATGATCAAAGTAAAAATGAGGTCACTAGGGTGGATCCTAATCCAATAGGGGATGTGGCTGTATTTGGAGATGGGATTTTTAAAGAGGTGATCAAAGTAAAAATGAGGTCACTAGGGTGGCTCCTAATCCAGTAGGATTGATGTCCTACAAGAAGAAATTAGGACACAGATAGGCACAGTGGGAGACCATGTGAGGATCTGGGGAGAAGATGGCTGTCTAAGCACCAAGTAGAGAGACCTCAGGAGAAACCAGCCTGCAGACACCTTGATCTCCGACAGCACCCAGGACTGGGAGATAGGCCTGTTATTCAAGCTGCCCAGTCTGTGGTATTTGTTACAGCTGTCCCGAGCAGACTCACAGGGTAACTCAGGGCTCAGACTGGACAGAGCCCACTATCCATCCCCTTGTACGTGAGTTACAGGAACCCCAGGCATTGAGGAGGGGGTCCCTGAGGGGAGGCACAAGATAGAAGATGCTAGGCATTAACACAACTGCATTCACGTTAAACGTGCCTCAAGTCCATTCACGCGAGATGGTTTTGTCCTGCATGTACATCGGCACCTTCAGTCTGAACTGCAGACCTTTGGCTTCACCACCTCCACTGCGAGCATTAGCTTCACCTGCTGTGGACCGTCTCCTATAGGATTTCCAGAACCACAGAGCATCGAAGCTTCACAGAACCCAGAATCTTTGTGCTAGTGTCTGGGCGACCCTCACAGCAGAGCCGCACAGCTGCCCTTCAGAACCCATTTCCCTTTTTCCTGTTCACAGCTACCCTGCTCCTCCCAGCCTTCCCACCCCTTACAGCTGGGGTGCAGTATCTCGTGTTACCAAGTGGAAGGGGTGGAGGTGGTGAGGGCCTTGGCCAGCCTGCATCCTAGGATGGAGGGCACGATGCCCACCTGGTCACCCCACCCTGCTGGTTGAAGCCCTCACCTGGAAGCAGGGAGGAGAATACCAAGGAGAAGGGGTGGAGGTGGTGAGGGCCTTGGCCAGCCTGCATCCTAGGACGGAGGGCACGATGCCATCGTGGTGACCCCACCCTGCTGGTTGAAGCACTCACCTGGAAGCAGGGAGGAGAAACAAAGGGGGGGGGGCAGAGCCTGGGACCTGACACCCACCTGCCCTGGACTCTCACAGGAAGGGGACAGAGACATCTTGTGCTTCAGCCCAGTTTGGGGAGACACTTTGTTCCAGCAACACACTGCCTTAAAAGCCAAGGTGCTTTACAAACCCCTCCCCAGCTGTCACAGAATGTCAGGCTTAATCTCATAACACTTTTCTCAAACCCCAGCTCATGCTGAGACCACCTCTCAGGTGATGGTGCTTCAGAGCAGCCCCTTTAAAAGATCCCTGGATTTCAGCTCTCCCAGCCCTGCCTTCAGTTTAAGCGAGAAGTTTCCTTGACAACCTTGACAAACCTGCTCAGTTTCCTTAACAACCAAGCTTCGCAATCTTCCAAACTCTTCTCCTTCAAACATTCTTATTCTAGGCTTGATGAGCCTAAAGTGACAGTGCTGTCATCACGTGCCAGGCAGTGACTCCTCCAAGCCCGTAGTTACTGGTTACATGATGCTATTGATGATGAAATCCCAGAAGAGCCAGCTTTGCAATATAACCATTTCTGGACTCGGCACTGGGTTTCTTTCCACGGACAGAGTGGAGTAGTTGCACGGGCCCCGTGGTGGAAGAGCTCACCTAATGCAGCCAGGACTTCATCCTTTCCAGGTGATTCCAGGGTCCTCATTCTCCCCAGACCCCCACCCACATGGCTGCTGGCTGCTATCTGTGCCAGTCTATAGGGGACCTTGTTAATCCCCTAAAATGAGGGTTATTTTATACACAGGTAATGGGTTGAATGCTGGCCCCAAAAGATGTGCACCCCAGAACACAGGAACAGGACCATATCTGGGAAAAGCATCTTTGTACATGTAGTTAAGGATCTCGAGGTGAGGTCATCTTGGGTTAGGGTGGCCCTCAATCCAATTGAGAGGGTCCTTATGAGACAAAAGAGGAGAAACACAGACATAGAGGAGAAGCCACGTGAAGGCAGAGGCAGACGGGAGGGCTGCAGCCGCAAGCCAGGGGATGCCTGGAGCCCCCCAAAGCTGGAAAAGGCAGGAAGAGCCCTATCCTGAAGCCTCTGGAGGGACTTCCATCCTGGAACACCTTGATCTTAGACGTCTGGTCTCTAGGACTGGGGGAGGATGAATTCCTATTGTTTTAAACCACCCAGCTTGTGGTCATTTGTTACAGAAGCCACAGAACAGTCACACGGACCCTGCTCTGCAGGACCCTGGAAGTGCGGGTCTCATTAAAGGCCAACAGAGGCTGGGTTACAGAACCCTTAGAGTCAGGATTGGGTCCCAGAAATCGTAAAGCAGAGGCTGGACACCAGAATGTTGAGGGGTCAGGCGGAAGCCCATCCCTAAGGGTGCCGGCTGCACACGGCCTCCCCAGGTTTTTACGCCTGTACACGTTGGGGATAAGTATTTCCATCCTGAGATTCAGGACCTCTGATATCACCGTTCACATTGCTAATTAAGAACCCACTAGTTACACAGAGGAAAACCCTATCAGGACACTTGCTCCAGTTGTAAACAATTCTGAAGTTGGCCAGAGGTGGGGAATCGTCTCCCATGCAGCCAGCAGCCACCACGCAAGGAGCGTCCTCATTGCAAAGCTGGGGGACAGTGCCGAGGTGTCCCTGAGTAAACGTGAGCTGACCCCCAGGCCAGCTGCTGCTGAACTGTTCCCACCCTTCCCAGGTAAAACACCTGAATGTGTGCAAGGACTTGAAAGCCTAGAGGAAGGGCCGTGGAGCCACACCAGCCACAATACGCAGGCCGACTTGGGGACTGCAGGCCAGCCAGGATGGTCCTGGCCCCGGGCGCTCTTCTGGAAGCTTTCCATTTCCCTGCCTGACGTACCCCTCCTGTCCCGGCCCCCACCGCTTCCTTCCTTCCTCACCTCTGCCCGGGGAGAAATTCCAGCCACAGGTATGGGTGACACATCTTCTTCTTTAGCAGGTGGCAGCCCGGCAACTCCTGCAGAAAGTCCAGCAGAGCCCCACTCACACCGGGCCGCGCACAGAGCCGTGGACCCTACTCCCTCCCAGCAGACCAGCCCCGAGACTGCTGACGGGGCAGAGAATATGGCGTCAGGCACAGCTGCAAGGGCTCTTGCTTCCTGGAGCGGTGTTTATATTGACCTCAGCCCAGGCACACCTGGGGAGGGCTGGCCGGCCGGGTCAGGCTGCCCAGGTCAGCCAATCCTCGCTCCTCAGGGGTTCACAGCTGCAGAAAATGGGCCTTGCTGCACCGGCCAGGTTCAAGGAACAGGTGTAGGTCCTGAGGGTCAGGCTAGACAAGGGGCTGCAGCTCTGGCTTGTTTTCTAATCATTTTGTCTAGTCCATGAGTGGGAAACAAATTCAAGAAAACCCTCTCCTAATGACAGGAACCCAGGAGTCAGGGAGAGGAGCGGTTATGGGTGAAAACAGAGGCTTGGTGCCCCAGCTGCAGTGGAAGCCTCTGGAAGACCCGGTGGAAGGAGGCCGCACAGAGTGAAGCCCAGTGTCACAGACCTGCCCCGGCGCTGCTGTTTGTTAGTCCAGGTCCTGCTCTGAGGTGCTTTGTGTCAGCTCTGACCAACAGGTGAGCTGGGGGTGCTCTGAAATGAGGGCTATGTGCACAGTTCCTGTGTGCCCAGCCTTGCCGGGGTACCTGCCCAGGTGACCTCCATACCCTGGGAGGGGCCTGACCACGAGAGCCCCGTGGGCTGTTGGGTACCTGCTCAGCTGAGCTCCATATCCTGGGAAGGGCCTGACCACCAGAGCCCCGTGGGTTGCTGGGTACCTGCTCAGCTGAGCTCCATATCCTGGGAAGGGCCTGACTACCAGAGCCCCGCGTGTTGGGAAGGGGCCGTGTGTATGAGCGTCCTCTCTGTGCAGCCGGCACAGAGTTGCTTAGCAACTTCCCTGTGGGCAGTGCTGGGATGGAATGAGGACCAGGAGATGCCACGGACCCCTTGAAACCCTGTCCATCCCGAGTGATGAGGTGAGTAGGCGGGTGCTGGCCACTGGGCTGCGTGAGAGAGGCCCCACGGGTACCTCTTGTGTCTTCCACCTGACACCACAGAGGCCTCCCCAGGACAGAGAAGACAGCCTGCCTGGGGCAGGTGGGAGCTCCTGGTGACCCTGCAGGGGACATGAGAGGGAGGGACCAGGCAGGAGGGGGAGGGTGTCTCCCATGCAGCCAGCAGCCCCCCCACAAGGAGCGTCCTCATTGCAAAGCTGGGGGACCGTGCCAAGAAGTCCCTGAGTAAACGTGAGCTGACCCCCAGGCCAGCTGCTGCTAAACTGTTCCCACCCTTCCCAGGTAAAACACCTGAATGTGTGCAAGGACTTGAAAGTCTAGATGAAGGGCAGTGGAGCCACACCATCCACAGCACGCAGGCCGACTTGGTGCCTGCAGGCCAACCAGGATGGTCTTGGCCCTGGGAGCTCTTCTGGAAGATTTCCATTTCCCTGCCTGACATACCCCTCCTGTCCCGGCCCCCACTGCTTTTTTCCTTCCTCACCTCTGCCCAGGGAGAAATCTGGTGCCCCAGCTGCAGTGGAAGCCTCTGGAAGACCCGGTGGAAGGAGGTCACACAGAGTAAAACCCAGCGTCACAGACCTGTCCCGGAGCTGCTGTTTGTTAGTTCAGGTCCTGTTCTGAGATGCTTTGTGTCAGCTGTGACCAACAAGTGAGCTGCGGGTGCTCTGAAATGAGGGCTACGTGCACAGTTCCTGTGTGCCCAGCCTTGCCGGGGTACCTGCCCATGTGACCTCCATACCCTGGGAGGGGCCTGACCACGAGAGCCCCATGGGCTGCTGGGTACCTGCTCAGCTGAGCTCCATACACTGGGACGGGCCTGACCACGTGAGCCCCGTGGGCTGCTGGGTACCTGCTCAGCTGAGCTCCAT
>NC_041220.1:57684020-57692049 GCF_002837175.3 Physeter macrocephalus
AGGGGCCTGACCACGAGAGCCCCGTGGGCTGCTGGGTACCTGCTCAGCTGAGCTCCATATCCTGGGAGGGGCCTGACCACGAGAGCCCCGTGGGCTGCTGAGTACCTGCTCAGCTGAGCTCCATACCCTGGGAGGGGCCTGACCACGAGAGGCCCGTGGGCTGCTCTGTATCAGCTCAGCTGAGCTCCATACCCTGGGAGGGGCCTGACCACGAGAGCCCCGCGTGCTGGGAGGGGGCCGTGTGTATAAGCGTCCTCTCTGTTCAGGCGGCACAGAGTTGCTTAGCAACTTCCCTGTGGGCAGCGCTGGGATGAAATGAGGACAAGGAGATGCCACGGACCCTCTGAACCCCTGTCCATCCCGAGTGATGAGGCGAGTAGGCGGGTGCTGGCCACTGGGCTGCGTGAGGGAGGCCCCACGGGTACCTCTTTTGTCTTCCACCTGACACCACGGAGGCCTCCCCAGGACGGAGCAGACAGCCTGCCTGGGGCAGGTGGGAGCTCCTGGTGACCCTGCAGAGGACATGAGAGGGACGGACCAGGCAGGAGGGGGAGGGAGCCCAGGCAGAGCCTTGGGGCCGAGGGGTCCTTTCTGGGTCTGAGCTGGGAGTGGACGTGCAGGTGGTGAGTGTGATCCAGGAAAGCTGCCCTGGTGACGTGAGGCTGAACGTGCTTCAGTGACAAGCCTTCCGGATGATCCCAGAGCAGGATAGTGAGACGGATCCTGCTAGAAGAAGGTGAGTGAGTCCCCCCAGGAGGATGCTCTGTGAGCTGGCCCCGGGAGGGGGTGAAGGGAAGAGGCGTGGAACCTGCGGGGAGTGGCCAGTCCCCCTGGGCGGGCGGCAGGTTCAGACCCCACTCCGTGGTCCCACAGCTGTGCTTCTGGCTGGATTACTTGGCTTCTCGGAGCCTCAGCTTCCTGGTCTGCTTGTGGGGTGATGGTAGCACGGACTGACTAGTCATTTGCTCAGAACAGGGTAGGAAGTGGTCTAGTGGAAATTCCACAGAACACCGTTAGTATGGGAATCGCAGGCCCTGTTTCCCCCAGGTCTGCCTTCAGGATCAGGAGAGCAAATCCGAGCAGACTTGCAGCAGAGCCTGGGGATGGGCTCCGTTTGGTGGGTCCCCTTGTTTCCTGAATCTCAGAAGAAGCAGCTCAGCGGGCAGTGGCAGCTTCATCCCACACCTGGAAGCATCCAGACCTCAAGGCCCAGCAGCCCCCGAGCCCTGTGTCTGGGCCCCCGGGAGGCAGACGGGACAGGCCGGCGTCCTCCTTGCCCTCTTCCTGCCCAGAACATTCGAGGTCCAGGCCGTCATTAGGGAGAAGCAGGGATGGGGGTGTCCCATGTGGGAAGAGGACACGGAGCAGCGTGTGTGCGTGGACGTCCACAACGGGAATGTGGGTCAGTGGGGCGCGGGCTCTGGGAGGGGCAGATGGGGGGCCTGAGGAAGCAGGGCGGGGCTGGGGGTCCTGGGGGGGGGGTGCGAGCTGTGCCTGTGCCGGCCCTCAGACTCCATGGGGTTTCCCTCCCCTGGTCACTGGGGAGGAGGGACCGAGCAGCGTTGGTGGAGTGACCACTTGCGTCCCCGGGCCCTGGCAGCATCAGCCCTTCAGGCTCTGGGTCGGGGACCCTGAGGGCTGCAGGTCCAGCTGTGCCCACAGGGAGGCCTGCAGAGGTCGAGCAGGAAGCACTGGGTGGTCTCGCCTGTGCGGAAGCTTCTGAGCCAGTGTCCGGGGGGAGCTCTCACCTCGCACGTGGGTTTCAAGTCCACAGCTCAGATCACCTTCTAGCCGCTTGCTTTGTTTTCTAGACACAAAGTCCTAATATCTCCTATGTCTCCTGCCCGTGAAAAGGCACGTCTGATCTGGCACCAGGTGCTGACTCTGGTCCCTCCTGACTGGACACCCAGCAGCCAGTGTCACCGCGTCATGACTGTCAGGGGGTTTCAGGCGTGGGGATACGAGAGCACAGGGTCCAGGCCCACGAGGGGCCGTGCCATCCACGGAGCCGGTGCTGTGGCTGTAGGTGTTCCCTCCCCCACCCCGCGGGCAGAGAGCACCGCCCCCTTCCAGACTGTTACCAAGTGAAGTCATGTGTACCCTGCTCGGGCCCTGGCCTGGCGAGGCGCTCTGCCTCAGCAGGAAAGGTTTCCTTTTTCCATGTGGGTTCAAGTCGGCAAATAACAAAACCAAAGCTGAGACCAGCATAACACAGGCTCTGTTCAGTGGCCAAAGAATGGAGAAGCGGGAACTAAGTTCACAGATCAACTTCTCGCCCTCCTGGAGAGAATGCTTTAATTTTAAAGAGTAAAGATAAAAGGGAGGAGGAATGAGGCTAATGATGGGGTGAAGAGACCTTCCGAGGAAGGGCAGGGCTTTTTCCAAGGGAGTGGGGCACCACCTCATTTTACCCGTTTCTGGTCGTTCGTGTCCAGTCATGGCCACCGGTAGGTGTGTCACTGAATTTGCTGATATAGTAAATTCAACACGTGATGAGACTCAGGGTCTGTTGGAGGTCACATTCGTTGCCATCTTGGTCCCAGCTGGTTCCATCTGTTTGTTTGTTTGTAGCTTCCTTTCTTATCTCTGGACCCCTTAACTTAAATACTTAGGTGAACTCCTGCTGAAGGTGGGGGGTGGAGGACAGCCCTGTGAAAAGTGGGTGCATGGGTTTTGAGCAGGGCCTGGAGCAGCTCTGACAACAAGAGGCGGAGGCTGAGACGGGCAGTCAGTCTGACGCCCGCACTGGGGCCTGTGGTCGGCTTGCGGAGGTGGTCAGCTGGGGCATGTGTCAGGGAATGTTCTCGGTGTTTACACAGAAGATGTGAACGTGGGCCCAGAAGCAGAGCTGCCTGCGGACGCTGCTACAGAAACCCCTGATTCTTTCCTGAGAAAAGTGGTGGGGGGGCATTCAGGCAACAGGGCAAACTGCTTGCTCTGGATGTTCCTGTGGAGAAGTGGGGAGATAGCAACAGGGTCTCAGCCTGCATAACCCCAGAAGCCCTCCCAGGACAGCTCCAGAACCGCTTCTGGAATGGCAAGAAGTGGGTCTTCCACCCACTAGACGTGGAGGAGAGGGCTGGGGTCTGCAGGGCTGCCCTCACCTTCAGGTACTGGTTGGGAGGCTCACAGGACTCAGCACATGCTCCTGGCTTGTGTGCTCAAAGCTGAGATGGGTCACAGCATGCAGTAGCGATGCAGGGAGGGAGGGCCCCTGCTCCCATCACCTCCTGACCCTCCATGCCCCCTCCTTCCCTCGAGGGTCTCTAGGTTCCGTGGGGTCAGGTGGGTGCACGCGAGTCAGCCAGTGTCTGTGTCTCAGCCTGTGACCACTGACCACACTGTCCTGCTCTGCTCACAAGAACGAGGCCAATGGAGGAACAACGGCGGTCACCTCCTGACCCTCCATGCCCCCTCCTTCCCTCGAGGGTCTCTAGGGTGTCTCTTGCCCCAGACACAAAGGGCAGAACCACGACAGTTACCCTCACCCCCGTGTCCCCAGGGAAGCTCATTAGAGGCTTGGCACTCGGCCGGACAATGCTGCCCTTGCCTGGTGAGCCGAGAGCTGACGTCCGCCCTGTGGGCAACCCCTGTCCCCACATCCCGAGGTAAGGCTGTGTTTCCTGCACCCTGAGGCAAGGTCATGCCTGTGCAAACAGCAGGACGCACAGCAGTGCACGCAGCAGGCCCGATGCCTGCCCTTGGCATGTACTTGGGGGCTTGGTGAGGGTGGAACATCCCGACAGGACCTGGGCCGAGCCCAGGGAGGATGGAGGGGAGAAGCGTTCGGGAGTCTCTACAGGGGGTCCTCACCTGTCTGCACAGGTGGACTGAGGACACCGACCGGGGTTGGGCAGGCGGGGAGACCACTCCTGGGTCATCCCTGAGGCTGACGAGGGGTGTGGGTCTGGGCGTGATGGCGGTGGGGTGGAGAAGCTGATCGCAGGACCCTGTGGAGACAGAGCACCTGAGGCATCAGGGAAGGTGGAGACTGTGCCCGACGCAGGACGGAGACACCAGCAGGCGGCGCTGCAGGCGCGGGATCAGGGCTGCTCCCTGCAGGGCGGCCCCCGAGACCCGCACCGCTGGGAGCCCCGCGGCGTCCGGACAGAACCCCAGATGATGGGGGGCTGGAGGGGCGGGAAGAGTTGGGAAAAGTCACCCCATCTCCACATGTCCTGGGGAAGGGGTCCCCGATCCAGCATCATTCCTTAGACTCTCCCCACCTGGGGAAGTCCAGACACTCAACAGCCGGTTTTGCAAGCCTTGGAATTTGTCGGGAGGATGAAAGGGAAGGGGGGAAAGGAATGAAAAACAATCTCTATGTGCTTGGACAGTACATGTCACTCTAATTTCCAATCAGGAAGAGGAATTTCCCAAAAGCTGAGGTTGCCCCTGTAACCAGAATGGGGCTTGAAGCAATCCTGCCACTTTGTGGCCGTAACAGTGAGGTTGGGTGGGGGGTGCTTCTGGCTGACCTCCCGGTCATTCCAGGGACCACGCTGACGTGTCCTTCCCAGAAGGGTGCGAGCACGGCCAGGGCTCCCTGGGAATACTCCACGCTGACCGCTCGGTGGTCAGACACCTGCATGGACTGGACCGGGCTCCGAAACTCTGTACCTTCTACCACATCCACAGCCTGGTGGACTCTGTGCGGGCCTAGGACCATGAGGTGTGAACCGGCAGTATCAGTGCGAGCCCTCCTGCCTGCCACGTGGCCTCCAGCCCACCACAGACCCTCCAGTCTGGCCATGGACACCCCCATCATATTAGCCCCCAAGAGGGCTTCTGGGAGGGGTGAAACT
Source organism: Physeter macrocephalus (assembly GCF_002837175.3). Classification (NCBI taxonomy): domain Eukaryota; kingdom Metazoa; phylum Chordata; class Mammalia; order Artiodactyla; family Physeteridae; genus Physeter; species Physeter macrocephalus. The sequence continues at coordinate 57,688,826 of NC_041220.1, forward strand.
TGACCATGAAGAAGACAGGGCAGGCCCTAACTGCAGCAGGTGAAGGCAAGGACTGAGGCTTGGCACCCGGCTGGGGGCTGGTCACGTTGTGTTCTCTGCCCTCAGCCTTCAAAATGCTGGTGCCCAGAAGGGGAGCCGGGGTTCAGCATGAGCCACATGGTTTATGCACACAGCACAGGCACAGGGGGCTGCCCCTAAGGGGAGGAGGCAGGGTTTAGATCAGGGCAGGGAGCTGCTCACCAGCTGCCTTAGCTTCCCGGGGCAGCTGTGACAAACGACCACAAACGGAGGCTCAGAGCAACAGAAACCTGTCCTCTCTCAGTCCTGGAGACTACACGTCTGAGGTCAAGGTGTCCCAGGGCCGCGCTCCCTCCGCTTCTGGCTGACCTCCTGGTCACTCCAGGGAACACGCTGACGTGTCCTTCCCGGGAGGGTGCGAGCACGGCCAGGGCTCCCTGGGAATACTCCACACTGACTGCTTGGTGGTCAGGCACCTGCATGGGCTGGACCAGGCTCCGGACCTCTGCACCTTCTACCACATCCACAGCCTGGTGGACTCTGTGCGGGCCTATGACCAGGTGTGGACCGGCAGGATCGGTGGGAGCCCTCCTGCCTGCCACGTGGCCTCCAGCCCACGACAGACCCTCCAGTCCTGCCATGGACACCCCCATCCATTAACCCCCAATAGGGCTTCTGGGAAGGGTGAGAATTTGGCCATTAAGAAGACAAGGCAGGCCCTAACTGTAGCAGGTGAAGGTGAGGACTGGGGGTGTTTGGCTATTTGTCCCCCGAAGTCCAAGCATCTGGGCTCTGACTTGAGAGGTCCACCTCCACCTGGGCTCACTTGGGGCGTCGCTGCAGGGAGAGTGTGTCCTTGGGTGATTTTCCAACTCTCTCCACCCCCAGCTTCACCCTCTGGGCCCCCCTGGCCCAAAAATAGTCTTCAAATAGTGTCTCTCACCCATCAGGCCTGCGTCGGAGATTTTAGTATTGTGTGGGAGTCCAGCGACCAGCGCCCATGTGTCCTGGGTGTCTTGGGAGGGGAAGGAGCCTCGCTCTCACATTTCTGCCCCAGGGCACCTGGGGTCGGGGCAGCAGACCCAGGCTCTGTTCTGGCAGAAGCTCCCTCTCTGTGAACAAGTCTTCCCCCGCTCCCCTTATCCTCACTGGAGGCTCAGGAGGCCACAGCATCGGAGCACGTCAAGCACCAGGACCCCACCCTAGGGAATTTCTCAAGAGCAGGGACCAGGCCTGGGGGCGGAGGAGAGGAGGGGGCCGGTCTCTTCAGGATCCCTGAGGCTAGGATGCCTCCTACGCAAGAGGACCTTGGACTCAGCTGAACTACCACCCGGGTCTCCTACTCCTTCCTGGTAGGGGGGCCCTTCAGATTCCAGGGCCCCAAGATCCTCCCCACCGACCTCTGACCCCAACTGCAGAGTCGGGGACACAGAGACCCCCTCCCCGGCTTCTTTTTTCTTGGAGGCTCCCAGAATTCCCTGAAGCTGTTATATCCAGGGTTTATTATGGTGAAGGATGCAAGTGAAAATCAGCGAGGACAGAGGCAACGAGCAGGGTCCAGCATCCTCGGCTGTGGCAGCCCAGGTAAGCCCACCTGAGTCCTGAAGTGCAGGGTTTATTGGGGTCTGTCACGTCAATGTGGGGACCGCCGTGTGCCTGACCTTGGCCTCCAGCCCCTGGGGTGACTCAGGAATCCCCACCCTGCATCACGCCGTGAGCACAGACCAGCCTGGAGAGAGGCCCACGGAGCAGGGACACTCCTGTCAGACTCAAGGTGATCTCTGGAGCCAGGACAGAGGCCCGGCCTCCCTGTGGGAAGGTGAACCCACACCGCCCAGGCCCTGGTGCAGTGCCCGTTCCGTGGGGTCAGGTGGGTGCACGCGAGTCAGCCAGTGTCTGTGTCTCAGCCTGTGACCACTGACCACACTGTCCTGCTCTGCTCACAAGAACGAGGCCAATGGAGGAACAACGGCGGTGGGAACAAAGCCGGGTCAGGGTCAGGCTGGGTGAGAAATGGTCCAAGGAGCAAGAACAATGCTGCCCTTGCCTGGTGAGCCGAGAGCTGACGTCCGCCCTGTGGGCAACCCCTGTCCCCACATCCCGAGGTAAGGCTGTGTTTCCTGCACCCTGAGGCAAGGTCATGCCTGTGCAAACAGCAGGACGCACAGCAGTGCACGCAGCAGGCCCGATGCCTGCCCTTGGCATGTACTTGGGGGCTTGGTGAGGGTGGAACATCCCGACAGGACCTGGGCCGAGCCCAGGGAGGATGGAGGGGAGAAGCGTTCGGGAGTCTCTACAGGGGGTCCTCACCTGTCTGCACAGGTGGACTGAGGACACCGACCGGGGTTGGGCAGGCGGGGAGACCACTCCTGGGTCATCCCTGAGGCTGACGAGGGGTGTGGGTCTGGGCGTGATGGCGGTGGGGTGGAGAAGCTGATCGCAGGACCCTGTGGAGACAGAGCACCTGAGGCATCAGGGAAGGTGGAGACTGTGCCCGACGCAGGACGGAGACACCAGCAGGCGGCGCTGCAGGCGCGGGATCAGGGCTGCTCCCTGCAGGGCGGCCCCCGAGACCCGCACCGCTGGGAGCCCCGCGGCGTCCGGACAGAACCCCAGATGATGGGGGGCTGGAGGGGCGGGAAGAGTTGGGAAAAGTCACCCCATCTCCACATGTCCTGGGGAAGGGGTCCCCGATCCAGCATCATTCCTTAGACTCTCCCCACCTGGGGAAGTCCAGACACTCAACAGCCGGTTTTGCAAGCCTTGGAATTTGTCGGGAGGATGAAAGGGAAGGGGGGAAAGGAATGAAAAACAATCTCTATGTGCTTGGACAGTACATGTCACTCTAATTTCCAATCAGGAAGAGGAATTTCCCAAAAGCTGAGGTTGCCCCTGTAACCAGAATGGGGCTTGAAGCAATCCTGCCACTTTGTGGCCGGTTCCACAAACAAGTTGAAGACACTTGCTCAGGGGCACTGCAATCCACAACGCCTTCAGAGTTCTAAATGATAACTATCGTCCAAAAATATATTGACATAAGGCAACGAAGAGGATTTGAACGCAAGGCCGAATTGCAGGAAACAGATTTCAAGAGGTAGATCAGAATGGCCTTGACAGCCCATGAAAAGCAGCAGAACGTGGACAATGATGCAGTTGGCCAAAAAGGGCGTATGCGTTTTTTCCTGAATATATTCAGGAAAAAACGC
>NC_041220.1:57694900-57707414 GCF_002837175.3 Physeter macrocephalus
GTGTCAGGGAAGGTTCTCGGTGTTTACACAGAAGATGTGAACGTGGGCCCAGATGCAGAGCTTCCTGCGGATGCTGCTACAGAAACCCCTGATTCTTTCCTGAGAAAACTGGTGGGGGGCATTCAGGCAACAGGGCAAACTGCTTGCTCTGGATGTTCTTGTGGGGAAGTGGGGACATAGCAACAGGGGCTCAGCCTGCATAACCACAGAGGCCCTCTCAGGACAGCTCAGAACCGCTTCTGGAATGGCAAGGAGAAGTGGGTCTTCCACCCACTAGACGTGGAGGAGAGGGCTGGGGTCTGCAGGGCTGCTCTCACCTTCAGGGACCGGCTGGGAGGCTCACAGGACTCGGCACAGGCTTGTGGCTTGTGTGCTCACAGCTGAGATAGGTCACAGCACGCAGTAGCGATGCAGGGAGGGAGGGCCCCTGCTCCGGTCACCTCATGACCCTCCATGTCCCCTCCTTCCCTCGAGGGTCTCTAGGATGTCTCTTCCCCAGCAACGAAGGGAAGAACCATGACAGTTACCCGCACCCCTCTCCCCCCAGGAAGCTCATTAGAGGCTTGGCACCCGGCTGGGGGCTGGTCACGTTGTGTTCTCTGCCCTCAGCCTTCAAAATGCTGGTGCCCAGAAGGGGAGCCGGGGTTCAGCATGAGCCACATGGTTTATGCACACAGCACAGGCACAGGGGGCTGCCCCTAAGGGGAGGAGGCAGGGTTTAGATCAGGGCAGGGAGCTGCTCACCAGCTGCCTTAGCTTCCCGGGGCAGCTGTGACAAACGACCACAAACGGAGGCTCAGAGCAACAGAAACCTGTCCTCTCTCAGTCCTGGAGACTACACGTCTGAGGTCAAGGTGTCCCAGGGCCGCGCTCCCTCCGCTTCTGGCTGACCTCCTGGTCACTCCAGGGAACACGCTGACGTGTCCTTCCCGGGAGGGTGCGAGCACGGCCAGGGCTCCCTGGGAATACTCCACACTGACTGCTTGGTGGTCAGGCACCTGCATGGGCTGGACCAGGCTCCGGACCTCTGCACCTTCTACCACATCCACAGCCTGGTGGACTCTGTGCGGGCCTATGACCAGGTGTGGACCGGCAGGATCGGTGGGAGCCCTCCTGCCTGCCACGTGGCCTCCAGCCCACGACAGACCCTCCAGTCCTGCCATGGACACCCCCATCCATTAACCCCCAATAGGGCTTCTGGGAAGGGTGAGAATTTGGCCATTAAGAAGACAAGGCAGGCCCTAACTGTAGCAGGTGAAGGTGAGGACTGGGGGTGTTTGGCTATTTGTCCCCCGAAGTCCAAGCATCTGGGCTCTGACTTGAGAGGTCCACCTCCACCTGGGCTCACTTGGGGCGTCGCTGCAGGGAGAGTGTGTCCTTGGGTGATTTTCCAACTCTCTCCACCCCCAGCTTCACCCTCTGGGCCCCCCTGGCCCAAAAATAGTCTTCAAATAGTGTCTCTCACCCATCAGGCCTGCGTCGGAGATTTTAGTATTGTGTGGGAGTCCAGCGACCAGCGCCCATGTGTCCTGGGTGTCTTGGGAGGGGAAGGAGCCTCGCTCTCACATTTCTGCCCCAGGGCACCTGGGGTCGGGGCAGCAGACCCAGGCTCTGTTCTGGCAGAAGCTCCCTCTCTGTGAACAAGTCTTCCCCCGCTCCCCTTATCCTCACTGGAGGCTCAGGAGGCCACAGCATCGGAGCACGTCAAGCACCAGGACCCCACCCTAGGGAATTTCTCAAGAGCAGGGACCAGGCCTGGGGGCGGAGGAGAGGAGGGGGCCGGTCTCTTCAGGATCCCTGAGGCTAGGATGCCTCCTACGCAAGAGGACCTTGGACTCAGCTGAACTACCACCCGGGTCTCCTACTCCTTCCTGGTAGGGGGGCCCTTCAGATTCCAGGGCCCCAAGATCCTCCCCACCGACCTCTGACCCCAACTGCAGAGTCGGGGACACAGAGACCCCCTCCCCGGCTTCTTTTTTCTTGGAGGCTCCCAGAATTCCCTGAAGCTGTTATATCCAGGGTTTATTATGGTGAAGGATGCAAGTGAAAATCAGCGAGGACAGAGGCAACGAGCAGGGTCCAGCATCCTCGGCTGTGGCAGCCCAGGTAAGCCCACCTGAGTCCTGAAGTGCAGGGTTTATTGGGGTCTGTCACGTCAATGTGGGGACCGCCGTGTGCCTGACCTTGGCCTCCAGCCCCTGGGGTGACTCAGGAATCCCCACCCTGCATCACGCCGTGAGCACAGACCAGCCTGGAGAGAGGCCCACGGAGCAGGGACACTCCTGTCAGACTCAAGGTGATCTCTGGAGCCAGGACAGAGGCCCGGCCTCCCTGTGGGAAGGTGAACCCACACCGCCCAGGCCCTGGTGCAGTGCCCGTTCCGTGGGGTCAGGTGGGTGCACGCGAGTCAGCCAGTGTCTGTGTCTCAGCCTGTGACCACTGACCACACTGTCCTGCTCTGCTCACAAGAACGAGGCCAATGGAGGAACAACGGCGGTGGGAACAAAGCCGGGTCAGGGTCAGGCTGGGTGAGAAATGGTCCAAGGAGCAAGAACAATGCTGCCCTTGCCTGGTGAGCCGAGAGCTGACGTCCGCCCTGTGGGCAACCCCTGTCCCCACATCCCGAGGTAAGGCTGTGTTTCCTGCACCCTGAGGCAAGGTCATGCCTGTGCAAACAGCAGGACGCACAGCAGTGCACGCAGCAGGCCCGATGCCTGCCCTTGGCATGTACTTGGGGGCTTGGTGAGGGTGGAACATCCCGACAGGACCTGGGCCGAGCCCAGGGAGGATGGAGGGGAGAAGCGTTCGGGAGTCTCTACAGGGGGTCCTCACCTGTCTGCACAGGTGGACTGAGGACACCGACCGGGGTTGGGCAGGCGGGGAGACCACTCCTGGGTCATCCCTGAGGCTGACGAGGGGTGTGGGTCTGGGCGTGATGGCGGTGGGGTGGAGAAGCTGATCGCAGGACCCTGTGGAGACAGAGCACCTGAGGCATCAGGGAAGGTGGAGACTGTGCCCGACGCAGGACGGAGACACCAGCAGGCGGCGCTGCAGGCGCGGGATCAGGGCTGCTCCCTGCAGGGCGGCCCCCGAGCCCCACGACACTGGAAACCCCGCGGCGTCTGGACAGAACCCCAGAGAATGGGGGGCCGGAGAGGGGGAAAGAGTTTGGAAAAGTCACCCCATCTCCACATGTCCTGGAGGAGCGGTCCCCGATCCAGCCTCATTCCTTAGACTCTTCCCACCTGGGGAAGTCCGCACACTCAACAGCCGGTCTTGAAAGGCTTGGAATTTGTCGCAGGATGAAAGGGAAGTGGGGAAAGGAATGAAAAACAAGCTCTACATGCTTGAAGAGCACATGTCTCTCTAATTTCCAAACAGGAAGAGGAATTTCCCAAAAGTTAAGGCTGCCCCTGTAACCAGAATGGGGATTGAAGCAACCCTGCCACTTTGTGGCCGGCTCCAGAAACAAGTTGAAGACACTTGCTCAGGGGCACTGCAATCCACAATGCCTGCAACGTTCTAAATGATAACTATCGTCCAAAAATATATTGAGGTAAGGAAACGAAGAGGACTTGAACACAAGGCAGAATTGCACGAAACAGATTTCAAGAGGTAGATCGGAAGGGCCTTGACAGCACATGAAAGGCGGCAGAACTTGGAAAATGATGCAGTTGGCCAAAAAGGTCGTATGCGTGTTTTCCTGAATATATTCAGGAAAACACGCATACTCCCTTTTTGGCCAACCAAGCAAGCCAGGAGAGCAAATCAGCACTCCAAAGAAGTCTCACTTCCCCCCGGTCAAAAGGGCCATCCGAAAAAAATGTAAAAACCAGAAAGGCAGAACAGGCTATGAGGACAAGGGAGTCTTGTTAAGCTGATGGGTGCAATGAAAATTGCCAACATCCACGATGGAGAAGTGTATGCTCTTTCCTAAAACATGTAAAAAACAGAACCACAGAGCATAGGGCACTTCCGAACATGGGCGTATATCTTGGGAATACTACAAATCAACCAGACACAAGCACCCCAAATTTTAGGGCTTCTCTCTTTACAACAAGCTCGACTTCGGTACAACTTTCATATCCCAGGGAAGAGAAAAATGGACAAAGAAGTTGTGCTACTTAGGTACAATAGAATATCATTCAGCCATGAAGTCCATGCAGTCAGGCTAGTAGCAGCATAATGAGTGGATTTAGGTACGATCATGCAAAGTGAAATAAGTCACACTGAAAAAGAAACTTATCGTATGACTTATAGAGGGAATGTAAAAATCACTACCCATGTACTGATTTACAAAACAGAACAAAGTCAAGGTTTTAGAAAACACACTTATGCCTCCTTAAGCGGAGAGGTGAGGTGGCGTGACCCATAAAACACGACTTTGAAATTAGCAAAGATACCGTTCCAAAAACAATATATATAATAGAAACGACCTACTCCTTGCTCAGTCAACTGGGTTCAACAGCCCCTATTCATTGCAGAAGAATATATCAGAGTAGTAAGCATCTTAAAACCTAAATATTGATGTCTCTCTGTAACTGAATCAAGTGTGTATAAAGCGGCATAACACAGCAGTGAAAATCAGCTAAACGCCATTATAAAAATACATTGTAAAAACAAACAAACAAAAAAAAGGACAACGAAAGAGAGAGAAATTCTTCCAAAATGCGTTCAGGGACTGTGATGCAACCAAGATTGACCACATCTTCACCCACAGCTGGATGACACTTAAGGCTGGATACTCTTGGGGCGGAGAAGATTGGTGAGGTTGGGTGAGCAACTGCAGACCCTTTAAAGTAATATTGCGTGCTATCCACTCCATGGGTCCCAACTCTCCAGGTTCAAGGGAATCTTCCTACAGCGAAACTACTCATTGAAAACCAAGTGGATGGTACACCGTGTGATCGGGAAAGCTTTCTAAAACGCACCTCATTTTTCATCTCCTGGTTCTCCCGTTCGCCATTCCAGCCGCTTTAATAACAATCTCCCCACCTGGAGAATCAGAGCCTTTGCACTCCCGCTTCGTACTGTCTGCAATTTGTCCGGAGGATGAACTGGAGGAGGGGGAACCAATGAGAGAATAGCTGTAGGTGTTTGCACAGGCACATGTCCCTCCAATTTGCCATCACGAAGAAGAATTCACCAAAGGCTAAGACCGCCACCCGGAACCACAATAGGGCCTGAAGCAATCCTGCAGGTTTGCGGCCAGCTCACAAAAAAGCAACATGAAAAATGGAGCACAGGGGCACAGCACTTCACAAACCTGCAGAGTTCTAAATGATAACTATCGTCCCAAAATATATTGATGTAAGGCAACGAAGAGGATTTGAAAGCAAGGCAGAATTCCACGAAACAGATTTCAAGAGGTAGATGAGAAGGGCCTGGAAGCACATGAAAAGGGTCAGAAGTTGGACAATGATGCATTTGGCCAAAAAGCCAAACACTGCTGTGTTTTTCCTGAATATATTCAGCAAAAAAACGCATACGCACTTTTTGGCCAACCAAGCAAGTGGGGAGAGCAAATCAGCACTACAAAGAAGTCTCACTTCCCCCCGGTCCAAAGAGTCATCCGAAAAAAGTGTAAAATCCAGAAAGGCAGTACAGGCCATGGAGAAAAAGGAGCCTTGTTAAGCTGATGGGCGGGACGTAAATTGCCAACAGCCACTCTGGAGAAGTGTATGGTGTTTCCTAAAACATCTATAAAACAGAGCCACAGAGTATAGGGCACTTCCACACATGGGCCTATATCTTGAGAAAACTAAAAATCAACCAGAAAGAGGCACCCCCTAAATTTGGGGCTGCTCTCTTCACAAGAACCTCGACTTCAGGACACCTTACATATCCCAGGGAAGAGAAAAATGGACAAAGAAGTTGTGCTACTACCAATGGAATATCATTCAGCCATGAAATCAATGTCATAAATCTAGTAGCAGCATAATGAGTGGATTTAGGTACGATGGTCCTAAGTGAAATAAGTCACACAGCAAAAGGAACGTACGATAAGATATCACTTATACAGGGAATGTAAAAATCGCTACACAGGCACTAAATTACAAAACAGGACAGAGTCACGCTTTTAGAAAACACACTTATGCCTGCTTAAGGGGAACAGTGAGGTGGGGTGATGCATAAAACAAGACTTTGAAATTAGCACAGATCCCTTTCCATAAACCAAATATGTAATAGAAAAGACCTACTCCTTGCTCAGTTAACTGGACCCAACACCCCATATTCACCGCAGAAGAATATATCAGACTAGTAAGCATCTTCATACCTAAATTTTGATATCTCTCTGTAAGTGAATCAAGTGTGTGTAAAGCGGCATAAACACAGCAGTGAAAATCAGCTAAACCCCATTATAAAAATACGTTTCAAAAACAAAAAAAACAAGCACGGTGTAAGACAGAGAAATTCTTCCAAAATGCGTTCAGGGGCTGTGATGCAACCGGGATTGACCCCATCTACACCCACAGCTGGATGACACATGTGGCTGGATACTCTTGGGGAGGAGAGGATTGGTGAGGTTGGGTGAGCAAATGCAGACCCTTTAAAGTACTACTGCGTGCTACCCATTCCATGGGTCCCAACTCTCCAGGTTCAAGGGAATCTTCCTACAGCAAAAACACTCATGGGAAATCCAGCGGATAATACACCGTGTGATCGGGAAAGCTTTCTAAAACGCACCTCATTTTTCATCTCCTGGTGCTCGGGTTCGCCATTCCAGCCGCTTTACTAAAAATCTCTCCACCTGGAGAAGCAGCGCCTTTAAACTCCCGTTTCGTACTGTCTGAATTTATCCGGAGGATGAACCGGAAGAGGGGGAACCAATGAGAGACTAGCTGTAGGAGTTTCCACAGGCACATGTCACTACAAATTCCCATCACGAAGAAGAGTTCACCAAAGGCTCAGACTGCCTCCCGGAACCACAATACGACCTGAAGCAATACAGCGGGTTTGCGGCCAGCTCACAAAAAAGCGACTTGAAAAATGGAGCTCAGGGGCACAGCACTTCACATACATGCAGAGTTCTACATGATAACTAACGTTCCAAAGTATAATGAGGTAAGGCAACGAAGAGAATTTGAAAGCAAGGCAGAATTACACGAAACAGATTTCAAGAGGTAGATCGGAAGGGCCTTGACAGCACATGAAAAGGGTCAGAACTTGGACAATGATGCAGTTGGCCAAAAAGTCAAACACTACTGTGTTTTTCCTCAATATATACAAGAAAAAACGCATATGCCCTTTTTGGCCAACCAAGCAAGCGGGGAGAGCATATCAGAACTGCAAAGAAGTCTCACTTCCCGCCAGTCCAAAGAGCCATCTTAAAAATGTGTAAAATCCAGAAAGGCAGGACAGTCCATGGAGACAAGGGAGTCTTGTCAAGCTGATGGGCGGGACGTAAATTGCCAACAGCCACTCTGGAGAAGTGTATGATGTTTCCTAAAACATCTATAAAACAGAGTCACAGAGCATAGGGCACTTCCACACATGGGCCTATATCTTGGGAAGACTAAAAATCAACCAGAAAGAGGCACCCCCTAAATTTGGGGCTGCTCTCTTCACAAGAACCTCGACTTCAGGACACCTTACATATCCCAGGGAAGAAAAAAATGGACAAAGAAGTTGTGCTACTTTGGTACAATGGAATATCACTCAGCCATGAAATCAATGTCATAAATCTAGTAGCAGCATAATGAGTGGATTTAGGTACGATGGTCCTAAGTGAAATAAGTCACACAGCAAAAGGAACGTACAATAAGATATCACTTATACAGGGAATGTAAAAATCACTACACAGGAACTGAATTACAAAACAGGACAGAGTCACGCTTTTAGAAAACACACTTATGCCTGCTTCAGTGGAACAGTGAGGTGGGGTGATGCATAAAACAAGACTTTGAAATTAGCACAGATACCGTTCCATAAACCAAATATGTAATAGACAAGACCTACTCCTTGCTCAGTGAACTGGACCCAACACCCCCTATTCACCACAGAAGAATATATCAGACTAGTAAGCATCTTCAAACCTAAGTATTGATAACTCTCTGTAAGTGAATCAAGTGTGTGTAATGCGGCATAAACACAGCAGTGATAATCAGCTAAACCCCATTATAAAAATACATTTCAAAAACAAAAAAAAACAAGCACGGTGTAAGACAGAGAAATTCTTCCAAAATAGGTTCAGAGGCTGTGAAGCAACCAGGATAGACCCCATCTACACCCACAGCTGGATGACACATAAGGCTGCATACTCTTGGGGAGGAGAGGTTTGGTGAGGTTGGGTGAGCAAATGCAGACCCTTTAAAGTACTACTGCGTTCTACCAATTCCATGGGTCCCAACTCTCCAGGTTCAAGGGAATCTTCCTACAGCAAAAACACTCATGGGAAATCGAGCGGATGGTACACCGTGTGATCGGGAAAGCTTTCTAACACGCACCTCATTTTTCATCTCCTGGTGCTCGGGTTCGCCATTCCAGCAGCTTTACTAAAAATCTCTCCACCTGGAGAAGCAGCGCCTTTAAACTCCCATTTCGTACTGTCTGCAATTTGTCCAGAGGATGAACTGGAAGAGGGGAAACTAATGAGAGACTAGCTGTAGCAGCTTGCACAGGCATATGTCACTCCAATTTCCCATCACGAAGAAGAGTTCACCAAAGGCTCAGGCTGCCCGCCGGAGCCACAGTTGGGCCTGAAGCAATCCTGCGAGTTTGCGGCCAGCTCACAAAGAAGCGAGTTGAACAGTGGAGCTCAGGGGCACAGCACTTCACAAACATGCAGAGTTCTAAATGATAACTATCGTCTCAAAATATATTGAGGTAAGGCAACGAAGAGGATTTGAAAGCAAGGGAGAACTGCACGAAACAGATTTCAAGAGGTAGATCGGAAGGGCCTTGACAGCACATGAAAAGCGTCAGAACTTGGAAAATGATGCAGTTGGCCAAAAAGCCAAACACAGCTGTGTTTTTCCTGAATATATACAGGAAAATACGCATACGCCCTTTTTGGCCAACCAAGCAAGCGGTGAGAGCAAATCAGCACTACAAAGAAGTCTCTCTTCCCCCCGGTCCAAAGGCCCATCCGAAAAAAGTGTAAAATCCAGAAAGGCAGGACAGGCCATAGAGACAAGGGAGCCTTGTTATGCTGCTGGGTGGGACGTAAATTGCCAACAGCCACTCTGGAGAAATGTATGGTGTTTCCCAAAACATCTATAAAACAGAGCCAAAGAGCATAGGGCACTTCCACACATGGGCCTATATCTTGGGAAAACTAAAAATCAACCAGAAAGAGGCACCCCCTAAATTTGGGGCTGCTCTCTTTACAAGAACCTCGGCTTCAGGACAACTTACATATCCCTGGGAAGAGAAAAATGGAAAAAGAAGTTGTGCTACTTCGGTAAAATGGAATATCACTCAGCCATGAAATCAATGTCATAAAGCTAGTAGCAGCATAATGAGTGGATGTAGGTACGATGGTCCTAAGTGAAATAAGTAGCACAGCAAAAGGAACTTACGATAACATATCACTTATACAGGGAATGTAAAATTCGCTACACAGGAACTGAATTACAAAACAGGACAGAGTCAGGCTTTTAGAAAACACACTTATGCCTGCTTAAGGGGAACGGTGAGGTGAGTTGATGCATAAAACAAGACTTTGAAATTAGCACAGATCCCTTTCCATAAACCAAATAGGTAATAGACAAGACCTACTCCTTGCTCAATGAACTGGACCCAACACCCCCTATTCTCCGCAGAAGAATATATCAGACTAGTAAGCATCTTCATACCTAAATTTTGATATCTCTCTGTAAGTGAATCAAGTGTGTGTAAAGCGGCATAAACACAGCAGTGAAAATCAGCTAAACCCCATTATAAAAATATATTTCAAAAACAAAAAAAAACAAGCACGGTGTAAGACAGAGAAATTCTTCCAAAATGCGTTCAGGGACTGTGAAGCAACCGGGATTGAACACATCTACACCCACAGCTGGATGACACATAAGGCTGGATACTCTTGGGGAGGAGAGGATTGGTGAGGTTGGGTGAGCAAATGCAGACCCTTTAAAGTAATACTGCGTGCAACCCATTCCATGGGACCCAAATCTCCAGGTTCAAGGGAATCATCCTACAGCAAAAACACTCATGGGAAATCAAGCGGATGGTACACCGTGTGATCGGGAAAGCTTTCTAACACGCACCTCATTTTTCATCTCCTGGTGCTCGGGTTCGCCATTCCAGCCGCTTTACTAAAAATCTCTCCACCTGGAGAAGCAGCGCCTTTAAACTCCCATTTCGTACTCTGCAATTTGTCCGGTGGATGAACTGGAAGAGGGGGAACCAATGAGAGACTAGCTGTAGGAGTTTGCACAGGTACATGTCACTCCAATTTCCCATCACGAAGAAGAGTTCACCAAAGGCTCAGACTGCCTCCCGGAACCACAATACGGCCTGAAGCAATCCTGCGGGTTTGCGGCCAGCTCACAAAGAAGCGACTTGAAAAATGGAGATCAGGGGCACAGCACTTCACAAACCTGCAGAGTTCTACATGATAACTATCGTCCCAAAATATATTGATGTAAGGCAACGAAGAGGATTTGAAAGCAAGGCAGAATTGCACGAAACAGATTTCAAGAGGTAGATCGGAAGGGCCTTGACAGCACATGAAAAGGGTCAGAACTTGGACAATGATGCAGTTGGCCAAAAAGTCAAACACTGCTGTGTTTTTCCTCAATATATACAAGAAAAAACGCATATGCCCTTTTTGGCCAACCAAGCAAGCGGGGAGAGCATATCAGAACTGCAAAGAAGTCTCACTTCCCGCCAGTCCAAAGAGCCATCTTAAAAATGTGTAAAATCCAGAAAGGCAGGACAGTCCATGGAGACAAGGGAGTCTTGTCAAGCTGATGGGCGGGACGTAAATTGCCAACAGCCACTCTGGAGAAGTGTATGATGTTTCCTAAAACATCTATAAAACAGAGCCACAGAGCATAGGGCACTTCCACACATGGGCCTATATCTTGGGAAGACTAAAAATCAACCAGAAAGAGGCACCCCCTAAATTTGGGGCTGCTCTCTTCACAAGAACCTCGACTTCAGGACACCTTACATATCCCAGGGAAGAAAAAAATGGACAAAGAAGTTGTGCTACTTTGGTACAATGGAATATCACTCAGCCATGAAATCAATGTCATAAAACTAGTAGCACCACAATGAGTGGATTTAGGTACGATGGTCCTAAGTGAAATAAGTCACACAGCAAAAGGAACTTACGATAAGATATCACTTATACAGGGAATGTAAAAATCGCTACACAGAAACTGAATTACAAAACAGGACAGAGTTACTCTTTTAGAAAACACACTTATGCCTGCTTAAGGGGAACAGTGAGGTGGGGTGATGCATAAAACAAGACTTTGAAATTAGCATAGATACCGTTCCATAAACCAAATATGTAATAGACAAGACCTACTGCTTGCTCAATGAACTGGACCCAACACCCCCTATTCACCACAGAAGAATATATCAGACTAGTAAGCATCTTCAAATTTAAGTATTGATACCTCTCTGTGAGTGAATCAAGTGTGTGTAATGCGGCATAAACACAGCAGTGAAAATCAGCTAATCCCCATGATAAAAATACATTTCAAAAACAAAAAAAAACAAGCACGGTGTAAGACAGAGACATTCCTCCAAAATAGGTTCAGAGGCTGTGAAGCAACCAGGATAGACCATATCTACACCCACAGCTGGATGACACATAAGGCTGGATACTCTTGGGGAGGAGAGGATTGGTGAGGTTGAGTAAGCAAATGCAGACACTTTAAAGTACTACTGCGTTCTACCAATTCCATGGGTCCCAACTCTCCAGGTTCAAGGGAATCTTCCTACAGCAAAAACACTCATGGGAAATCCAGCGGATGGTACACCGTGTGATAGGAAAAGCTTTCTAACACGCACCTCATTTTTCATCACCTGGTGCTCGGGTTCGCCATTCCAGCCGCTTTACTAAAAATCTCTCCACCTGGAGAAGCAGCGCCTTTAAACTCCCGTTTCGTACTGTTTGCAATTTGTCTGGAGGATGAACTGGAAGAGAGAAAACTAATGAGAGACTTGCTGTAGGAGTTTACACAGGCATATGTCACTCCAATTGCCCATCACGAAGAAGAATTCACCAAAGGTTCAGGCTGCCCCCCGGAGCCACAATACGGCCTGAAGCAATCCTGCGACTTTTTGGCCAGCTCACAAAGAAGCGAGTTGAATAATGGAGCTCAGGGGCACAGCACTTCACAAACCTGCAGAGTTCTAAATGATAACTATCGTCCCAAAATATATTGAGGTAAGGCAACGAAGAGGATTTGAACGCAAGGCAGAATTGCAGGAAACAGATTTCAAGAGGTAGATCGGAATGGCCTTGACAACACACGAAAAGCGTCAGAACTTGGACAATGATGCAGTTGGCCAAAAAGGGCGTAGGCTTTTTTTCCTGAATATATTCAGGAAAAAA
>NC_041220.1:57708449-57727180 GCF_002837175.3 Physeter macrocephalus
GCACTTCACAAACCTGCAGAGTTCTAAATGATAACTATCGTCCCAAAATATATTGAGGTAAGGCAACGAAGAGGATTTGAACGCAAGGCAGAATTGCAGGAAACAGATTTCAAGAGGTAGATCGGAATGGCCTTGACAACACACGAAAAGCGTCAGAACTTGGACAATGATGCAGTTGGCCAAAAAGGGCGTAGGCTTTTTTTCCTGAATATATTCAGGAAAAAACACCTACGCCCTTTTTGGCCAACCAAGCAAGCTGGGAGAGCAAATCAGCACTACAAAGAAGTCTTACTTCGTCCCGGTCAATGGGGCCATCCGAAAAAAGTGTAAAATGTAGAAAGGCAGGACAGGCCACGGAGACAAGAGAGCCTTCTTAAGCTGATGAGCGGGATGTAAATTGCCAAGGGCCACTCTGCACAAGTGTATGCTGTTTCCTAAAACATGTAAAAAAAAGAACCACAGAGCATAGGCCACTTCCACAGATGGGGGTTTATCTTGGGAAAATTAAAAATCAACCAGACACAGGCACCGCAAAGTTGACGGCTGCTGTCTTGACAAGAACCTCGACTTCAGTACACGTTTCATGTCCCAGACAAGAGAAAAATGGATCAAGATGTAGTGCTACTTAGGTCTAATGGAATATCACTCAGCCATGAAATCCATGTCATAAGGCTAGTAGCAGCATCATGAGTGGATTTAGGTACGATCACTCTAAGTGAAATAAGTCACACAGAAAAAGAAAATTACAATATCGCTTATAGAGGGAATGTAAAAATCGCTACCCATGAACTGAATTACAAAACAGAACGGAGTCACACTTTTAGAAAACATACTTTTGCCAGCTTAAGTGGAAAGGTGAGGTGGGATGATGCATGAAACACGAGTTTGAAATTAGCACAGATACTGTTCCGAAAACCGAATATGTAATGGACACGACCTACTCCTTGCTCAATGAACTGGACTCAACAGCCCCTATTCATCGCAGAAGAATATAGCAGACTAGCAAGCATCTTAAAACCTAACTATTGATATCTCTCTGTAAGTGAATCAAGTGTGTGTAAAGCGGCATAAACACAGCAGTGAAAATCAGCTAAATCCCATTATAAAAATACTTTTCCAAAACAAAAAAGAAACAAGCAGGCCGAAAGAGAGAGAAATTCTTCCAAAATGCGTTCAGGGGCTGCCATGCAAGCAGGATTGACCACATCTACACCCAAAGCTGCATAAGAGATAAGGCTGGATCCTGTTGGGGCTGAGAGGATTGGTGAGGTTTTGGGAGCAAATGCAGACCCTTTAAAGTAATACTGCGTGCTACCCATTCCATGGGTCCCAACTCTCCAGGTTCAACGCAATCTTCCTACAGCGAAACCACTCATCGGAAACCCAGTCGATGGTACACCGTGTGATCGGGAAAGCTTTCTAAAACACACTTCATTTATCATCCCCTGGTGCTCGCGTTCTCCATTCCAGCCACTTTACTAACAACCTCCCCACTTGGAGAATCAGTGCCTTTACACTCCTGTATCGTACGGTCTGCAATTTGTCCGGAGGATGAACTGGAAGGGGAGAACCAATGAGAAACTAGCTGTAGGTGTTTGGACAGGCACATGTCACTCTAATTTTCCATCACGAAGAAGAATTAACCAAAGACTCACCCTGCCCCCCCGGAACGACAATAGGGCGTGAAGCCATCCTGCGGATTTGCGGCCAGCTCACCAAAAAGCGAGCTGGAAAATGGACCTCAGGGGCACTGCACTTCACAAACCTGCAGAGTTCTAAATGATAACTATCATCCAAAAATATATTGACGTAAGGCAACGAAGAGGATTTGAATGCAAAGCAGAATTGCAGGAAACAGATTTCAAAATGTAGATCGGAATGACCTTGACAGCACATGAAAAGTGGCAGAACTTGGACAATGATGCAGTTGGCCAAAAAGGGCGTATGCCTTTTTTCCTGAATATATAAAGGAAAAAACGCATACGCACTTTTTGGCCAACCAAGCAAGCTGGGAATGCAAATCAGCACTACAAAGTAGTCCCACTTCCCCCTGGTCAAAAGGGCCATCTGAAAAATGTGTAAAAACCAGAAAGTCAGGACAGGCCACGGAGACAAGGGAGCCATGTTAAGCTGATGGGCGGGATGTAAATTGCCAACAGCCACTCTGCACAAGTGTATGTTGTTTCCTAAAACATGTAAAAAACAGAACCACAGAGCATAGGGCACTTCCACACATGGGTGTTTATCTTGGGAAAATTAAAAATCATCCAGACACAAGCACCCCAAAGTTGAGGGCTGCTGCCTTGACAAGAACCTCGACTTCATTACAAGATTCATGTCGCAGTGAAGAGAAAAATGGACAAAGAAGTTGTGCTACTTAGGTCCAATGGAATATCACTCAGCCATAAAATCCATGTCATAAGGCTACTAGCAGCATCATGAGTGGATTTAGGTACGATCCCTCTAAGTGAAAATAGTCACACAGAAAAAGAAAATTACGATATCGCTTATAGAGGGAATGTAAAAATTGCTACCCATGAACTGAATTACAAAACAGAACAGAGTCACGCTTTTAGAAAACACACTTATTCCTGCTTAAGGGGAAAGGTGAGGTGGGGTGATGCATGAAAACCGAGTTTGAAATTAGCACAGATACCGTTCCAAAAACCGAATATGTAATGGACACGACGTACTCCTTGCTCAATGGACTGAACTCAACAACCCCTATGCATCGCAGAAGAATATATCAGACTAGTAAGCATCTTATTACCTAAATATTGTTATCTCTCTGTAAGTGAATCAAGTGTGTGTAAAGAGGCATAAACACAGCAGTGAACATCAGCTAAACCCCATTATAAAAATACATTTCCTAAACAAAAAAAGAAACAAGCACGGCGAAAGAGAGAGAAATTCTTCCAAAATGCGTTCAGGGGCTGTGATGCAACCAGGATTGACCACATCTAAACCTACAGCTGTATGACACATAAGGCTGGATACTCATGGGGCGGAGAGGACAGGTGAGGTTCGGTGAGCAAATGCAGACCCTTTAAAGAAATACGGCGTGCTACCCTTTCCATGGATCCCAACTCTACATGTTCAAGGGAATCTTCCTACAACAAAAACACCCATGGGAAACTCAGCGAATGGTACACCGTGTGATCGGGAAAGCTTTCTAAAACGCACCTCATTTTTGTACTCCTGGTGCTCGGGTTCTCCATTCCAGCCGCTTTAATAATAATCTCCCCACCTGGAGAATCAGCGCCTTCAACCTCCTGTTTAGTACTGTCTGCGATTTGTCCGGACGATGAACTGGAAGAGGGGGAACCAAAGAGAAATTAGCTGTAGGTGTTTGGACAGGCACATGTCATTCCAAATTCCCGTCACAAAGAAGAATTCACCAAAGGCTCAGCCTGCCCCCCGGAACCACACTAGGGGCTGAAGTAATCCTGTGGTTTGCGGCCAGCTCACAAAAAAACGAGTTGAAAAATGGAGGTCAGGGTCACTGCACTTAACAAACCTGCAGAGTTCTAAATGATAACTATCGTCCAAAAATATATTGAGGTAAGGCAATGAAGAGGATATTAACGCAAGGCAGAATTGTAGGAAAGAGTTTTCAAGAGGTAGATCAGAATGGCCATGACAGCACATGAAAATTGGCAAAACTTGGACAATGATGCAGTTGGCCAAAAAGGGCGTATGCGTTTTTTCCTGAATATATTCAGGAAAAAACGCATACGCCCTTTTTGGCCAGCCAAGCAAGCTGGGAGAGCAAATCAGCACTAGAAAGAAGTCTCACTTCCCCCTGGTAAAAAGGGCTACCTGAAAAAATTGTAAATACCATAAAGGCAGGACAGTCCACGGAGACAAGGGAGCCTTATTAAGCTGATGGGTGGGATGTAAATTGCCAACAGCCACTCTGCACAAGTGTATGCTGTTTCCTAAAACATGTAAAAAACAGAAACACAGAGCACAGGGCACTTCCACACATGGGCGTTTATTTTGGGACAATTAAAAATCAACAGAAACAGGCACCCCAAAGTTGAGGGCTGCTGTCTTGATAAGAACCTCGACTTCGGTACAAGTTTCATATCCCGGGGAAGAGAAAAATGGACAAAGGAGTTGTCCTACCTAGGTACAATGCAATATCACTCAGCCATGAAATCCATGTCATAAGGTTAGTGGCAGCATCATGAGTGGATTTAGGTACGATCACTCTACGTGAAATAAATCACACAGAAAAAGAAAATTACGATATCGCTTATAGAGGGAATGTAAAAATCGCTACCCATGAACTGAATTACAAAACAGAACAGAGTCACGCTTTTAGAAGACACACTTATGCCTGCTTAAGGGGAAAGGTGAGGTGGGGTGATGCCTGAAAAACGATTTTGAAATAAGCACAGATACCGTTCCAAAAACCGAATATGTAATGGACACGACATACTCCTTGCTCAGTGAACTGGACTCAACAGCCCCTATTCACCACAGAAGAATATATCAGACTAGTAAACATGTTAAAACCTAAATATTGATATCTCTCTGTAAGTGAATCAACTGTGTGTAAAGGGGCATAAACACAGCAGTGAATATCAGCTAAACCCCATTATAAAAATCCATTTCCAAAACAAAAAAGAAACAAGCAGGGCGAAAGAGATAGAAATTCTTCCAAAATGCGTTCAGGGGCTGCGATGTAACCAGGATTGACCACATCTACACCCAAAGCTTCATAAGACATAAGGCTGGATACTCTCGGGGCTGAGAGGATAGATGAGGTTGGGGGAGCAAATGCAGACCCTTTAAAGTAATACTGCATGTTACCCATTCCGTGGGTCCAAACTCTCCACGTTCAACGCAATCTTCCTACAGCAAAACCACTCATCGGAAACCCAGCTGATGGTACACCGTGTGATCGGGAAAGCTTTCTAAAACGCACTTCATTTTTCATCTCCTGCTGCTCGCGTCCTCCATTCCAGCCGCTTTACTAACAACCTCCCCACTTGGAGAATCAGCGCCTTTACACTCCTGTTTCGTACGGTCTGCAATGTGTCCGGAGGATGAACTGGAAGAGGGGGAACCAATGAGAGACTAGCTGTAGGTGTTTGGACAGGCACATGTCACTCTAATTTACCATCACGAAGAAGAATTAACCAAAGGCTTAACCTGCCCCCCTGGAACGACAATAGGGCGTGAAGCCATCCTGCGGTTTTGCGGCCATCTCACAAAAAAGCGACTTGGAAAATGGAGCTCAGGGGCAGGCTCAGCCTGCCCACCCGGAACGACAATAGGATGTGAAGCCATCCTGCGACTTTGCAGCCAGCTCACAAAAGAGTGAGTTGGAAAATGGAGCTCAGGGGCACTGTACTTCACAAACCTGCAGAGTTCTAAATGATAACTATCGTCCAAAAATATATTGACGTAAGGCAACAAAGAGGATTTGAACGCAAGGCAGAATTGCAGGAAACAGATTTCAAGAGGTAGATCGGAATGGCCTTGACAACACATGAAAAGCGTCACAACTTGGACAATGATGCAGTTGGCCAACAAGGGCGTATGCGTTTTTTCCTGAATATATTCAGAAAAAAACGCATATGCCCATGTTGGCCAACCAAACAAGCTGGGAGAGCAAATCAGCACTAGAAAAAAGTCTCACTTCCCCCTGGTAAAAAGGGCCATCCGAAAAAAGTGTAAAAACCAGAAAGGCAGGACAGGCCACGAAGACAACGGAGTCTTGTTAAGCTGATGGGCGGGATGTAAATTGCAAACAGCCACTCTGCACAAGTGTATGCTGTTTCCTTAAACATGTAAAAAACAGAACCACAGAGCATAGAGCACTTCCACACATGGGCGTTTATCTTGGGAAAATTAAAATTCAACCAGACACAGGCACCGCAAAGTTGAGGGCTGCTGTCTTGACAAGAATTTCTGCTTCGGTACACGTTTCATATCCCAGGGAAGAGACTAATGGACAAAGAAGTTGTGCTACTTAAGTCCAATGGAATATCACTCAGCCAAGAAATCCATTTCATAAGGCTAGTGGCAGCATCATGAATGGGTTTAGGTACGATCACTCTAAGTGAAATAAGTCACACAGAAAAAGAAAATTACGATATCGCTTATAGAGGGAATGTAAAAATCGCTACCCATGAACTGAATTACAAAACAGAACAGAGTCACGCTTTTAGAAAACACACTTATGCCTGCTTAAGGGGAAAGGTGAGGTGGGGTGATGCATAAAACACGATTTCGAAATTAGCACAGATACCGTTCCAAAAACCAAATATGTAATGGACACGACCTACTCCTTGCTCAATGAACTGCACTCAACAGCCCCTATGCATCACAGAAGAATATGTCAGACTAGAAAGCATGTTAAAACCTAAATATTGATATCTCTCTGTAAGTGATTCAAGTGTATGTAAAGCGGCGTAAACACAGCAGTGAAAATCAGCTAAACCCCATTATAAAAATACATTTCCAAAATAAAAAATAAATAAGCAGGGCGAAAGAGTTAGAAATTTTTCCAAAATTCGTTCAGGGGCTGCGATGCAACCAGGATTGACCACATCTACACCCAAAGCTGCATACGACATAAGGCTGGATACTGTTGGGGTGAGAGTATTGGAGAGGTTGGGGGAGCAAATGCAGACCCTTTAAAGTAATACTGCGTGCTACCCATTCCATGGGTCCCAACTCTCCAGGTTCAACGCAATCTTGCTACAGCGAAATTACTCATCAGAAACCCAGCGGATGCTACACCGTGTGATCGGGAAAGCTTTCTAAAACACACCTCATTTTTCATCTCCTGCTGCTGGCTTTCTCCATTCCAGCCACTTTACTAACAACCTCCCCACTTGGAGAATCAGCGCCTTTACACTTCTGTTTCGTACGGTCTGCAATTTATCCGTAGGATGAACTGGAAGAGGGGGAACCAATGAGAGAGTAGCTGTAGGTGTTTGGACAGGCACATGTCACTCTAGTTTCCCATCACGAAGAAGAATTAACCAAAGGCTTAGCCTGCGCCCCCGGAACGACAATAGGCCGTGAAGCCATCCTGCGATTTTGTGTCCAGCTCACAAAAAAAGCGAGTTGAAAAATGGAGCTCAGGGGCATTGCACTTCACAAACCTGCAGAGTTCTAAATGATAACTATCGTCCCAAAGTATATTGAGGTAAGGCAACAAAGAGGATTTGAACGCAAAGCAGAACTGCAGGAAACAGCTTTCAAGAGGTAGATCGGAAGGGTCTTGACAGCACAGGAAAAGCGTCAGAACTTGGAGAATGATGCTGTTGGCCAAAAAGGGCGTATGCGTTTTTTCCTGAATATATTCAGGAAAAACCGCATACGCCCTTTTTGGCCAACCAAGAAAGCTGGGAGAGCAAATCAGCACTAGAAAGAAGTCTCACTCTCCCCCTGTCCAAAGGGTCATCCGAAAAAAGTGTAAAAACCGGAAAGGCAGGACAGGCCATGGAGACAAGGGAGCCTTGTTAAGCTGATGGGCGGGACGTAAATTGCCAACAGCCACTCTGAAGAAGTGTATGGTGTTTCCAAAAACATTTATAAAACAGAGCCACAGAGCATAGGGCACTTCCACACATGGGCGTATATCTTGGGAAAACTAAAAATCAACCAGAAACAGGCACCCCCAAAATTTGGGGCTGCTCTCTTTACAAGAACCTTGACTTCAGTATACCTTACATATCCCAGGGAAGAGAAAAATGGACAAAGAAGTTGTGCTACTTCGGTACAATGGCATATCACTCAGCCATGAAATCAATGTCATAAAGCTAGTAGCAGTATAATGAGTGGATTTAGGTACGATGGTCCTAAGTGAAATAAGTCACACAGCAAAAGGAACTTACGATAAGTTATCACTTATACTGGGAATATAAAAATCGCTACACATGAGCTGAATTACAAAACAGGACACAGTCATGTTAGAAAACATACTTATGCCTGCTTAAGTGGAAAGTTGGGGTGGAGTGATGCATAAACCACGAGGTTGGAATTAGCATAGATACGGTTCCATAAACAAAATACGTAATCAACAGGACCTACTGTATAGCTCAAATAGCTGGACTCAGCACACTGCTGTCACTGGAAAAGTGTATATAAGACTCTAAGACTCTGTTAAAGAATTTATTGATGTCTCTCTTTAAGTGAAACAAGTGGATAGATGTAGTGCAGGAAGAATCATAGTATTGAAAATCAGCTATACCTCACTATAAAATTAAATAACAAGAACAAAAAAAAGACAGTGAGAGAGAGAGAAATCCTTACAAAATTGTTCAAGGGCTGTGATGCAACTTGGACTGACCACATCTAGACACACAGCTGGATGGGACCTAAGGCTCCACACTCGTGGGTCTGAGAGGCTTGCTGAGGATGGGACAACAAATGCAACACTTTTAGAGTAACACTGTCTGTCCCCCATTCCATGGGTCCCATATCTCCAGGTGCAGAGGACCCTTCCTATAGGCAAAACATGAATGGGACACCCAGAGGACACCCAGACACACCGTCTGCTCGGGAAGAGTTTGGAAGAAGTATCGCTTCCCACCAGTCAGAATGGCCAACCTTACAAAGTATAAAACCTGAAATGCAGGACAGGGCATGGATAAAAGGGAACCCTGACAAGCTGATGGTGGGAATGTAAATTGCTAACAGCCACTTTGGAGAAGTGGGTGGTGATTCCTTAAAAATCTAAAAAACAGAGACCCTAACGAAGGGGTCGGCAGGTCGGAACCCAAACGCCAGGATACGTTGAGACCAGGTGATTTTCCAAATGTCATGCAGCCCAGAGAGTCCACCATCCTTTGGGTGTCAGAGTGTTGGTTTAGTAGTATGAGGGCACACTTAGATCTGGAGATTGTGATCCCATGCAGAGGGGACCAGGTACTACGTGTTCAAGGGGGGTGAATTAGCTGGCATATCCTCCCGAGGTCCTCAGGCCCACAACAGTCCAGCCTTGGGACCGCATTGGGTCTGTGTCCAGGGATGTGACACGAACACGTTCACCGTGACCAAATGAATTTAGTGATCATTTTTCTTTTCTATAATTTAATTTTAAATTTATAATGGAGTAGAGTTGATTTACCATGTTGTGTTCGTTTTTGATATACCCCAACATGATTCATTTATACAGAGATGACTATATATTCATTTTGGAACTCTTCTCAACACCCTTTAGTAACCTCACTGGGCAAATAATTCCAAAATGAATATATAGTCATCTCTGTATAAATGAATCATGTTGGGGTATATCAAAAACGAACACAACATGGTAAATCAACTCTACTCCATTATAAATTTAAAATTAAATTATAGAAAAGAAAAATGATCACTAAATTCATTTAGTCACGGTGAACGTGTTCGTGTCACATCCCTGGACACAGACCCAATGTGGTCCCAAGGCTGGACTGTTGTGGGCCTGAGGACCTCGGGAGGATGTGCCAACTAATTCACCCCCCTTGAACATATAGTACCTGGTCCCCTCTGCAAGGGATCACAATCTCCAGATCTAAGTGTGCCCTCATACTACTAAACCAACCCTCTGACACCCAAAGGATGGTGGACTCTCTGGGCTGCATGACATTTGGAAAATCACCTGGTCTCAACGTATCCTGGCGTTTGGGTTCCGACCTGCCGACTCCTTCGTTAGGGTCATCGCACTCTACAAGACAGCCCCCTCAACAGGTGACTTTGCAGGGGTTTATGTTTGTCCGGGGGCTGAAGGGGAAGGGGGAGGAGGAATGGGACGGAAGCCCTTAAATGTTTGGTCAGGCACATCCCACTCTAAGCTAAAACCCAGGAACAGGACTTTCCCTACAGCTAAGTTTGAAATAGAAGAAAATAATGCCAATTGCAGTAACATGGATGGACCTAGAGATGATTGTACTAAGTGAAGTAAGTCAGACAGAGTAAGACAAATATTGTATGATATCACTTCTAGGTGGAAACGAAAAATTGATACAAATGAACTAACTTACAAAACAGAGGCAGACTCACAGACTTGGAAAACAAACTTATGGTTACCAAAGGGGAAAGGTGGGGGGTAGGGATAAATCAGGAACTTGGGGTAAACATACGAATACTACTATATATAATATAGATAAGCAACAAGGACCTACTGTATAGCACAGGGAACTCTACTCAATATTCTGGGAATACCTTTATCAGAAAAGACTCTGAAAAAGAATGACTATATGCATATGTGTAACTGAATCACTTGCTGTGCAGCTGAAATGAACACAACATTGTAAATCAACTATACTCCAATAAAATTTAAATTACAAAATAAAGAAAGTCACCTATATTTCAAAAGAAAAAAACAATTCCCAAATATTTTTATGGCTTGATAGCTTACTTTCTTAGTGCTCAATATTAACCCACTCCCAGAATATATTAATACTATATAATTTCATTCACCTATTGGAGGACACCTTAGTTTCATTCACATTTTGGCAATATTGAATTAGGTGCTATAAATATCCATATGCAGGTTTTCATCTGGAAGTATGTTTTAAACTACATTCAGTAAATATCCATGAGAACACTTGCTGGATTGTACAGTAAGGGAATGTTTAATATTACAGCAAGTGTCAATCAGACTACCAAAATAGCTGTATTATTTTTCATTTCCACCAATAACAAATGCCATTTCCTAATGTTCCACATCCCCTACAGAATTTGTTCTTGTCATTGTTCACATTTTAGCCATTCTAAGTGTTACATAGTGGTATGTAATTGTATTTTTAATTTGCTTTTTTATGGCAGCATGTAATCTGGATTATTCTTCTGTATACTTATATGCATAGTGTCTATTTTCTTTAGTGAGGTGCCCATAAAGTATATTGGTCCACATTTTATTTAAGCTGCTTTCATTTTTTTCTAACCAATCTGTATTGTTTTATTTATTTTCATGTCTTATTGCATTAGTAAGGACTTGGAGTAAAATATGAAAAAGGAGTCATGAAAGGGGACATCCTTGCTTTTACCTGTACTTAGTGAAAAAGCTTCATGTTTTTGACCAGTTCACATTTTAGCCATTCTAAGTGTTACATAGTGGTATGTAATTGTATTTTTAATTTGCTTTTTTATGGCAGCATGTAATCTGGATTATTCTTCTGTATACTTATATGCATAGTGTCTATTTTCTTTAGTGAGGTGCCCATAAAGTATATTGGTCCACATTTTATTTAAGCTGCTTTCACTTTTTTCTAACCAATCTGTATTGTTTTATTTATTTTCATGCCTTATTGCATTAGTAAGGACTTGGAGTAAAATATGGAAAAGGAGTCATGAAAGGGGACATCCTTGCCTTTACCTGAACTTAGTGAAAAACCTTCATGTTTTCACCATTCATCGTGATGTAAGATAAAAGTTTCCTGTAGATCTTTATTATCAACTTGAGAAACCTCCAGTCTATTTCTTTAACTGAGAGTTTTTATGAAGAATGGGTTTTAGGTTTTTTCAAAGGTCTTCTGAATCTAGTGATATGCTAATGATTGTCTTTAGGGTGTTGCTATGATGGATATAATTATTTGATTTTAGAATGTTGAACCAGCCTTGCATAACTGGGATTATTCCCTCTCATTCATGATATAAAATTCTCTCAAACTATTGTTGGATTTGATTTGTTAATATTTTGTTGATGATTTTTGCATTGATGTTCCTGAGAGATATTGGTCAGTTTTCTTTACTATTCATATGCTCCTCTAAGTTTGGATGTTGTGGATTTAGTGTGAGACATTCATTTGGGGAGATTCTCAGTCATTTTTAAAAAATACTTT
This sequence comes from Physeter macrocephalus, assembly GCF_002837175.3. Taxonomy (NCBI): domain Eukaryota; kingdom Metazoa; phylum Chordata; class Mammalia; order Artiodactyla; family Physeteridae; genus Physeter; species Physeter macrocephalus. The sequence continues at coordinate 57,720,239 of NC_041220.1, forward strand.
CTGTTCTTTGTTATCTTTATTTTCCTCTTGCTACACCCATTATGTATAGGTCACAGCATTTTCATTGTTCCACAATTATTGATTACTCTGTTCTGTTGATTTCTTTCCTGCCCATTTTCTCTTTTTTTTGAGATTTAAAGGTTTCTCTTGATATGTCTTCAAGCTCACAGATATTTCTCCTCAGCCAGCTCTTTGACTGCTAAGACAAAATACGAGAGACTTGGTGTTTTATAAACAACAGAATATTTTTGTTTTCTCATAATTGCTGAGGCTGAAAAGTTCAAGAACAAGTTACCAGGGGCTTTCCTGGTGGCACAGTGGTTAAGAATCTGCCTACCAATAAAGGGGACACAGGTTCGAGCCCTGGTCTGGGAAGATCCCACATACCATGGAACAACTAAGCCCGTGCACCATAAATACTGAGCCTGTGCTCTAGAGCCCACAGGACACAACTACTGAGCCCATGTGACACAACTACTGAGCCCCTGTGCCACAACAACTGAAACCTGCACGGCTAGAGCCCATGCTCTGCAACAAGAGAAGCCACCCAATGAGAAACCCGCGCACTGCAACAAAGACCCAACACGGCCAAAAAATTAATTAATTAATTAATTAATTTTTTTTAAAAAGAACAAGTTGCCAGCTGACTTAGTGTCTGGTGAGGGACAAATATCTGTTTCATAATGAGGTACAAAATGTTTATACCATAACAGGGACCACAGAGTTAACTGACTTTTCCTTTCATGTTAAATGTTTGCACATTTATATTTATTATATAATCCCAAAACCCTTGTTTTTTTTTTAAGATTCTTTTCCCATATACGCCAGTACACACCACTGAGTAGAGTTCCCTGTGCTATAAAGCAGGTCCTTATCAATACTTATGTATTTTGTATATACTAGTGTGTATATGTCAGTCCCCTCTCCCAATGTATCCCTTCCCCACTTATCCCCTGGTAACCATAAGTTTGTTTTCTATATCCATGACTTTATTTCTGTTCTGTAAATAAGTTCATTTGTACCTTTTTTTCTTTTTTAGATTCCTCATATAAGCAATATCATATGATATCTGTCTTTCTGTGTCTTTCTTCACTCAGTATAACCATCTCTAGGTTCATCCATGTTGCTACAAAACCCTTAATTGTTAAGGATAACTCTCAATTTTTTCCAGTACCATCAGCAATTCTTTCTGGAAGACATGTGATAACACTTTTTAAACAGGGATATTGAGACCAAGGCTCCTGACCTGCAAACAAACAAAACATCATTCATATAGTGAAAACTTTGCACATCAAAGGATCAAAGTACTTGGTCTAAATACCTTGGCACCCACTGTTGACAGACGGCAGAGGAGATTGACTCACTAATCTTTTTATGTGCACTTCTTCCTAATGGGGTAGTCATTTAAACTTATAAGAAGCGGGAATGCATCATGGAACACACCAATCTCTACCACAGATTCTGAAGCAGCAAAAAAACAAAACAAAACATGATGAACCCATCCAAAGGGTTCTGTCCACATTGTTACAGTAGTTTCCCTCACACTGTGAACCCTTCTCAAACCCTATCACTTGAACCAACTTTTATGATCTATGATTTTTTTTGGTTGTTCTTAATCATTATTAGGAAGTTTTGTTTAATACTGTATTTAGATTCTATCAATTTATTAAGGTAGCTATTTAAAAATTATATATTTTGTTATAGTATTTTCTTACCCTGGAAATCTCTGAAATTGGAATTTTTTTTCTTAAATTTTAATTTTATAATGAAAAAATTAGTATTCCAATGCAAATTAATATGAATGCAAATATTTATAATTTGGGGTAACAGAACAAGTTTGTAGGTCTTCTTTTATTTGTTATACTTGTTAAGTAGAATGATTACCTGAAACAACTACATGACAGACAAAAAATTTCAGGAGAGTAAATTAATCATATAATTTACTCACTATCAGTTTAATGTCTAACAGTTACCACTTTTACACATTTCAAGAAATGAAAATTTTTAATATAATACAGGAGTCACAATTTCAAAACAGTAGAAAATAAAGATTTTGAAAATCTTAATGTATTCTGATGTTTTAAGTGTATAAACATAGTCTATCATCTAAGTTAACATATATGCTTAAACAATTTTCATTAGCGTTTTCTAACAGCAGAGGGAGATATTGAACTACAAATTAAATATTTTTCAGTACACATCTTTCAGCAATTCTTTCTGGTAGACATGTGATAACACTTTTTAAACAGGGATATTGAGACCAAGGCTCCTGACCTGCAAACAAACAAAACATCATTCATATAGTGAAAACTTTGCACATCAAAGGATCAAAGTACTTGGTCTAAATACCTCTGCATCCACTGCTGACAGAAAGCAGAGGAGATTGACTCACTAATCTTTTTATGTGCACTTCTTCCTAATGGGGTATTCCATTTAAACTTATAAGAAGAGGGAATGCATCATGGAACACACCAATCTCTACCACAGTTTCTGAAGCAGCAAAAAAACAAAACAAAACATGATGAACCCATCCAAAGGGTTCTGTCCACATTGTTACAGTAGTTTCCCTCACACTGTGAACCCTTCTCAAACCCTATCACTTGAACCAACTTTTATTTTTTTCAACAAAAATAATGTTAATCTGCAGTCACATGCCCCAGTAATATTACACTATTCCTTGTGCAAGTATGTAGGGATTCAAGGAGCTATGGGAGGCTATCATGAGACGTTGCCTAGAGTAATTAGAACATTTCATTTAATGTTAGCTCTTCTGCCTAAGCTGTCTGCTGTCTTCTTCTTTTTGTAGCAACTAGCATTGAGAAAGTGACCAAGATAAAGCCCTTCTCTTTTACTGCTCATGAATGTAGCTGTGATTAACCCCACAGACCTTGGTGCTTCCAGAATCCCCTGAACCTACTGACCCTCCATGCATGGCATGACATAGGTAAGGAGAGTGACGTGTATACTTGTAGAGAGCATGCTATAAAATTTTCGACTCTTCCCTTCCTCATAATTCCAAAAAATAAATTTCTTTGGATTTCTGCTTAATGCTGCTGGAGTTGGTACATAAGTTGTGGGTGGTATCAGGGCACACCAAAAGAGAAGGTAACTGCACAGAAAATACAAGCAGGTACATTTCTGTATAGTTTCAAGCAGCTTATTTGCTATATCAACCATGGTGACATGTTGACACTTCCACTTTCTACTAGCAGTACAACAAACATAAAGGATATTTAGATTGCTTGTTTTATCCCCACCTCTCACAATTGATCTGCATGCACATATAGGACAATGAAGGGCAATTTCTACCATCTTAACCAATACTTGAGAACTAGAAAATGTCCAGATTTTTCCGGGGATTATTTTCATATTCCCCAATCAGGCCTATGAAGGAATCTTACCTATTGTGTTTAATGAAGTCATATCTCTGACGGCATCCCGTCATCAACAAAACTGGAAAGAAATTTGAAGGGTCTTAGATTTTACCATATTTGAACTTTCAATATTTTAACCTGACACGTTTTTGGATTTTAGAAAAAAAATTTTGAATGAGACAAAAAATCATTTTTATGACACAAAAACACAGCAATAATTTTATATTTTTATCTGTTCCACTTGCACACAAAAGTCTCATGGGGTTATGTAAAGCAGTCCTGTTGGGTGCTGTGCATGGTGCAAGTATGGATTAAAGCTTAGGAATCTTAAGCTTCAGTCACCTGAAACTTTTAAATTAAGATGCAAGCAATCCTCTCCAATATTTGAACAGAGCAAGACACTGTCTTTATTTTATTTGTCAGGTAATTCATCTCTCTTTTGCCCCAAGGAGAGAAACAACTGGCATCTTCCATCAATGTGCTGTACAAAAATCTTTGAACACAGAGTGCAAGCAGAGGCTGATACAAGATGTGAAAAAAAATGAGAGACCCTTGTGGCATTTACTCCTAAGTTATTGCAATCTCCCATTTAAAATGTGGGATAATCAATCTTCTGAGGAAAAAAGCCCAAGGAAGATTTTTGCTTCTGTGGAATAATGGGATTGCTTAAGATTTCAGGAGGCAGGATGAATTCATGAGAATGGCCATGAGAAATCAGAGAAAAGTCAGATCCATGGATGAAGAGATGTTTACCTCTGTGAATCAATAAGAAGTAGGAGCAAATGAAAAGAAAGCTGAATACAACATTTTCTGAATAAATGTAACCTTTCAGCTGTCATAGAAAAATTAATACTCACTATGATACAACATATTTAGTTTAGAAAGTTAATGTAAATTTAAAGCTTAAGAATTAGATTTATTGCAAAAATGAAAACATCTTTGTGGTTTAGAATAAATAATGTGTTCTGTTACAGATAAGAAGACTACATAATAAATAGAAATAAGACTAAATAAAGAAATAAAGAGGAAAATAACAAATTAGATGTTATTAACATTAAAAACTGACACTCATCTAAAGAAAGAGAAGGAGAGACAGAAAGAGAGAAGAACTCATAGCAAGCATATATTAAAAACTCCTAAATAAGAAGTCTTCAGATGTTAAAAAAAAGAAATCTTCAGTAAGAAGACAATGTAACAGCAAAAATGTGGAAAATATACCAAAAGGTATTTCAAATAAGAGAGTACAGAATGTTAAGTAAACATATCGAAAGATGCTTGGCTTCTTAGTAGTCAATTAAATGCAAAAAACTGATACCTGATATTATCACTCACCAACCAGAAAGTCCAAATGAAAATGACAGGTATTATCAAGTTTGACAAGAATGTGTATAATCCTTGAATCTCATTCACTGTTGCTGAGGATGACAAATCATACAAATGTTTTGAAAATATTTAGAAATACCTACAAAGATAAACACATGAAAGCTATGACTCGAAAATTTTACTACTACATGTATACTGAACAATAATTTATACGCACACCACCAAAGCTCAAGTTCTAGAATTTATATACCGGTGCTATTCTCAATAGACACAAACTGAAAATCATTCATATTGTAATACACATTGGAATAAATTAATGAATAGTTAAATATTTACACTATGGAATCCTTTGCAACAGTGGCAATGCATGATGACAACAACAAGCAACCATATAGTCATATTCACAAGAAACATAAAATAAAAAAGCCCAATCCAAAAGTGATTTTTCTGTGCCATAACATTTATATAAAATACAAAATACAGGTAACGTGATCTTTTTGTTAGATACAAGAACAATATTAAACCTTAAGGGGAGTCACTAGAATGGGCACAGGAGGCCTCTGAGTATCTGGCACTATTCTGTGTCTTTATCTAGAAGCTATGTATAGAGTGTATTTAGATTCTGAATTTTCTGAAATTTGTCATTTCCTTACAAACCATGCATGTTTTTAGTTGTTTTTTATATACAACAAATGTAAAAAAGATAGACTAGGGAAGGTAATTATATTAGCACTTTAACATCCATGTTTTTCAAGGTGGAAGTGAAAGGTATTAAATACTTGGCATTGTGATTAATTCTTAAAAGTAAGGTGAAAATTTGAGATTAATAAATAAGACATACTTCTTCATATATAATCCGCAAAGAGGAGGGGTAGAAAGGACTATTATTTTTTTTATTTACTACAGAATCGTTAAGATAGAAAAATAATGAAAATGGACTAGGTTTAAAAAGAGCACACTGGAATTCCCTGGTGGCACAGTGGGTAAGAATTTGCCTGCCAATGCAGGGGACAGGGGTTCAATCCCTGGTCTGGGAAGATCCCACATGCCGCAGAGCAACTAAGCCCATGTGCCACAACTACTGAGCCTGCACTCTAGAGCCTGCAAGCAATAACTACTCAGCCTGCATGACACAACTACTGAAGCCCATGCACCTAGAGCCCATACTCCACAACAAGAGAAACCACCGCAAGGAGAAGCCCGTGCACCACAACGATGAATAACCCCTGCTTGACACAACTAGAGAAACCCTGTGCAGCAACGAATACCCAACGCAATGAAAAATAAATAAAATGAAATCTTTTGACTTCTGAGATGACTCACTCACATGGCTGTAGGTAAGAGGCCTCAGTTCCTTGACACATGGATCTCTCCTTAGGGCTGCTTGAGTGTCCTCATGACATGGAAGCTGGCTTACCCCAGGATGAGTGATCTAGCAAAAACCAAAGCAGAAGCTGCAATGACTTTGATAACCTTGGAAGCTGCACTTTGTCATTTTTGCAATTTCTTATTAGTTAAACAGTAAGCCCTTTCCAAGTGTGAGGAGCCACACAGGTAGATGAAGACTGAGAGGTAATTAGGGGATAATTAGGGCCATCTTGGAGGCTGGCTACCAAAGTGGCTGACTAGCCAAACACTGAATTTTGTTTTCTTCACTTCTGGAGAGAAAATGGTCAGTGAATCCCATTGGTGGTCTTTGAGATGTACCAAAGCTACCTCTTGCTCTCACCCCCAGCCGTGTGGCTGACAGGATCTTGCTGCTGCGACCAGGTGTCAGGCCTGTGCCTCTGAGGGGAGGGAGCCAAGTTCAGGACATTTGTCTACCAGAGATCTCCAGCACCTTATAATATCAAACGACAAAAACTATCCCAGAGATATCCATCTCAATGCTAAGACACAGCTCCAGTCAGAGACCAGCAAGATACATTGCTGGACATCCCATGCCAAACAACTAGCAAGCCAGGAATGCAGGCCCACCCATTAGCAGAGGGGCTGCCTAAATCATAATAAGGCCACAGACACCCCAAAACACACCACTGGATGCGGACCTGTCCAGCAGAAAGACAAGATCCAGACACACCCACCAGAACACAGGCACCAGTCCCCTCTACCAGAAAGCCTACACAACCCACTGAACCAACCTTAGCCACTGGGGGCAGACACCAAAACAATGGGAGTTACGAATCTGCAGTCTGCGAAAAGGTGACCCCAAACACAGTCCCCAAAGCCAAATGAGAAGACAGAG
>NC_041220.1:57727680-57740833 GCF_002837175.3 Physeter macrocephalus
GCTAATGGTTTATCAATTTTGTCTATCTTCTCAGAGAACCAGCTTTTAGTTTGTTTGATCTTTGCTGTTGTTTCCTTCATTTCTTTTTCATATATTTCTCATCTGATCTTTATGATTTCTTTCCTCTGCTGACTTTGTTTTTTTTTTCTTCTTTCTTTCTCTAATTGCTTTAGGTGTAAAGTTAGCTTGTTTATTTGAGATGTTTCTTGTTTCTTGAGGTAGGATTGTATTGCTATAAACTTCCCTCTTAGAACTGCTTTTGCTGCATCCCATAGGTTTTGGGTCTTCATGTTTTCATTGTCATTTGTTTCTAGGTATTTTTAAATTTCCTCTTTGGTTTCATCAGTGATGTCTTGGTTATTAAGTAGAGTATTGTTTAGCGTCTATGGGTTTGTATTTTTTGTAGATTTTTTCCTGTAATTGATATCTAGTCTGATAGCATTGTGGTTGGAAAAGATACTTGATAATGATTTCAATTTTCTTAAATTTACCAAGGCTTGATTTGTGACCCAAAATATGATCTATCCTGGGGAATGTTCCATGAGCCCTTGAGAAAAAGTGTATTCTGTTGTTTTTGGATGGAATGTCCCGTGAATATCAATTAAGTCCATGTTGTTTAATGTATCATTTAAGGCTTGTGTTTCCTTATTTATTTTCATTTTGGATGATCTGTTCATTGGTGAAAGAGGGGTGCTAAAGTCCCCTACTATGATTGTGTTACTGTCGATTTCCCCTTTTATGGCTGTTAGCATTTGCCTTATGTATTGAATTGCTCCTATGTTGGGTGCATAAGTATATAGAATTGTTATATCTTTTTCTTGGATTGATCCCTTGATCATTATGTAGTGTCCTTCTTTGTTTCCTGTAATAGTCTTTATTTTAAAGTCTTTTTTGTCTGATATGAGAATTGGTACTCTAGCTTTCTTTTGATTTCCATTTGCATGGATTATCTTATTCCATCCCCTAACTCTCAGTCTGTATGTGTCCCTAGGTCTAAAGTGGGTCTCTTGTAGACCACATATATACCAGTCATGTTTTCGGATCCATTCAGCCAGTCTATGTCTTTTGGTTGGAGTATTTAATCCATTTACATTTAAGGTAATTATTGATATGTATGTTCTTGTTACCATTTTCTTAATTGTTTTGGGTTTGTTATTGTAGGTCTTTTCCTTCTCTTGTGTTTCCTGCCTAGAGAAGTTCCTTTAGCATTTGTTGTAAAGCTGGTTTGGTGGTGCTCAATTCTCTTAGCTTTTGCTTGTCTGTAAAGATTTTCATTTCTCTGTCAAATCTGAATGAGATCTTTGCTGGGTCGAGTAATCTTGGTTGTAGCTTTTCCCCTTTCATCACTTTAAATATGTCCTGCCAGTCCCTTCTGGCTTGCAGAGTTTCTGCTGAAAGATCATCTGTTAACCTTATGGGGATTCCCTTGTATGTCATTTGTTGTTTTTCCCTTGCTGCTTTTAATATTTTTTCTTTGTATTTAATTTTTGGTAGTTTGATTATTATATGTTTTGGCATGTTTCTCCTTGGGTTTATCTTGTATGGGACTCTCTGCACGTCCTGGACTTGATTAATGATTTCCTTTCCCATATTAGGGAACTTTTCAACTATAATCTCTTCAAATATTTTCTCAGTCTCTTTCGTTTTCTCTTCTACTTCTGGCACGCTATTATTTGAATGTTGGTGTGTTTAATGTTGTCCCAGAAGTGTCTCAGATTGTCCTCAATTCTTTTCATTCTTTTTTCTTTATTCTGCTCTGCAGTAGTTATTTCCACTATTTTATCTTCCAGGTCATTTATCCATTCTTCTGCCTCAGTTATTCTGCTATTGTTTCCTTCTAGAGAATTTTAAATTCCATTTATTGTGTTGTTCATCATTGTTTGTTTGCTCTTTAGTTCTTCTAGGTCCTTGTTAAACGTTTCTTGTATATTCTCCATTCCAGTTCCAAGATTTGGGATCATCTTTACTATCATTACTCTGAATTCTTTTTCAGGTAGACTGCCTGTTTTCTCTACATTTGTTTGGTCCAGTGGGTTTTTACCTTGCTCCTTCATCTGCTGTGTGTTTCTCTGTCTTCTCACTTGGCTTTGGGGACTGTGTTTGGGGTCACCTTTTCGCAGGCTGCAGATTCGTAATTCCCATTGTTTTGGTGTCTGCCCCCAGTGGCTAAGGTTGGTTCGGTGGGTTGTGTAGGCTTTCTGGTAGAGGGGACTGGTGCCTGTGTTCTGGTGGGTGTGTCTGGATCTTGTCTTTCTGCTGGTCAGGTCCGCATCCAGTGGTGTGTTTTGGGGTGTCTGTGGCCTTATTATGATTTAGGCAGCCCCTCTGCTAATGGGTGGGCCTGCATTCCTGTCTTGCTAGTTGTTTGGCATGGGATGTCCAGCAATGTATCTTGCTGGTCTCTGACTGGAGCTGGGTCTTAGCATTGAGACGGATATCTCTGGGATAGTTTTCGTCATTTGATATTATAAGGTACTGGAGGTCTCTGGCAAAAAAAATGTCCTGAACTTGGCTCTCTCCCCTCAGAGGCACAGGCCTGACACCTGGCCGGAGCAGCAAGATCCTGTCAGCCACACGGCTGGGGGTGAGAGCAAGAGATAGCTTTGGTACATGTCAAAAACCACCAATGGGATTCACTGACCATTTTCTCTCCAGAAGTGAAGAAAACAAAATTCAGTGTTTGGCTAGTCAGCCACTTTGGTAGCCAGCCTCCAAGATGGCCCTAATTATCCCCTAATTATCTCCCAGTCTTCATCTACCTTTGTGGCTCCTCGCACTTGGAAAGGGCTTACTGTTTAACTAATAAGAAATTGCAAAAATGACAAAGTGCAGCTTCCAAGATTATCAAAGACATTGCAGCTTCTGCTTTGGTTTTTGCTAGATCACTCATCCTGGGGTAAGCCAGCTTCCATGTCATGAGGACACTCAAGCAGCCCTAAGGAGAGATCCATGTGTCAAGGAACTGAGGCCTCTTACGTACAGCCATGTGAGTGAGTCATCTCAGAAGTCAAAAGATTTCATTTTATTTATTTTTCATTGCGTTGGGTGTTCGTTGCTGCACAAGGTTTCTCTAGTTGTGTCAAGCAGGGGTTATTCATCGTTGCGGTGCACGGACTTCTCCTTGCGGTGGTTTCTCTTGTTGTGGAGTATGGGCTCTAGGTGCATGGGCTTCAGTAGTTGTGTCATGCAGGCTGAGTAGTTATTGCTTGCAGGCTCTAGAGTGCAGGCTCAGTAGTTGTGGCACATGGGCTTAGTTGCTCTGCGGCATGTGGGATCTTCCCAGACCAGGGATTGAACCCCTCTCCCCTGCATTGGCAGGCAAATTCTTACCCACTGTGCCACCAGGGAATTCCAGTGTGCTCTTTTTAAACCTAGTCCATTTTCATTATTTTTCTATCTTAACGATTCTGTAGTAAATAAAAAAATAATAGTCCTTTCTACCCCTCCTCTTTGAGGATTATATATGAAGTATGTCTTATTTATTAATCTCAAATTTTCACCTTACTTTTAAGAATTAATCACAATGCCAAGTATTTAATACCTTTCACTTCCACCTTGAAAAACATGGATGTTAAAGTGCTAATATAATTACCTTCCCTAGTCTATCTTTTTTACATTTGTTGTATATAAAAAACAACTAAAAACATGCATGGTTTGTAAGGAAATGAGAAATTTCAGAAAATTCAGAACCTGAATACACTCTATACATAGCTTCTAGATAAAGACACAGAATAGTGCCAGATACTCAGAGGCCTCCTGTGCCCATTCTAGTGACTGCCCTTAAGGTTTAATATTGTTCTTGTATCTAACAAAAAGATCACGTTACCTGTATTTTGTATTTTATATAAATGTTATGGCACAGAAAAATCACTTTTGGATTGGGCTTTTTTATTTTATGTTTCTTGTGAATATGACTATATGGTTGCTTGTTGTTGTGATCATACATTGAGTAGTTATTGCTTGCAGGCTCTAGAGTGCAGGCTCAGTAGTTGTGGCACATGGGCTTAGTTGCTCTGCGGCATGTGGGATCTTCCCAGACCAGGGATTGAACCCCTGTCCCCTGCATTGGCAGGCAAATTCTTACCCACTGTGCCACCAGGGAAGTCCAGTGTGCTCTTTTTAAACCTAGTCCGTTTTCATTATTTTTCTATCTTAACGATTCTGTAGTAAATAAAAAAATAATAGTCCTTTCTACCCCTCCTCTTTGCGGATTATATATGAAGAAGTATGTCTTATTTATTAATCTCAAATTTTCACCTTACTTTTAAGAATTAATCACAATGTTAAGTATTTAATACCTTTCACTTCCACCTTGAAAAACATGGATGTTAAAGTGCTAATATAATTACCTTCCCTAGTCTATCTTTTTTACATTTTGTTGTGTATAAAAAACAACTAAAAACATGCATGGTTTGTAAGGAAATGACACATTTCAGAAAATTCAGAATCTGAATACACTCTATACATAGCTTCTAGATAAAGACACAGAATATTGCCAGATACTCAGAGGCCCCCTGGGCCCATTCTAGTGACTCCCCTTAAGGTTTAATATTGTTCTTGTATCTAACAAAAAGATCACGTTACCTGTATTTTGTATTTTATATAAATGTTATGGCACAGAAAAATCACTTTTGGATTGGGCTTTTTTATTTTATGTTTCTTGTGAATATGACTATATGGTTGCTTGTTGTTGTGATCATGCATTGCCACTGTTGCAAAGGATTCCATAGTGTAAATATTTAACTATTCATTACTTTATTCCAATGTGTATTACAATATGAATGATTTTCAGTTTGTGTCTATTGAGAATAGCACCGGTATATAAATTCTAGAACTTGAGCTTTGGTGGTGTGCGTATAAATTATTGTTCAGTATACATGTAGTAGTAAAATTTTCGAGTCATAGCTTTCATGTGTTTATCTTTGTAGGTATTTCTAAATATTTTCAAACCATTTGTATGATTTTTCATCCTCAGCAACAGTGAATGAGATTCAAGGATTATACACATTCTTGTTAAACTTGATAATACCTGTCATTTTCATTTGGACTTTCTGGTTGGTGAGTGATAATATCAGGTATCAGTTTTTTGCATTTAATTGACTACTAAGAAGCCAAGCATCTTTTGATATGTTTACTTAACATTCTGTTCTCTCTTATTTGAAATGCCTTTTGGTATATTTTCCACATTTTTGCTATTACATTGTCTTCTTATTGAAGACTTCTTTTTTTAACACCTGAAGACTTCTTATTTAGGAGTTTTTAATATATGCTTGCTATGAGTTCTTCTCTCTTTCTGTCTCTCCTTCTCTTTCTTTAGATGAGTGTCAGTTTTTAATGTTAATAACATCTAATTTGTTATTTTCCTCTTTATTTCTTTATTTAGTCTTATTTCTATTTATTATGTAGTCTTCTTATCAGTAACAGAAGACATTATTTATTCTAAACCACAAAGATGCTTTCATTTCTTCACTAAATCTAATTCTTAAGCTTTAAATTTACATTAACTTTCTAAATAAATATGTTGTATCATAGTGAGTATTAATTTTTCTATGACAGCTGAAAGGTTACATTTATTCAGAAAATGTTGTATTCAGCTTTCTTTTCATTTGCTCCTACTTCTTATTGATTCACAGAAGTAAACATCTCTTCATCCATGGATCTGACTTTTCTCTGATTTCTCATGGCCATTCTCACGAATTCATCTTGCCCCCTGAAATCTTTAGCAATCCCATTATTCCACAGAAGCAAAAATCTTCCTTGGGCTTTTTTCCTCAGAAGATTGATTATCCCACATTTTAAATGGGAGATTGCAATAACTTAGGAGTAAATGCCACAAGGGTCTCTCATTTTTTTTCACATCTTGTATCAGCCTCTGCTTGCACTCTGTGTTCAAAGATTTTTGTACAGCACATTGATGGAAGATGCCAGTTGTTTCTCTCCTTGGGGCAAAAGAGAGATTAATTACCTGACAAATAAAATAAAGACAGTGTCTTTCTCTGTTCAAACATTGGACAGGATTGTTTGCATCTTAATTTAAAAGTTTCAGGTGACTGAAGCTTAAGATTCCTAAGCTTTAATCCATACTTGCACCATGCACAGCACCCAACAGGACTGCTTTACATAACCCCATGAGACTTTTGTGTGCAAGTGGAACAGATAAAAATACAAAATTATTGCTGTGTTTTTGTGTCATAAAAATGATTTTTTGTCTCATTTAAAAATTTTTTTCTAAAATCCAAAAACGTGTCAGGCTAAAATATTGGTATTTCAAATATGGTAAAATCTAAGACCCTTCAAATTTCTTTCCAGTTTTGTTGATGACGGGATGCCGTCAGAGATATGACTTCATTAAACACAATAGGTAAGATTCCTTCATAGGCCTGATTGGGGAATATGAAAATAATCCCCGGAAACATCTGGACATTTTCTAGTTCTCAAGTATTGGTTAAGATGGTAGAAATTGCCCTTCATTGTCCTATATGTGCATGCAGATCAATTTTGAGAGGTGGGGATAAAACAAGCAACCTAAATATCCTTTATGTTTGTTGTACTGCTAATAGAAAGCGGAAGGGTCAACATGTCACCATGGTCAATATAGCAAATAAGCTGCTTGAAACTATACAGAAATATACTTGCTTGTATTTTCTGTGCAGTTACCCTCTCTTTTGGTGTGCCTGATACCTCCCACAACTTATGTAACAACTCCAGCAGCATTAAGCAGAAATCTAAAGAAATCTATTCTTTGGAATTATGAGGAAAGGAAGAGTCGAAAATTTTATAGCATGCTCTATACAAGTATAGACATCACTAACCTTACCTATGTCATGCCATGCATGGAGGGTCAGTAGATTCAGGGGATTCTGGAAGCACCAAGGTCTGTGGGGTTAATCACAGCTGCATTCATGGGCAGTAAAAGAGAAGGGCCTTATCTTGGTCACTTTCCCAATGCTAGTTGCTACAAAAAGAAGAAGACAGCAGACAGCTTAGGAAGAAGAGCCAACATTAAATGAAATGTCCTAATTACTCTAGGCAACCTCTCATGATAGCCTCCCATAGCTCCTTGAATCCCTACATACTTGCACAAGGAATAGTGTAATATTACTGGGGCATGTGACTGCAGATTAACATTATTTTTGTTGAAAAAAATAAAAGTTGGTTCAAGTGATAGGATTTGAAAAGGGTTCACAGTGCGAGGGAAACTACTGTAACAATGTGGACAGAACCCTTTGGATGGGTTCATCATGTTTTGTTTTGTTTTTTTGCTGCTTCAGAAACTGTGGTAGAGATTGGTGTGTTCCATGATGCATTCCCGCTTCTTATAAGTTTAAATGAATACCCCATTAGGAAGAAGTGCACATAAAAAGATTAGTGAGTCAATCTCCTCTGCCGTCTGTCAACAGTGGGTGCCAAGGTATTTAGACCAAGTACTTTGATCCTTTGATGTGCAAACTTTTCACTATATGAATGATGTTTTGTTTGTTTGCAGGTCAGGAGCCTTGGTCTCAATATCCCTGCTTAAAAAGTGTTATCACATGTCTTCCAGAAAGAATTGCTGATGGTACTGGAAAAAATTGAGAGTTATCCTTAACAATTAAGGGTTTTGTAGCAACATGGATGAGCCTAGAGATTGTTATACTGAGTGAAGAAAGTCAGACACAGAAAGACAGATATCATATGATATTGCTTATATGAGGAATCTAAAAAAGAAAAAAATGTACCAATGAACTTATTTACAGAACAGAAATAGAGTCATGGATATAGAAAACAAACTTATGGTTACCAGGGGATAAGTGGGGAAGGGATACATTGGGAGATTGGGACTGACATATACACACTAGTATATACAAAATACATAAGTATTGATAAGGAACTTCTTTTTAGCACAGGGAACTCTACTCAGTGATGTGTACTGGCGTATATGGGAAAAGAATCTTAAAAAAAAAACAAGGGTTTTGGGATTATATAATAAATATAAATGTGCAAACATTTAACATGAAAGGAAAAGTCAGTTAACTCTGTGGTCCCTGTTATGGTATAAACATTTTGTACCTCTAATTTTAAAATTTTGAAACCCAGCTCGCATGTTGATGATATTAGGAGGTGGGGCTTTTGGGAGGTGATTAGGTCATGAGGCCAGAGACCCCAAACATGGGATTAATGACCTAATAAATGTAGCACACAGAAGATCTCCTGCCCATTACATGATTTCATTGTCGAGCGAGAAGACCCACATTATGAACCAGATATTTGTCCCTCACCAGACACTAAGTCAGCTGGCAACTTGTTCTTTTTATTAAAAAATTAATTAATTAATTAATTAATTAAGTTTTTGGCTGTGTTGGGTCTTTGTTGTCATGGGCGGGCTTCTCATTGGGTGGCTTCTCTTGTTGCGGAGCATGGGCTCTAGCTGTGCGGGTTTCAGTTGTTGTGGCACACGGGCTCAGTAGTTGTGGCACATGGCCTCAGTAGTTGTGGCCTGTGGGCTCTAGAGCACAGGCTCAGTATTTGTGGTGCACGGGCTTAGTTGTTCCATGGCATGTGGGATCTTCCCAGACCAGGGCTCGAACCTGTGTCCCCTTTATTAGTAGGCAGATTCTTAACCACTGTGCCACCAGGAAAGCCCCTGGTAACTTGTTCTTGAACTTTTCAGCCTCAGCAATTATGAGAAAACAAAAATATTCTGTTGTTTATAAAATACCAAGTCTCTCGTATTTTGTCTTAGCAGTCAAAGAGCTGGCTGAGGAGAAATATCTGTGAGCCTGAAGACATATCAAAAGAAACCTTTAAATCTCAAAAGAAAAGAAAAAATGGGCGGGAAAGAAATCAACAGAACAGAGTAATCAATAATTGTGGAACAATGAAAATGCTGTGACCTATACATAATGGGTATAGCAGGAGGAAAATAAAGATAACAAAGAACAGAAAGTATTTTTTAAAAATGACTGAGAATCTCCCCAAATGAATGTCTCACACTAAATCCACAACACCCAAACTTAGAGGAACATATGAATAGTAAAGAAAACTGACCAACATCTCTCAGGAACATCAATGCAAAAATCATCAACAAAATATTAACAAATCAAATCCAACAATAGTTTGAGAGAATTTTATATCATGAATGAGAGGGAATAATCCCAGTTATGCAAGGCTGGTTCAACATTCTAAAATCAAATAATTATATCCATCATAGCAACACCCTAAAGACAATCATTAGCATATCACTAGATTCAGAAGACCTTTGAAAAAACCTAAAACCCATTCTTCATAAAAACTCTCAGTTAAAGAAATAGACTGGAGGTTTCTCAAGTTGATAATAAAGATCTACAGGAAACTTTTATCTTACATCACGATGAATGGTGAAAACATGAAGGTTTTTCACTAAGTTCAGGTAAAGGCAAGGATGTCCCCTTTCATGACTCCTTTTCCATATTTTACTCCAAGTCCTTACTAATGCAATAAGGCATGAAAATAAATAAAACAATACAGATTGGTTAGAAAAAAGTGAAAGCAGCTTAAATAAAATGTGGACCAATATACTTTATGGGCACCTCACTAAAGAAAATAGACACTATGCATATAAGTATACAGAAGAATAATCCAGATTACATGCTGCCATAAAAAAGCAAATTAAAAATACAATTACATACCACTATGTAACACTTAGAATGGCTAAAATGTGAACAATGACAAGAACAAATTCTGTAGGGGATGTGGAACATTAGGAAATGTCATTTGTTATTGGTGGAAATGAAAAATAATACAGTTACTTTGGTAGTCTGATTGACCCTTGCTGTAATATTGAACATTACCTTACTGTACAATCAGCAAGTGTTCTCATGGATATTTACTGAATGTAGTTTAAAACATACTTCCAGATGAAAACCTGCATATGGATACTTATAGCACCTAATTCAATATTGCCAAAATGTGAATGAAACTAAGGTGTCCTCCAATAGGTGAATGAAATGATATAGTATTAATATATTCTGGGAGTGGGATAATATTGAGCACTAAGAAAGTAAGCTATCAAGCCATAAAAATATATGGGAATTCTTTTTTTCTTTTGAAATATAGGTGATTTTCTTTATTTTGTAAGTTAAATTTTATTGGCGTATAGTTGATTTACAATGTTGTGTTCATTTCAGCTGCACAGCAAGTGATTCAGTTACACATATGCATATAGTCATTCTTTTTCAGAGTCTTTTCTGATAAAGGTATTCCCAGAATATTGAGTAGAGTTCCCTGTGCTATACAGTAGGTCCTTGTTGCTTATCTATATTATATATAGTAGTATTCGTATGTTTACCCCAAGTTCCTGATTTATCCCTACCCCCCACCTTTCCCCTTTGGTAACCATAAGTTTGTTTTCCAAGTCTGTGAGTCTGCCTCTGTTTTGTAAGTTAGTTCATTTGTATCAATTTTTCGTTTCCACCTAGAAGTGATATCATACAATATTTGTCTTACTCTGTCTGACTTACTTCACTTAGTACAATCATCTCTAGGTCCATCCATGTTACTGCAATTGGCATTATTTTCTTCTATTTTTTTTTCTTTTGCGGTACGCAGGCCTCTCACTGTTGTGGCTTCTCCCATTGCGGAGCACAGGCTCAGGACGCACAGGCTCCGGACGCGCAGGTTCAGCGGCCATGGCTCACGGGCCTAGTCGCTCCATGGCATGTGGGATCTTCCCGGACCGGGGCATGAACCCGTGTCCCCTGCATCGGCAGGCAGACTCTCAACCACTGCGCCACCAAGGAAGCCCCTATTTTCTTCTATTTTATGGCTGAATCATATTCCATTATATGTATGTATCACATTTTTTACCTATATTTGTATGTTGATGGACATTTTGGTTGCTTCCATGTCTTTGCTATTGTAAAGAGTGTTGCAGTGAACACTGGGGAAGATGTGTCTTTTCCATTTATGCTTTCCTCCAGATATGCAAACAGGAGTGAACTTGCTGGATCATCTGGTAGCTCTATTTTATTTTATTTTATTTCATTTCAATTTCATTTTTGTTGGAGTATAGTTGATTTACAATGTTGTGTTACTTTCTGCTGAACAGCAGAGTGAAGCAGTTATACATATATACAATCTTTTTTGGATTCCTTTCCCATACAGGTCATTACAGAGTATTGAGTAGAGTTCCTCAAGTGCTATACAGTAGGCCCTTATTTGTTATCTTTTTTATATATAGTGGTGTGTATATGTCATTCCCAATGTATCCCTCCCACCTCCCCTTACTCTGGTAACCTCCATTCTGTGCTCCATAGTGGCTGTTACCAATTGGCATTGCCACCAATAGTGCAGTATTGGTGGCACAGTGGTTAAGAATCTGCCTGCCAGTGCAGGGGACACAGGTTCAAGCCCTGGCCCAGGAAGATCCCACACGCTGCAGAACAACTAAGCCTGTGTGCCACAACTACTGAGTCTGTGCTCTAGAGCCCACGAGCCACAACTACTGAGCTCACGTGCCACAACTACTGAGCCCACGCACCACAACGAAGAGTAGCCCCCACTCGCCACAACTAGAGAAAGCCCACACGCAGCAACTCAGACCCAACACAGCCAAAATTAAATAAATAAATTTATTTTGAAAAAAAAAAGAATATTGTTATTATCCTACCAAGTTCACCTGTGATCATCCACAGTCATCTCAACTCCCAACCTCAGCTGTGGGCAAACATTGACCTGCTTTCTGTTTCTATAAATATGCCTTTTCAGGGCATTCTGTATAAGTGGAATGATACAATATGTGACTATTTATGTCTGACTGCTTTCACTTAGCATAATGTTTTCGAGGTTTATCCTTGTTGTATCAGTACTTCATTACTTTTTAAATTGCTGAATAATATTCTATTGTTACCATATTCTGTTTATGCATTCACCAATTGATGGACATTTGGATTGTTCACAGTTTGGGGCTATTAGGTATAATGCTGTTATGAACATTCATGTACAAGTTTTTATGTGGACATATGTTTTCATTTCTGTTGGGTAGATACATAGGAGTGTAATTGCTGGGTATGTGGTAATTCTATGTTTAGTGTCTACCGTTTTCCAAAGGGGCACATTCTTTTACATTCCCATCAGCAGTGTATAAGGGTTCTGATTTCTTCACATCCTCACCAACACTTGTTTTTATTTGACTTTTTTTTTTTTTTTGGCCATGCCACACAACTTGAAGGATCTTAGCTCCCTGACCAGGGAATGAACCCAGGACTACGGCAGTGAGAGAGCCGAGTCCTAACCACTGGACCGCCAGGGAATTCCCTTATAGTTGTAGTTCTTAAATTTATATCTGTGATCCATTTTTAGTTTATTTTTCTGTATTGTGTGAGGTAGGATATAAATTCATCCTTTTGTATATCGATATCCAATTGTCCCAGAATTATTTGTTGAAAAAACTACCTTTTCCTTATCAAATTGCCTTGATACTTTATTGAAAATCAATTGACCATAAATGTAAGGGTCTATTTCTGGACTCTTGATTCTGTTCCATTGATCTATGTTCAGCCTTTTGCCAGTTAAGTTTGAACTTAGGAAGTACAAGTCCTCCAACTGTTCTTCATTTTACAAATTCTTTTGACTATTTTATGTCCTTGCATTTCCAAATGAACTTTAAGATCACGTTAAATGATCCTGTTAGCATGCTAAATCCTGTTAGTATTTTGTAGAGATTATATGGAATCTAGAGACCAATTTGGGAACAACTGTCATCTTAATATTGAGTCCATGAACATGAATCTCTCTCCATATATTTAGATATTCTTAAATTCCTCTCATCAATGTTTTATAGTTTTCCATGTACAAGTCTTGCACTCCTTTTGATAGATTTATTCCTGAGTATTTTTTTTAATGCTACAATGAATGGAGTTAGTTTCCTAATTTCTTTTTGCTGTTGTTGTTTGTCGCTAGTGTGGAGAAGTACAATTGATTTTTTTCATTATATTGACCTTGCATCTTGTGACTTTACTGAACTTATTTATTAGTTTTAGCAGTTTTTGTTCGGGACCAGGTACTACATGTTCAAGGGGGGTGAATTAGCTGGCATATCCTCCCGAGGTCCTCAGGCCCACAAAAGTCCAGCCTTGGGACCACACTGGGTCTGTGTCCAGGGATGTGACACTAACACGTTCACCGTGACTAAATG
>NC_041220.1:57740940-57743086 GCF_002837175.3 Physeter macrocephalus
ACCTATCTACCATAATTTCTTTATCCAGTGTTCCTTCCAAGGACGTTTAGGTAGCTTCCAAGTAGGGGCTCTTGTAAACAGGGCTGCATAAATTTTGGAGTGCCTGGGTACTGTCAATTTACATTTTTTCCAAGATACAGGCCCAGGAGTGGAAGCACAATATGCTGTGAAGCTCTGTTTTTTAGATTTTTAAGCAATCACCACCCACTTCTCCAGAGTGACTGTTAGCAATTTACATTCCCACCATCAGCTTGTCAGGGTTCCCTTTTATCCACGCCCTGGCCTTCATTTCAGGTTTTACACGTTGTAAGGTTGGCCATTCTGACTGGTGCGAAGCGATACCTCTTCCAAACTCTTCCCGAACGGACGGTTTACCATCCTCTAGGTGTCCCATTCATGTTTTGCCTGTAGGAAGGGTCCTTTGCACCTGGAGATATGGGACCCATGGAATGGGGGACAGGCAGTGTTACTCTAAAAGTGCTGCATTTGTTGTCCCATCCTCAGCAAGCCTCTCAGACCCACGAGTGTAGAGCCTTAGGTCCCATCCAGCTGTGTGTCTAGATGTGGTCAGTCCAGGTTGCACCACAGCCCTTGAACACATTTTGTAAGGATTTCTCTCTCTCTCATTGTCTTTTTTTGTTCTTGTTATTTAATTTTATAGTGGGGTATACCTGATTTTCAATATTATGATTCCTCCTGCACTACATCTATCCACTTGTTTCACTTAAAGAGAGACATCAATAAATTCTTTTACAGATTCTTAGAGTCTTATATACACTTTTCCGGTGATAGCAGTGTGCTGAGTCCAGCTATTTGAGCTATACAGCAGGTCCTTTTAATTACGAATTTTGTTTATGGAACCGTATCTATGCTAATTCCAACCTCCTGGTTTATGCATCACCCCATCCCACCTTTTCCCTTAAGCAGGCATAAGTGTGTTTTCTAACAGCGTGACGCTGTCCTGTTTTGTAATTCAGCTCATGTGTAGCGATTTTTACATTCCCAGTATAAGTGATATCTTATCGTAAGTTCCTTTGGCTGTGTGACTTATTTCACTTAGGACCATAGTACCTAAATCCACTCATTATGCTGCTACTAGCTTTATGACATTGATTTCATGGCTCAGTGATATTCCATTGTACCGAAGTAGCACAACTTCTTTGTCCATTTTTCTCTTCCCTGGGATATGTAAGGTATACTGAAGTCGAGGTTCTTGTAAAGTGAGCAGCCTCAAATTTTGGGGGTGCCTGTTTCTGGTTGATTTTTAGTTTTCCCAATATACGTCCATGTGTGGAAGTGCCCTACGCTCTGTGGCTCTGTTTTATAAATGTTTTAGGAAACAGCATACACTTGTGCAGAGTGGCTGTTGGCAATTTACGTCCCGCCCATCAGCTTAACAAGGCTCCCTTGTCTCCATGGCCTGTCCTGCCTTTCCGGTTTTTACACTTTTTTCGGATGGCCCTTTTGACAGGGGGGAAGTGAGAGTTCTTTGTAGTGCTGATTTGCTCTCCCTGCTTGCTTGGTTGGCCAAAAACGGTGTACGAGTTTTTTCCTGAATATATTCAGGAAAAAACGTGTACGCCCTTTTTGGCCAACTGCATCATTGTCCAAGTTCTGACGCTTTCATGTGCTGTCAAGGCCATTCCGATCTACCTCTTGAAATCTGTTTCCTGCAATTCTGCATGGCGTTCAAATCCTCTTTGTTGCCTTACCTCAATATATTTTGGGACGATAGTTATCATTTAGAACTCTGCAGGTTTGTGAAGTGCAGTGCCCCTGACCTCCATTTTTCAACTCGCTTTTTTGTGAGCTGGCCGCAAAATCGGAGGATGGCTTCACGCCCTATTGTCGTTCCGTGGGCACAGGCTGAGCCTTTGGTTAATTCTTCTTCGTGATGGGAAACTAGAGTGACATGTGCCTGTCCAAACACCTACAGCTGGTATTTCATTGGTTCCCCCTCTTCCAGTTCATCCTACGGACAAATTGCAGACCATACGAAACAGGAGTGTAAAGGCGCTGATTCTCCAAGTGGGAAGATTGTTAGTAAAGCGGCTGGAATGGAGAACGCCAGCAGCAGGAGATGAAAAATGAGGTGTGTTTTAGAAAGCTTTCCCGATCACACGGTGTACCATCCGCTGGGTTTCTG
>NC_041220.1:57743586-57768692 GCF_002837175.3 Physeter macrocephalus
TCCTGAAGTAACGTGCAATGGTTTGCCCGTTCACCCGGCTTACACCGACGGCTCTCCGAGGGACCTATGGGCCTCGACGTTGCTCATCATGCGCACAGGGTTCTGGAGGTACTCAGTGATCTTGGTGGGAAAATGAGGCACACCCGAGGGGCACAGAATCCGGAAAAGGAGACTTCCTTTCACAAAGCAGAACAGCGATTAAGACCTCATGGATACAGCTGCAAGCCACCTTGTGCATGGCCCCTCACGCCCTAACCTCGAGGCACGTGCTCCTGTCCAGTTTCCCTTAGGCTCTAGAGCACGGCACGATGAGTTCCACTACAGCCTTGGAAGCACTCCGTGTAGCTAGAGAATACTCATTTTCTTCCCAGAGCCATGCCTACGGTGGCTAGAGGCCTGTCACCATCACGGAATTTCAGGAGGCTTCAAGGCAGCATAAGGGAACTTTGAAACGGGGAAGGCAGGCTTCGTACCGTCGGGCCCCCATTTCCATAGGCACACGCAGCATACATCCCTGTGGTTTCTTACAAGTCAAAAGAGACACTGAGTACAGAGTGGTTATTTCCGTGCATCGACTTCTCGAAACACGGTGTTCCGCATCCAGCGAACTGCCTCAACCATGAAACTCCCTGGCTAGGCCTCCGGGCCAGTGGCTGTTCAAAAGCCTGCTGTGCTCCACGAAGAAATGGGCTTTAGTTGCACTAGGAACGCAAGCCGACTTTCTCCCAGAGGCAAGGTGACTTCAGGTAGGAGGTCCTAGATTGCATGCGAAGCCGAGTGTTTTTCTCAGTGCAGCTCAGACTAGGGCAATGTGTCCACTTTCCACGGCCTGCAGGAAGTGGCAAGAACGGTGTTCGTGAAGCTGTGGGAGTCTTGGGGAAATCAAGCTCTGCGAAGAAAGAGTGCAGTGTGTTGCTCTACACTTGGCATACGCAGAGTGACTCCGAAGGCCTACGGGCCTGGATATTGCTTAGCAGTAGCAGTGGGGCCTGGGGGTACTCAGTGTTCTTGCAGGGAATACGGAGCTCACGCGAGGCTCCTGTGACTTCAGGGACGAAGTCCTGAAAGAATGCAAAGCCAAGTGTATTTCTCAGTGCAACTCAGACTAGGGCAATGAGACCGACTTCCCCTGCATGGTGGAACTGGCTAGAAAGGTGTTGGTGAAGCTGTGAGCGTGCTCTGGAAATCAAGCTCTCCCAAGAGTGTAATGTGTTGCC
Source organism: Physeter macrocephalus (assembly GCF_002837175.3). NCBI lineage: Eukaryota > Metazoa > Chordata > Mammalia > Artiodactyla > Physeteridae > Physeter > Physeter macrocephalus. The sequence continues at coordinate 57,744,804 of NC_041220.1, forward strand.
CTACACTCGGCATACACAGAGTGCCTCGGAAGGGCTACGGGCTGGGATGTGGGTAGGCAGGTCCCGGGGAGACTGAGGCTACTAAGCGTTCTTGCAGGGAGTACGGTGTCCACGCAAGACTACTAGGGTTCCTGAAGCCTACTGCCTTGAAAATAATGCAGAGCGGTGACTACGGCCTCATTGAAACTTCTGCCTGCGTCCCCCTCTGCACTGGAATTCAGGGCCATACCTCCAGGCAAGTGCTCAGGTTGAGTGTTCCGTGAGCGCCACACCACATTAGCATGCTGAATTTCACCTTACGTAGAGTGAGGTCCGGTGAGATGTCCTCGAAGAATAGTAGGCAGAGTGTTTTCTCCTGGCAACTCAGGCGAGGGCCTTGACCAAGTTTCCAGGGCACGGTGGTAGGTAGAAATGTGGTCCTGAGGCTGTTCAAGGGCTTTGGAAATGTAGCTCTCCTGAAGTAACGTGCAATGGTTTGCCCGTTCACCCGGCGTACACAGACGGCCTCCGAGGGACCTATGGGCCTCGACGTTGCTCATCATTCCCACAGGGGTCTGGAGGTACTCAATGATCTTGGAGGGAAAATGAGGCACACAGTAGGGGCACAGAATCCGGAAAAGGAGACTTCCTTTCACAAAGCAGAACAGCGATTAAGACCTCATGGATACAGCTGCAAGCCTCCCTTTGTGCATGGCTCCTCATGCCCTAACCTCGAGGCACGTGCTCACATCCAGTTTCCCCTAGGCTCTAGAGCACGGCACGATGATTTCCACTACAGCCATGGAAGCACTCCGTGTAGCTAGAGAATACTCATTTTCTTCCCAGAGCCATGCCTACGGTGGCTAGAGGCCTGTCACCATCACGGAATTTCAGGAGGCTTCAAGGCAGTATGAATGGGGCTTTCAAACCGGGAACGCATGTTCAGTACCGTCAGGCCCCCATTTCCATAGGCACACGCAGCATACATCCCTGTGGTTTCTTGCAAGTCAAAAGAGACACTGATTACACAATGGTTTTTTCCGTGAATCGACTTCTCGAAGCACGGTGTTCCGCATCCAGCGAATTGCCTCAACCATGGAACGCCCTGACTAGGCCTCCGAGCCTGTGGCTCTTCAAAAGCCTGCTGTGCTCCATGAAGAAATGGGCTTTAGTTGCACTAGGAACGCAAGCCGACTTTCTCCAAGAGGCAGGGTGACTTCAGGTAGGAGGTCCTAGATTGAATGCCAAGCCGAGTGTTTTTCTCTGTGCACCTCTGACTAGGACAATGCGTCCGTCTTTCTCGGCATGTTGTACTGGCTAGAATGGTGTTCGTTAACCTGTGGGAGTCCTGGTGGAATCAAGCTCTCCAACGATAGAGTGCAGTGTGTTGTCCTATACTCGATATACACAGAGTGATTCGTAAGAGCTACGGGCCTGGTTGTTGCCTCGCAGGCCCAGGGAAGCCCGGGGGTACTCAGTGTTCTTGCAGGGAATACGGTGCCCAAGTGAGGCTCCTATGACTTCATGTTGGAGTTGCTAAATGAAATGCAAGTCGAGTGTTTTTCTCAGTGCATCTCAGACTACTCCAATGTTTATAACGAGGGTGTTAGTTAGGGACTGTGTCAGTGTCTGAGTTAGGAGTAGTGTCAACGTCTTAGTTTAGGGCAGGGTCAGAGCCTGAGTTCGGAGTAATTTCAGGGCCCATTGCTTGAGTTAGGGGTACAGTCAGTGCCTTAGTTAGGGACAGTGTCAATGCCTGAATTGGGAGTAGCGTCAGGTCTTATGGACCGTGTCAGAGCCTGTGTTAAAGTAGTTTCAAGGCCTTAATTATGGAGAGTGTAACTTCCTTAGTTACAAGCACTGACATGGCCTTAGTTAGGGACAGTGTCAGGGCCTGAGTTAGGAGTAGTATCAAGGCCTTAGTTAGGGACAGTGTCAGTGCTTGTGTTTGGAGTAGTGACAGGACTTTCGTTTTAGACAGTGTCAGGGCCTGAGTTAATATTAGTGTCAAGGCCTTAGTTAGGGAGTGTGTAAGTACCTGAGTTACGAGTAGTGACAGGGCCTTATTTATGGACCGTGTCAAGGCCTGAGTTAGGAGTAATGTCACGGCCTTCATTTGGGACAGTGTCAGTGCCTGAGTTAAGAGTAGTGTCAAGGCCTTAGTTATGGAGAGTGTAAGTGCCTGAGTAAGGAACAGTGACAGGGTCTTAGTTAGGCAAGGATCAGTGCCTGAGTTAGGAGTAGTGACAGGGCTTTAGTTAGGGACAGTGTCAGGGTCTGAGTTAGGTGTAGTATTTAGGCCAGAGTTAGGAGTAGTGTGCGGGCCTTATTTGGGGACAGTGTCAGTTCCGAGTTACGGGTAGAGTCAGGGCCTTAGTTAGTGACAGTGTCAGTGCCTGAGTTGGGAGTAGTGTGAGGGACTTAGTTAGGGACAGTGTTAGTGCCTGAGATAGGAGTAGTGTCAGGGCTTTAGTTAAGGACAGTGTTAGGGCCTGAGTTAGGGGTACTGTTAGCTCCTGGTTTTGCAGTAGTGTGAGGGCCTTATTTCGGAACAGTAGTAGTGCCTCATTTAAGGGTAGATTCAGGGCATTACTTAAGGACAGTGTCAGGGCCTGTGTTAAGAGTCGTGTTAGGGCCTGGGTTTGGAGTAGTGTGAGAGCCTTAGTTCGGGACAGTATCAGTGCTTCAGTTAAGGGAATGTTCAGGGCATTAGTTATGGACAGTGTCAGGGCCTGAGTTAGGAGTAGTGTCACGGCCTTAGTTAGGGACAGTTTAAGTACCTGAGTTAGGAGTAGTGACAGGCTCTTATTAAGGGACAGTGTCAAATCCTGTGTTAGGAGTAGTATCATGGCCTTAGTTAGGGACAGTGTCAGTGCCTGAGTGAGGAGTAGTGACAGTGCTTTAGTTAGGGACAGTGTCAGGGCCTTAGTTAGGATTAATATTGAGGCCTGAGTTAGGAGCAGTGTGAGGGCCTTAGTTAGCAACAGTGTCAGTGCCTATGCCAGGAGTAGTGTGAGGTCCTTAGTTAGGGACAGTGTCAGTGCCTGAGTTAGGAGTACTGTCAGGGTCTGAATAAGGAGTAGTGTGAATGCCTTAGTTAGGGACAAGGTCAGTGCCTGAGTTCGGAGTAGTTTCAGGGGCTGGGTTAGGATTACTGTGAGGGCCTACTTATGGATAGTGTCAGTGCCTGATTTAGTGGTACAGTCAGGGTCTTAGGGACAGTCAGGGCCTGAGTTACGATTAATGTCACAGTCTTCATTAGGGACAGTGTCAGTGCCTGAGTTAAGTGTAGTGTCAAGGCCTTAGTTACAGAGAGTGTCAGTACCTGAGGATGAGTAGTGACAGGGTTTTAGTTAGGGACAGTCAGGACATGAGTTAGGAGTAGTATTGAGGCCTGAGTTAGGAGTAGTGTCACGGTCTGAGTTAAGGACAGTGTCAGTACCTGAGTTAGCAGTAGTGTTAGGGCCTGTGTTGGGAGTAGTGAGAGGACCTGTGTTGGGAGTAGTTTCAGAGCCTTGGTTAGTGACGGTGTCAGAGTCTGTGGTAACAGTATTATCAAGGCCATAGTTATGGAGAGAATCAGTGCCTGATTTAGGGGTAGTGTTAGGGCTTTTGTTAGGGACAGTGTCAGGGCCTGAGTTGGGAGTAGAGTCAGGGCCTTAGGTAGGGATTGTGTCAGGGCCTAAGTTATGAGTAGTATCACAGATTTAGTTATGGACAGTGTCACTGCCTAAGAGTAGTGTCAAGGCCTTAGTTAGGTAGAGTGTCAGGGCGTGAGTTATGAGTAGTGTCACGGCCTAAGTTAGTGACAGTGTCAGTGCCGGAGTTAGAACTAGTGTTGGGGACTTAGTTAGGGGCCTTGTCAGAACATGAGTTAAGAGTACTGTCAGTAAATATCTTAGTTAGGACTGGTGACAGGCACGTAGTAAGGGTCCGTGTCAAAGCCTGAGTTAGGAGTAGTGTCACTCCCTTATTTAGGGACAGTGTCAGGGCCTGAGTTACCGGCAGTGTCATGGCTTGAGTTAAGAGTAGTATCAAGGCCTTAGTTAAGGATAGTGTCAGTGCCTGATTTAGCAGTAGTCTTAGGACCTTAGTTGGGAGTAGTGAGAGGGCCTTGGTTATGGACCTTGTCAGAGCCTGTGTTAAGAGTATTTCCAAGGCCTTAATTATGGAGAATGTCAGTGCCTGACTTAGAAGTAGTATCAGGGCCTTAGTTAGGGACAGTGTCATGGCCTGAGTAAAGAATAGTGTCACAGCCTTTGTTAGTCACAGGGTCAGTGCCTGAGTTAGGAGTAGGGTCCGGCTTTAGTTAGGGACATTGTCAGAGCCTGAGCTAAGAGAAGTGTCACGGCTTTATTTAGGGATAGTGTCAGTGCCTGATTTACCAGTAGTGTTAGGGCCTGTGTTGGGAGGAGTGCGAGGGCCTGAGTTGGGAGTAGTTTCCGGGCCTTTGTTATGGACCGTGTCAGAGCGTGTGTTAAGAGTATTGTCAAGGCCTTAATTATGGACAGTGTCAGTGCCTGAGTTAGGAGTAGTGTTAGGGCTTTTGTTAGGGACAGTGTCAGGGCCTGAGTTAGGAGTAGTGTCATGGCCTTAGTTAGGGACAGTGTAAGTACCTGAATTAGGAGTAGTGACAGCGCCTTAGTTAGGGACAGTGTCAGGGCCTGAGTTAGGAGTAGCGTCAATGCCTTAGTTAGGGACCATGTCAGTTCGTGAGTTGTGAGTAGTGTCAGGGCCTTAGTTAGGGACAGTGTCAGTGCCTGAGCTGGGAGTAGTGTCTCGGCCTAAGCTAAGGACAGTGTCAGGGCCTGAGTTAAGTGTATTGTCGAGGCTTTAGTTAGGCAGAGTGTCTCTTCCTGAGTTAGGTATAGTGTCTGGACCTTAGTTAGGGACAGTGTCAGGGACTGAGTTAGGAGTAGTGTCACAGTCTTATTGAGGGACAATGTATTTAACTGAGTTAGGATTATGGACAGGGCCTTTGTTAGGGACCATGTCAGGGCCTGAGTTATGAGTAGTGTCACGGCTTTAGTTTGGGACAGTGTCAGTGCCTGACATAAGAGTAGTGTCAAGGCTTTAGTTAGGGACAGTGTCAGTGCCTGAGTTAGCAGTAGTGTTAGGGCCTGAGTTGGGAGTAGTTTCAGTGCCTTGGATAAGGACGGAGTCAGAGCCTGTGTTAAGAGAATTATCAAGCCCGTAGTTATGGATAGAGTCAGTGCCTGAGTTAGCAGTAGTGTTAGGGCTTTTGTTTGGGACACTGTCAGTGCCTGAGTTTGGGCTAGTGTAAAGACCTGAGTTAGGAGTAGTGTTAGGGCCTTAGTTAGGGACAGTGTCAGTTCCTGAGTTAGGAGTAGTGTCACGGCATTAGTTAGGGACCGTGTAAATACCAGTTAGGAGTAGTGTCAGAGCCTTAGTTAGGGACAGTGTCATAGCCTGTGTAAAGAGTATTATCAAGGCCGTAATTATAGAGAGAGTAAGTTCCTGAATTAGGAGTAGTGTAAGGGCTTTTGTTAGGGACACTGTCAGTACCTGATTTCGGGGTAGTTGTAAGGCCTGAGTTAGGAGTAGTGTTAGGTGCTTAGTTAGGGACAGTGTCAGGGCCTGAGTTAGGATTTGTTTCAGGGCCTTAGTTAGGGACAGTTTAAGTACCTGAGTAAAGAGTAGTGTCACGGCCTTTGTTAGGCACAGTGTCAGTCCCTGAGTTAGCAGTAGTGTCAGGGCTTTACATACGGACACTGTCAGGGCCTGAGTTAAGAGTAGCATCACGGCCTTAGTTAAGGATAGTGTCAGTGCCTGATTTAGCAGTTGTGTTAGGACTTGAGTTGGGAGTAGTGAGAGGGCCTGAGTTGGGAGTCTTTTCAGGGCCTTGGATATGGACCATGTCAGAACCTGTGTTAAGTGTATTTTTAAGGCCTTAGTTATGGAGAGTGTCAGTGCCTGACTTAGGAGTAGTGTTAGGGCCTTAGTTAGGGACAGTGTCAGTTTCTGAGTTGGAAGTAGTGTCAGGGTCTTAGTTATGGACAGTGTCAGTGCCTGAGCTGAGAGTAATATCTGGGCCTTAGTTAGGGACAGTGTCATGGCCTGAGTAAAGAGAAGTTTCTCGGCCTTTGTTAGGCACAGTGTCAGTTCCTGAGTTAGGAGTAGTGTCACGGCCTTAGTTACTGAGAGTGTAAGTACCTCCGTTATGAGTAGTTACAGGGCCTTAGTTAGAGACCGTTTCAGGGCCTCTGTTAGGAGAAGTGTCAAGGTCTTAGTTAGGGACAGTGTCAGTTCCTGAGTTGGGAGTAGTGACAGGGCCTTAGTTAGGGACAATGTCAATGCCTGAGCTGGGAGTAGTGTCTGGGCCTTAGTTAGGCACAGTGTCAGGACCTGAGTTGGGAGTAGAGTCAGGGCCTTAGGTAGGGACAGTTTCAGGGACAGAGTTAAGAGTATTGTCAAGGCATTAATGAGGCAAAGTGTCTCTTCCTGAATTAGGAATAGTGTCACGGCCTTAGTTATGGACAGTGTAAAAACCTCAGTTAGGAATGGTGTCAGGGCCTGCGTTAGGGACAGTGTCATGGCCTGAGTAAAGAGTAGTGTCACGGCCTTTGTTAGGCACAGTGTTAGTGCCTGAGTTAGGAGTAGTGTGAGGACCTTAGTTAGGGACAGTGTCAGAGCCTGTGTTAACGATTATTTTCAAGGCCTTAATTATGGAGCGTGTCAGTGCCTGAGTTAGGTGTTCTGCCACGGCTGTAGTTAGGGAGAATGTCAGGGCTTTAGTTAGGAGTAGTGCCATGGCCTTAGTTAGGGACAGTGTCACTGCCTGGGTTAGCAGTAGTGTTAGGGCCTGTGTTGGGAGTAATTATAGGGAGCGTATTGGGAGTAGTTTCAGGGCCCTATTAGGGACGGTGTCAGAGCCTGTGTTAAGAGTAATATCAATGCCGTAGTTATGTAGAGAGTCAGCAGTGCCTGAGTTAGGAATAGTTTCAGGGCTTTAGTTAGGGACAGTGTCAGTGCCTGAGTTCGGGTTAGTGTTAAGGCCTGAGTTAGGAGTAGTGTTAGGGCCTTATTAGGGACAGTGTCAGGGCCTGAGTTAGCAGTAGTGTCACAGCCTTAGTTAGGGACTTTGTAAGTTCCTGAGTTAGGAGTAGTGACAGGACCTTCGTTAGGGACCGTTTCAGGGCCTGAGTTTGGAGTAGTTTCAAGGCCTTGGGTAGGGACAGTGTCAGTTCCTTAGTTGAGAGTATTGTCAGGGCTTTAGTTATGTACAGTGTCAGTGCCTGAGCTGGGAGTAGTGTCTAGGCCTTAGTTAGGGACAGTGTCAGGGCCTGAGTTGGGAGGAGAGTCAGGGCCTTAGGTAGTGACAGTGTCTGGCCCTGAGTTAAGTGTATTGTCAAGGCCTTAGTTAGGCAGAGTGTCACTTCCTGAGTTAGGAGAAGTGTCAGGGCCTTAGTTTGGGACAGTGTCAGCGACTTAGTGAGGAGTAGTGTCACGGCGTTAGTGAGGGACAGTGTAAGTACCTTAGATAGGAGTAGCCACAGGGCCTTAGTTAGGGACCGTGTCATGTCCTTAGTAAAGGGTTGTGTCATGGCATTTATCAGGCACAGTGTCAGTATCTGAGCTAGGAGTTGTGTCAGGGCTTTAGTTAGGGAGAGTGTCAGGGCCTGAGTTAAGAGTAGTGTCAAGGCCCTAGTTAGGGAGATTGTCAGGGCATGAGTTATGAGTAGTGTCATGGCATTAGTTAGTGACCTTTTCAGTGCCAGAATTGGGACTAGTGTCAGGGCCTTAGTTAGGGACAATGTCAGGACTGAGTTAGTAGTCTCACGGCCTTAGTTAGGGACAGTGTCAGTGCCTGAGTTTGGAGTATTGTCAGTACATGAGTTAGGGACGGTGTCATGACCATAGAAAAGAGTAGTGTCCGGGCCTTTGTTAGGCAAAGTGTACGTGCCTGATTTAGGAGTAGTATCAGGGATTTAGTTAGGGACAATGTCAGGGCCTGAGTTAACAGTAGTGTCACAGACTTAGGTAGGGATAGTGTCAGTGCCTGATTAGCAGCAGTGCTAGGGCTTGAGTTGGGAGTAGTGAGAGGGCCCGAGTTGGGAGTAGTTTCAGGGCCTTGGTTATAGACCGTGTCAGAGCCTGTGTTAAGAGTATTGTCAAGGCTTTAATTATGTGGAGTGTCAGTGCCTGAGTTAGTAGTAGTGTCAGGGCTTTAGTTAGGAACAGTGTCACGGCCTGAGTTAGGAGTAGTGTCATGGCCAGAGATGGGGATAATGTCAGTGCCTTATTTAGCAGTAGAGTTAGGGCTTGAGTTGGGAGTAGTGAGAGGGCCTGAGTTGGGAGTAGTTACAGGGCCTAATTTAGGGATGGTGTCAGAGCCTGTGTTAAGAGTATTATCAAGGCCGTAGTTATGGAGAGAGTCAGTGCCTGATTTAGGAGTACTGTCAGGGCTTAGTTGGGGACAGTGTCAGTGCCTGAGTTGTGAGTAGTGTTAAGGCCTTAGTTCGGAGTCGTGTGAGGGCCTTAGTGTCAGGGACTGAGTTAGGAGTAGTGTCAAGGCCTTAGTTAGGTATAGTGTCAGTTCATGAGCTGGGAGTAGTGTCCAGACCTCAGTTAGGGACAGTGTCAGGGCCTGAGTTGGGAGTAGAGTCTGGGCCTTAGATAGGGACACTGTCAGTTCCTGAGTTAAGGGAATTGTCAAGGCCTTAGTTAGGCAGAGAGTTACTTCCTGAGTTACAAATAGTATTAGGGCCTTAATTAGGGACAGTGTCAGCAACTGAGTTAGGAATAGTGTCATGGCCTTAGTGAGGGACAGTTTAAGTACCTGAGTTAGGATTAGTGACCGAGCCTTAGTTAGTGACCGTGTCAGGGACTGAATTATGAGTAGTGTCATGGCTTTAATTAGGGAGAGTGTCATTGCCTGAGTTAGGAGGAGTGTCAGGGCCTGAGTTAGGAGTAGTGTGAGGGCCTTAGGTAGGAACAGTGTCAGTGCCTGATTTAAGAATTGTGTCAAGGCCTTAGTTAGGGAGAGTGTCAGGGCGTGAGTTATGAGTAGTGTCACGGCCTTAATTAGTGACGGTGTCAGTCCCGGATTTGGGACTAGTGTCAGGTCCGTATGAGGGACAGTGTCAGGACCTGAGTTAGGAATAGTGTCAGGGTCTTAGTTAGGCACAGTGTCACCTCCTGAGATCGGAGTAGTGTCAGGCCCGTAGTTAGAGACAGTGTCTGTGCCTGAGATTAGAGTCGTGTCTGGGCCTCAGTTTGGGACATTGTCAGGGCCTGAGTTGGGAGTATTGTCAAAGCCTTATTTAGGCAGAGTGTCACTTCCTGAGTTAGGAGCAGTGTCAGAGCCTTAGTTAGGGACTGTGTAAGTACCTGAGTTAGGAGTAGTGAGAGGGCCTTCGTTAGGGCCTGAGTTATGAGTAGTGTCACAGCTTTCATTAGGGAGAGTGTCAGTGCCTGAGTTAGGAGTAGTGTTAGTGTCTGAGTTAGGAGTAGTGTGAGGGCCTTAGGTAGGAACAGTGTCAATGCCTGAGTTAAGAATAGTGTCACGGCCTAAGTTAGGGAGAGTGTCAATGCATGAGTTATGAGTAGGTCACAGCCTTAGTTAGTGACCATGTCAGTGCCGGAGTTGGGACCAGTGTCAGTTCCTTAGTTAGGGACAGTGTCATGGCCTGAGTTAAGAGTAGTGTCACAACCTTAGTTAGGCACAGTGTCAGTGCCTGAGTTAGGAGTAGTGTCAGGTCCTGAGTTGGGAGTAGTGTCAAGGCCTTAGGTAGGGACAGTATCAGTTCCTTAGCTGGGAGTAGTGTCTGTGACTTAGTTAGGGACCGTGTCAGGGCCTGAGTTGGGAGTGGAGTCAGGGCCTTGGTTTTAGACTGTATCAGAGCCTGTGTTAAGAGTATTTTCAAAGCTTTAATTATGAAGAGTGTCAGTTCCTGAGTTACGAGTAGTGTCAGGGCTTTAGTTAGGGACAGTGTCAGGCCCTGCGTTAGGAATAGTGTCGCGGCATTAGTTAGGGACAGGGTCAATGCGTGAGTTCGGGGTAGTGTTAAGGCCTGAGTTAGGAGTAGTGTTAGGGCCTTAGTTAGGGCCAGTGTATGTACCTGAGTTAGGAGTAGGGACAGCGCCTTAGTTGGGGACCGTGTCAGGGACTGTGTTAGGAGTATTGTCAAGGCCTTAGTTAGGGATAATGTCAGTTCCTGAGTTGGGTGTACTGTCAAGGCCTTAGTTAGGGACAATGTCATTGCCTGCACTGGGAGTAGTGTCTGGACCTTTGTGAGGGACAGTGTCAGATCCTAAGTTAAGAGTATTGTCAAGGCCTTAGTTATGCAGAGTGTCACTTCCAGAATTAGGAGAAGTGTCAGGCCCTTATTTAGGGACAGTGTCAGGGACTGAGTTAGGAGTCGTGTCACGGCCTTAATGAAGAACAGTGTAAGTATCTGAATTAGGAGTAGTGACAGGGCCTTAGGTAGGGACCGTGTCAAGGTCTGAGTTATGAGTAGTGTCACGGCTTTAATTATGGACAGTGTCAGTGCCAGAGTTAGGAGTAGTGTCAGGACCTGTGTTAGGAGTCTTGTGAGGGCCTTAGTTAGGGACAGTGTCAGTGCCTGAGTTAAGTGTAGTGTCAAGGCCTTAGTTACGTAGAGTGTCAGGGCGTGATTTATGAGTAGTGTCACGGCCTCTGTTAGTGACAGTGTCAGTGCTGGAGATGGGACTAGTTTCAGGGCTTTAGTTAGGGACAGTGTCACTGCCTGAGTTTGGGGTAGTGTTAAGGCCTGAGTTAGGAGTAGTGTTAGGGCCTTAGTTAGAGACAGTGTAAGTACCTGAGTTAGGAGTAGTGACATGGCCTTAGTTAGGGACCGAGTCAGGACCTGAGTTAGGAGTAGTTTCAGGGCCTTAGTTAGGGACAGTGTCAGTGCCTGAGCTGGGAGTAGTGTCTGGTCCTTGGTTAGGGACAGTGTCAGGGCCTGAGTTTGGAGTAGAATCAGGGCCTTATGCAGGGATAGTGAGAGGGCCTTTGTTAACAGTATTGACAAGGCCTCAGTTAGGCAGAGTGTCACTTCCTGAGTTAGGAATAGTGTCAGGGCCTTAGTTAGGGACAGTGTTAGAGACTGAGTTATGAGTAGTGTCACGGCCTTAGTGAGGGACAGTGTAAGTAGCTGAGTTAGGAGTAGTGACAGGGCCTGAGTTAGGAGGAGTGTCAGGTCCTTATCTAGGGACAGGATCAGTGCCTGAGTTCGGAGTAGTGTCAGCGCCTTAGTCAGGGACAGTGTCAGTGCCTGAGGTAGGAGTAGTTTCAGGGCTTGTGTTAGAATTAGTGGGAGGGCCTTATTTTGAGACAGTGTCAGTGCCTGAGGTGGGAGTAGTGTCAGGGCTTTAGTTAGGGACAGTGTCAGGGCCTCAGTAAAGAGTAGTGTCACAGCCTTTGTTAGGCACAGTGTCATTGCCTGAGTTAGGAGTAGTGTTAGGGCCTTAGTTAAAGACAGTTCTAGGGCCTGAGTCAAGAGTAGTGTCATGGTCTTAGTTAGGAATATTTTCAGTGCCTGAATTAGCAGTAGTGTTTGGGCCTGAGTTGGGAGTAGTTTCAGGGCTTTGATTAGGGACGCTGTCAGATCCTGTGTTAAGAGTATTATCAAGGCCATAGTTATGGAGAGTGTCAGTTCCTGCGTGAGGAGTAGTGTCAGGGCTTTAGTTAGGGACACTGTCCTGCCTCAATGCGATGTAGTGTTAAGGCGTGAGTCAGGAGTAGTGTTAGGGTCTAAGTTAGGGATAGTGTCAGTGCCTGAGTTAGGAGTAATGTCACAGCCTTACTTAGGGACAGTGTAAATACCTGATATAAGAATAGTGACAGGGCCTTATTTAGGGACCGTTTCAGGCCTGAGATAGGAGTAGTGTCATTGCCATTGTTAGGGACAGTGTCAGTCCTGAGTTGGGAGTAGTGTCAGGGTGTTGGTTAGGGACAGTGTCAGTTCCTTAGCTGGGAGTGTTGTCTGGACCTCAGTTAAGAACAGTGTCAGGGCCTGATTTGGGAGTAGAGTCAGGGCCTTAGGTAGGGAAAGTGTCAGAGCCTAGTTAAGAGTATTGTCAAGGCCTTACTTAGGCAGAGTGCCATGTCCTAAATTAGGAGTTGTGTCAGGCCTTTAGTTAGGGACAGTGTCATGGCCTGAATAAAGAGTAGTGTCATGGCCTTGTTAGGCAGAGTATCAGTGCCTGAGTTAGGAGTAGTGTCATGGCTTTAGTTAGGAACATTGTCAATGCCAGAGTTATCAGTTGTGTTAGGGCCTGAGTTGGGAGCAGTGAGAGGGCCTATGTTGGGAGTAGCTTCATGGCCTTGCTTAGGGACGCTGTCAGAGCCTGTGTAAAGATTATTATCAAGGCTGTAGTTATGGAGAGAGTCAGTTCCTGTGTTAGGAGTACTGTCAGGGCTTTAGTTAGGGACAATGTCACTGCCTAAGTTCAGGGTAATGTTAAGGCCTGAGTTAGGAGTAAATTTAGGACCTTAGCTAGGGACAGTGTCAGGGCCTGAGTTAAGAGTAGTGTCAAGGACTTAGTTAGTGACAGTGTCAGTGCCGGAATTGGGACTATTGTCAGGGCCTTAGTTAGGGAGAGTGTCGGCACCTGATTTAGGAATAGTTCCACGGGCTTAGTTAGGGACAGTGTAAATACCTGAGTTAGGAGTGGTGACAGACCCATATTAAGGGACCATGTCAAAGCCTGACTTAGGACTAGTGTGAGGGCCTTAGATAGGGACAGTGTCAGTGCCTGAGTTAGGAGTAGGGTCAGGGCCTGTGTTACGGACAGTGTCATGGCCTGAGTAAAGAGTAGTGTCATGGCCTTTGTTAGGCACAGTGCCAGTGCCTGAGTTAGGGGTAGTATCAGGGCTTTATTTAGGGACAGTGTCAGGGCCTGAGATGAGAGTCATGTCACAACCTTAGTTAGGGATAGTGTCAGTACCAGATTTAGCAGTAGTGTTAGGCCCTGAGTTGTGAGTAGTGAGAAGCCCTTGGTTATGGACCATGTCAGTCCCTCTGTTAAGAGTATTTTCAAGGCCTTAATTATGGAGAGTGTCAGTGCCTGAGTTAGGAGTAGTGTCACGGCTTTAGTTAGGGAGAGTGTCAGTGCCTGAGTTAGGAGTAGTGTGAGGGCCTTAGTTGATGAGAGTGTCAGTTCTGGAGTTGGGACTAGTGTCAGGGCCTTTAGTTAGGGATAGTGTCAGTGCCAGATTTAGCAGTAGTGTTAGGGCCTGAGGTGAGAGTATTGAGTGGGCCTGAGTTGGGAGTAGTTTCAAGGTCTTGCTTACGAACGTTGTCAGAGCCCGTGTCAAGAGTATTATCAAGTCCGTAGTTATGGAGAGAGACAGTTCCTGTGTTAGGAGTAGTGTCAGGGCTTTATTTAGGGACAGTGGCAATGCCTATGTTCCAGGTAATGTTAAGGCCTGAGTTAGGAGTAAAGTTAGGGAGTTAGTTAGGGACAGTGTCAGGGCCCGAGTTAGGAGTAGTGTCACGGCCTTAGTTAGGGACAGTGTAAGTACCTGAGTTAGGATTAGTGACAGGGCCTTAGTAAGGGACCGTGTCAGCGCCTGAATTATGAGTACTGTCAAGGCCTTTGTTAGGGACAGTGTCAGTTCCTGAGTTGGGAGTAGTGTCGGGGCCTTAGTTAGGTACAGTGTCAGGGCCTGAGTTGGAAGTAGAGTCAGGGCCTTAGGTAGGGATAGTGTCAGGGCCTGAGTTAAGAGTAATGTACAGGCCTTAGTTAGGCAGCATGTCAATTCCTGACTTAGGAGTAGTGTCAGGGCCTTAGTTAGGGATAGTGTCAGGCAGTGAGTTAGGATTAGTGTCAGGGCCTTAGTGAGGGACAGTGTAAGTACCTGAGTTAGGATTAGTGTCAGGGCCTTAGTTAGGGACAGTGTTATGGCCTGAGTAAAGAGTAGTGTCACAGCCTTTGTTAGTCCCAGTGTCAGTGTGTGAGTAAAGAGTAGTGTCAGGGCTTTAGTTAGGGACAGTGTCAGGGCCTGAGTTAGAGTAGAGTCATGGCCTTAGTTAGGGATAGGGTCAGTGCCTGATTTAGCAGTAGTGTTAGGGCCTGAGTTGGGAGTAGTGAGAGGGCCTGAGTTGGGAGTAGCTTCAGGGTCTTAGTTATGGACCTTGTTAGAGCCTGTGGTAAGAATATTGTCAAGGCCTTATTTATGAATAGTGTCATCGCCTGAGTTAGGATTATTGTCACTTCTTTAGTTAGGGACAGTGTCAGAGACTGAGTTTGCTGTAGTGTCACGGCCTTAGTTAGGGACAGTGCCAGTGCCTGATTTAGCAGTAGTAGGTAGTAGTAGGGCATGTGTTGTGAGTAGTTTCTTGGCCTTGCTTATGGACCGTGTCAGAGCCTGTGTTAAGAGCATTGTCAAGGCTTTAATTTTGGATAGTGTCAGTGCCTGATTTAGGAGTAGTTTCAGGGCCTTACATAGGGATATGTTCATTGCCTGTGTTAGCAGTAGTGTTAGGGCCTGAGGTGGGTGTAGTTTCAGGGCCTTGGTTAGGGACGCTGTCAGAGTCTGTGTTAAGAGTATTATCAAGGCCATAGTTATGAATAGAGTCAGTGCCTGAGTTAGCAGTATTGTCAGTGCACTATTTAGGGACAATGTCAGTGCCTGAGTTCGGGGTAGTGTTAAGGCCTGGGTTAGGAGTAGTGTTAGCCCTTAGTTAAGGACAGTGTCAGGGCCTGAGTTAGGAGTAGTGTCACGGCTTTAGCTAGGGACAGTGTAAGTACCTGAGTTGGGAGTAGTGTCAGGGCCTTAATTAGGGACAGTGTCAGTGCCTGAGCTGGGAGTAGTGTCTGGGCCTCAAGAGTAGTGTGAAGGCCTTAGTTAGGGACACTCTCAGTTCCTGAGCTGGGATTAGTGTCAGAGCCTTATATAGGGACAGTGTCAGGGCCTAGTTAGGAGTAGTCTCAGGGCCTTAGTTAGGGAAATTGTCAGAGCCTGAGTTAGGATTAGTATTAGGGCCTGAGTTAGGAGTAGTGTGAGGGCCTTAGTTAGGGACAGTGTCAGTGCCTGTGTTGGGAGTAGGGGATGGACCTTCGTTCGGGTCAGAGTCATGGCCTTTGTTAGTACTAGTGTTAAGTCCTTAGTTAGGTACAGTGTCACGGCCTTAGTTAGGGACAGTATCAGTGCCTGAGTTAGGGGTAGGATCAGGGCCTTAGTTATGGACAGTGTCACTGCCTGAGTTAGAATTAGTGTTAGGGCCTGAGTTAGGAGTATTGTGAGGGCCTTAGTTAGGGACAGTGTCAGTGCCTGAGCTGGGAGTAGTCAATGGACCTTCGTTCGGGTAGTGTCATGGTCTTTGGTAGGAATAGTGTTAAGTCCTTATTTAGGGACTGTGTCACACCCTTAGTTAGGGACAGTGTCAGGGCCTGAGTTAGGTGTATTTTCAGGGCCTTCCTTAGGTATTGTATCAGCGACTGAGTTAGGAGTAGTCTCACGTCCTTAGTTAGGGACAGTTTCAGTGCCTGAATTAGGAGTAGTGTCAGGTCCTTAGGGACAGTGTCAGGGCCTGCGTTAGGAGTAGTGTCAGGGCCTTAGTTAGGGACAGTGTCAGGGCCTGAGTTAGGTGTATTGTCAGGGCCTTCCTTAGGTATTGTATCAGCGACTGAGTTAGGAGTAGTCTCAGGTCCTTAGTTAGGGACAGTGTCAGTGCCTGAGTTGGGTGTAGTGTCAGGGCTTTATTTAGCGACAGTGTCAGTGCCTGAGTTAGGAGCAGTGTCAGGGCTTTAGTTAGGGTCAGTGTCAGGACCTGAGTTAGGAGAAGTCTCAGGGCCTTATTTGGGACAGTGTCAGGGCCTGTGTTAAGAGTAGTGTCACGGCCTCAGTTAGTGACAGTGTCAGTGCCTGATTTAGGGGTACACTCAGGACCTAAGTTAGGGACATTTTAAGTGCCTGAGTTCGGAGTAGGGTCAGGGTGTTAGATTTGGAGATTGTCATGGCCTCTGCCAGGAGTAGTGTCATGGTCTTAGTTAGGGACAGTGTCAGTGCCTGAGTTAAGAGTATTGTTAGGGCCTGAGTTAGAAGTAGTGAGAGCCTTAGTTAGGGACAGTGTCAGGGCCTTAGTTAGAACTATCATCAGTGCCTTTGTTAGGTATTGTATCAGAGCCTGAGTTAGGATTAGTGTTAGGGCCTGAGTTAGGAGTAATGAGAGAGCCTTAGTTAGGGACAGTGTCACTGCCTGAGTTATGGATAGTGTCAGTCCCTTAGTTAGGGACAGTGTCAGTTCCTGAGTTGGGAGTAGGGTCAGGTCCTTTGCAGGGACACTCTCATGGCCTGAGGTAGAGTAGTTTCAAAGCCTTAGTTAGGGATAGTGTCAGTTCCTGGGTTAGGAGTAGTGTCAGGGCCTTAGTTAGGGACAGGGTCAGGGCCTGTGTTAGGAGTAGTGTCACAGCCTTAGTTAGGGACAGTGTCAGTGCCTGACTAGAGAGTAGTTTCAGGGTCTTAGTTAGGGAGAATGTCAGTGCCTGAATTAGGAGTCGTGACAGGGCCTTAGTTATGGACAGAGTCAGTGTCTGAGTTGGGAATAGTGTCAGGGCGTTAGTTAGGGAGAGTGTCAGGGTCTGAGTTAGTAGTTGCATCCGTGCCTCTGTTAGGTATTGTATCAGCGCCTGAGTTAGGAATAGTGTCAGTGCCTTAGTTAGGGATAGTGTGAGTGCCTCTGTTAGGAGTACTTTCAGGACCTTTGTAGGGACAGTGTCAGTGCCTGAGTTAGGGGTCCATTCAGGGCCTTAGTTAGGGAGAGTGTCAGGGCCTGAGTTAGTAATAGTGTCACTGCCTTCGTTTGGGACAGTGTCACTGCCTGATTTAGGAGTTGGATGAGGGCCTTAGTTACGGACAGTGTCAGGGCCTGAGTTAGGAGTAGCATCAGTGCCTTCGTTAGGAATCATTTCAGGGCCTGAGTTAGGAGTTGTGTCAGAGCCTTAGTTATGGACACTGTCACGGGCTAGTTAGGAGTAGCATCAGAGCCTTTGTTAGGTATCGTGTGAGGCCCTCAGTTAAGAACAGTGTCAGGGCTGAGTTAGGAATAGTGTCAGAGCCTTCATTAGGTATTTTATCAGGGCCAGAGTTAGGAGTAGTCTCAGGGCCTTACTTAGGGACAGTGTCAGTGCCTGAGTTAGGAGTAGTCTCTGAGCCTTCGTTAGGGTCAGTGTCATGGCCTGTGTTAGGAGTAGTGTTAAGTCCTTAGTTAGGGCCAGTGTCACGGCCTTAGTTAGGGACAGTGTCAGAGCCTGAGTTAGGAGTATTTTCCGGGACTTTTTTAGGTATTGTATCAGCGCATGAGTTAGTAGTAGTGTCAGGGCCTTAGTTAATGACACTGTCAGTGCCTGATATAGAAGTAATGTCAGGGCCTCATTTAGGGACAGTGTCAGTTCCTGATTTCGGAGTAGTGTCGGGCCCTTGGTTAGGGACAGTGTCAGGGCCATAGTTAGGACTATCATCAGTGCCTTTGTTAGGTATTGTATCAGAGCCTGAGTTATGAGAAGCGTCAGGGCCTTAGGTAAAGACAGTGTCAGTGCCTGAGTTAAGACTAGTGTCAGGGCCCTAGTTAGGGACAGTGTCATGGTCAGAGTTAGGAGTACCATTGGTGCCTTCGTTAGGTATTGTATCAGCACCTGAGTTAGAAGAAGTGTCAGGGTCTTAGTTAGGGACAGTGTCAGTGCCTGAGTTAGGAGTAATCTCTGGGCCTTCGTTAGGGTCAGTATTATGGCCTGTGTTAGTAGTGTTAAGAACTTATTTAGGGAGCTTCCCTGGTGGCGCAGTGGTTGCGAGTCCACCTGCCGATTCAGGGGACATGGGTTCGTGCCCCGGTCCGGGAAGATCCCACATGCCGCGGAGAGGCTGGACCCGTTAGCTATGGCCGCTGAGCCTGTGCTTTCGGAGCCTGTGCTCCTCAATGGGAGAGGCCACAACAGTGAGAGGACCGCGTATTGAAAAAAAAAAAAAAGAATTTATTTAGGGCCAGTGTCATGGCCTTAGTTAGGGACAGTGACAGGGCCTGAGTTAGGCGTAGTGTCACGGTCTACTTAGGGACAATGTCACTCCCTGAGTTAGGATTAGTATTAGGGTCTGAGTTAGGAGTAGTGTGAGGGCCTTAGTTAGGGTCAGTGTCACTGCCTGAGTTAAGAGTAGTGTCAGGATTTTAGCTAGGGACAGTGTCATTGCTTTAGTTAGGAGTAGTGTCAGGGCCTTAGTTAGGGACAGTGTCAGTGCCTTAGTTAGGGGTACAGTCAGGGCCTTAGTTAGGGACATTGTAAGTGCCTGAGTTGGAAGTAAGGTCAGGGCCTTAGAATGGGACAGTGTCAGAGCCTGAGTTAGCAGTAGTGTCAGGGCCTTAGTTAGGTACAATATCATGGCCTTAGTTAGGATTACTGTCAGGGCCTGAGTTAGGGACAGTGTCATTGCCTGAGTTGGGAGTAATTTCAGGGTCTTTGTCAGGGACAGTGAAAGTGACTGAGTTGGGAGTAGTGTCACTGCCTTAGTTAGGGACTGTGTCAGTGCCTGAAATAGGAGTAGCATCAGGGCATTAGATTGGGACAGTGTCAGTGTCTGAGTTAGGAGTAGTGTTAGGGCCTGAGTTAGGACTGGTGTGAGAGCCTTAGATAGGGACAGTGTCGGGGACTGAGTTAGGAGTAGCATCGGTGCCTTCGTTAGGTATTGTATCAGAGCCTGATTTAGGAGTAGTGTCAGGTCCTTAGTTAGGGACAGTGTCAGTGCCTGAGTTGGGAGTAGTGTTAGGGCCTTAGAAAGGGACAGTGTCAGTGCCTGATTTGGGAGAAGTGTACCGGCCTTAGTTTGGGACAGTGTCAGTGCCTGTGTTGGGAGTGGTGTCAGGGCCTTTGTTAGGGGCAGTGTCAGTGCCTGAGTTCAGAGTAGTGTGAGGGCCTTTGTTAGGGGCAGTGTCAGTGCCTGAGTTAGGTGTAGAGTCAGGGCCTTATTTAGTGTCAGTGTCAGTGCCTGAGTTGGGAGTAGTGACATGGCCTTAGTTAGGGACAGTGTCAGTGCCTGTGTTGGGAGTGGTGTCAGGCCCTTTGTTAGGGGCAGTGTCAGTGCCTGAGTTCAGAGTAGTGTGAGGGCCTTTGTTAGGGGCAGTGTCAGTGCCTGAGTTAAGGGTAGAGTCAGGGCCTTATTTAGTGTCAGTGTCAGTGCCTGAGTTGAGAGTAGTGTCAGGGCCTTAGTTAGGGACAGTGTCAGTGCCTGAGTTAGGGTAATGTCAGGGCCGTAGTTAGCAACAGTGCCAGTTCCTGAGTTAGGAATACTGTCAGGTCCTTATTTAGGGACAGTGTCATTGACTTAATTAGGAGTGGAGTCAGGGCCTTAGATAGGGACAGTGTCAGTGCCTGAGTTGAATAGTTTCAAGGCCTTAGTTACGGAGAATATCAGGGCCTTAGTTAGGAGTAGCACGATGCTACTTTGTTATGTATTGTATCAGTGCCTCAGTTAGGAGTAGTTTCAGGGCCTTAGTTAGGGATAGTGTGAATGCCTGAGTTAGGAGTACTGTCAGGGCCTTATTTAGGGACACTGTCAGTGCCTGAGTTGGGAGTAGGGTCAGGGCCTTAGAATGGGACAGTGTCAAGGCCTGAGTTAGCAGTAGTGTCAGGGCCATAGATAGAGAGTGTCAGGGCCTGAGTTAGGGACAGTGTCATTGCCTGAGTTGGGAGTAATTTCAGAGTCTTAGTTAGGGACAGTGAAAGTGCCTGAGTTGGGAGTAGTGTCAGGGCCTTAGACTGGGACAGTGTCAGCATCTGAGATAGGAGTAGTGTTATGGCCTGAGTTCGGAGTGGTGTGAGAGCCTTGGATAGGGACAGTTTCAGGGACTGAGTTTGGAGTAGTATCGGTTCCTTCTTTAGGTATTGTATCAGAGCCTGATATAGGAATAGTGTCAGGGCCTTAGTTAGGCACAGTGTCAGGGCCTGAGTTGGGAGTTGTGTCAGGGCCTTAGTTAGAGACAGTGTCAGTGCCTGTGTTGGGAGTAGTGTTATGGCCTTAGTTAGGGACAGTGTCAGTGCCTGAGCTGGGAGTAGTGTCAGGGCCTTAGTTAGGGGCAGTGTCATTGCCTGAGTTTGGAGTCGTGTGAGGGCCTTTTTTAGTGACAGTGTCAGTGCCTGAGTTGGCGTAGAGTCAGGGCGTTAGTTAAGGTCAGTGTCAGTGCCTGAGTTAGAGTACTGTCAGCACCTTAGTTAGGGACAGTGCCAGTTCTTGAGTTAGGAGTAGTGTCAGGGTCTTAGTTAGGGACAGTTTCATTGCCTTAGTTAGGAGTAGAATCAGGGCCTTTGTTAGGGACAGTGTCAGTGCCTGAGTTGGGAGTAGTGTCAGGGCAGTATTTAGGGACAGTGTCAGGGCCTGAGTTGAGTAATTTCAGGGCCTTACTTACAGAGAATGTCAGGGCCTGAGTTAGTAGTAGCATTGGTGTCTTTATTATGTATTTTATCAGCGACTGAGTTAGGAGTACTTTCAGTACCTTAGTTAAGGGACAGTGTGAGTGCCTGAGTTAGGAGTACTATCAGGGCCTTATTTAGGGAAAGTGTCAGTGCCTGAGTTAGGGTACAGTCAGGGTCATAGTTACAGCCAGTGTCAGTGCTCGAGTTGGGAGCAATGTCAGGTCTTAAGTTAGGGACAGTGTCAGTGCCTGAGTTGGGAGTAGTGTCAGGGCCTTAGTTAGGGACACTGTCAGTGCCTGAGTTATGAGAAGTGTCAGGGCCTTACTTAGGGACAGTGTCTTTGCCTGAGTTAGGAGTAGTGTTAGGGCCTGACCTAGGAGTAGTGTGAGAGCCTTAGATAGGGACAGTGTCGGGGACTGAGATAGGAGTAGCATCGGGGCCTTCGTTAGGCATTGTATCAGAGCCTGATTTAGGAGTAGTGTCAGGGTCTTAGTTACGGACAGTGTCAGTGTCTGAGTTAGAAGTAGTGTTAGTGCCTGAGTTAGGAGTAGTGTGAGGCCCTTAGATAGGGACTGTGTCAGGACCTGAGATAGGAGTAGCATTGTTGCATTTGTTAGGTATTGTATCCGTGCCTGAGTTAGGAGTTGTGTCTGGGCCTTAGTTACGGACAGTGTCAGTGCCTGAGTCGGGAGAAGTGTTATGGCCTTAGTTAGGGACAGTGTCAGTGCCTGAGTTAGGCATAGTGTCATGACCTTAGGGATAGTGTCACTGCCTCAGTTAGGATTAGTGTTAGGGTCTGAATTAGGAGTAGTGTGAAGGCCTTTGTTAAGGACAGTGTCAGTGCCTGAGTTAGGGATAGTCTCAGGGCCTTAGTGGGGACAGTGTCAGTTCCTGAGTTGGGAGCAGGGTCAAGTCCTTTGTTAGGGATAGTGTCATAGCCTGAGTTAAGAGTAGTGTCAAGGCCTTAGTTAGGGAGTGTGTCAGTTCCTGAGTTAAGAGTAGTGTCACAGCCTTATTTAGAGGCAGTGTCAGTGCCTGAGTTTGGAGTAGTGTGAGGGCCTTAGTTAGGGACATGTCAGTGTCTGAGTTGGGAGCAGTGTCCAGGCATTAGTTAGGGACAGTGTCAGTGCCTGAGTTAGGAGTAGTGTCAGGGCCTTATTTAGGGACAGTGTCTCTGCCTGAGTTAGGAGCAGTGTCAGTGCTTTATTTAGGGACAGTGTGAGGGCCTGAGTTAGGAGTAGTCTCAGGGCCTTATTTAGGGACAGTGTCAGTGCTGGGTTAGGAGTAGTGTCACAGCCTCAGTTATGGACAGTGTCAGTGCCTGATTTAGAGGTACATTCAGGGCCTTAATTAGGGACATTGTAAGTGCCTGAGTTCGGAGTAGGGTCAGGGCCTTGGATTTGGAGATTGTCATGGCCTGTGTCAGGAGTAGTATCATGGTCTTAGTTAGGGACAGTGTCAGTGCCTGAGGTAAGAGTAGTGTTAGGCCCTGAGTTAGAAGTTGTGTGGTGGAGAAACGTGCACGGATCTGCCGAAGAGAGAAGAGACTATTTCTTGCCTCTTTGTTTCCTGGTGCGCGAGGAGAGGGGTTTAAGCGCGCCACTTAAAGAAGCTCCAGAGATGGGCGCGGAACCACTGAAGAGACAAGAGACTTTTTCTTCCCTCTTTGCTTCCTGGGGCGAGAGGAGAGGGGATTAAGTACGCCGCATAAAGGAGCTCCAGAAACGCGCGCGAGCCATGGCTATCAGCGCTGACACCAGAGACAGACATGAGACACTAAGACTGCTCCTGCCACCACCAAGAAGCCTGTGTGAGAGCACAGGTCACTCTCCACACCTCCCCTCCCAAGAGGCTGTGCAGCCCGCCACTGCCAGGGTCCTGGGATCCAGGGACAACTTCCCCGCGAGAACACGCGGCGCACCTCGGGCTGGTGCAACGTCACGCTGGCTTCTGCCGCCGCAGTCTCGCCCCGCATCCGTTCCCCTCCCTCCGCCTGGCCTGTGCCAGAGCCCCGGAATCAGCTGCTCCTTTAACCCCGTCCTGTCTGAGCGAAGAGCAGCCGCCCTCGGGTGACCTACACACAGAGGCGGGGCCAAGTCCAAACCTGAACCCCAGGAGCTGTGCGAACAAAGAGGAGAGGGGGAGGTCTCTCCAAACAGCCTCAGAAGCAGTGGATTAAATCTCCACCATCAACTTGAAGTGCCCTGCATCTGTGGAATACATGAATAGTTAGCGTATCATCCCAAGTTGAGGAGGTAGACTTTGGGAGCAAGATATATTATTATTTTCCCCTTCTCTTTTTGTGAGTGTGTATGTGTGTGCTGCTGTGTGAGATTTTGTCTGTATAGCCTTGCTTTCACCATTTGTCCTAGGGTTCTGACTGTCCCGTTTTTTTTGTTGTTGTTGTTTTTTACTTTTTAAAATTTTTCTTCTTAATACTTATTTTTTATTTTAACAACTTTATTTTATCCAACTTTATTTTATCTTCTTTCCTTTTTCTTTCTTCCTTTATTTCTTCCTTCCTTTCTTCCTCCCTTTCTTCCTCCCTTCCTTCCTTTCTTTCTTCCTTTCTTCCTTCTTTCCTTCCTTCCTTCCTTTCTTCCTTCCTTCTTTCCTTTCGTTCTTTCCTTTCTATTTTTTCTCCCTTTTATTCTGAGCAGTGTGGATTAAAGGCTCTTAGTGCTCCAGCCAGGCGTCAGGGCTGTGTCTCTGAGGTGGGAGAACCAACTTCAGGACACTGGTCCACAAGAGACCTCCCAGCTCTATGTAATATCAAATGGCTGAGATCTCCATCTCAACACCAAGACCCAGCTTCACTCAAAGACCAGCAAGCTACAGTATTGGACACCCTATGCCCAACAACTAGCAAGACAAGACTACAGCGCCATCCATTAGCAGAGAGGCAGCCTAAAATCATAATAAGGCTACAGACACCCCAAAACACACCAGCAGACGTGTACCTGCCCACCAGAAAGACAAGATCCAGCCTCATCCACCAGAACTCAGGCACTAGTCCCCTCAACCAGGAAACCTACTCAACCAACTGAACCAACCTTAGCCACTGGGGACAGACACCAAAAACAACGGGAACTACGAACCTGCAGCCTGCTAAAAGGAGACCCCAAACACAGTAAGATAAGCAAAATGAAAAGTCGGAAAAACACACAGCAGATGAAGGAGCAAGGTAAAAACCAACTAGACCTAACAAATGAAGAGGAAATAGGCAGTCTACCTGAAAAAGAATTCAGAATAATGATAGTAAAGATGATCCAAAATCTTGGAAATAGAATAGACAAATTGCAAGAAACATTTAACAAGGACCTAGAAGAAATAAAGAGGAAGCAAGCAACGATGAGCAACACAATAAATGAAATGAAAAATACTCTAGATGGGCTCAGTAGCAGAATAACTGAGGCAGAAGGACGGATAAGTGACCTGGAAGATAAAATAGTGGAAATAACTACTGCAGAGCAGAATAAAGAAAAAAGAATGAAAAGAAATGAAGACAGCCTAAGAGAC
>NC_041220.1:57769001-57769576 GCF_002837175.3 Physeter macrocephalus
CACAGAGAGTGCCATACAGGATAAATCCAAGGAGAAACATGCCAAGACACATAATAATCAAACTGTCAAAAATTAAATGCAAATAAAACATATTAAAAGCAGCAAGGGAAAAACAACAAATAACACACAAGGGAATCCCCATAAGGTTAGCATCTGATCTTTCAGCAGAAACTCTGCAAGCCAGAAGGGAGTGGCAGCACATATTTAAAGTGATGAAGGAGAAAAACCTACAACCAAGATTACT
Organism: Physeter macrocephalus; assembly: GCF_002837175.3. Classification (NCBI taxonomy): domain Eukaryota; kingdom Metazoa; phylum Chordata; class Mammalia; order Artiodactyla; family Physeteridae; genus Physeter; species Physeter macrocephalus. Next base: position 57,769,246 of record NC_041220.1, read on the forward strand.
CTACCCAGCAAGGATCTCATTAAGATTTGATGGAGAAATTAAAAGCTTTACAGACAAGCAAAAGCTGAAAGATTTCAGCACCACAAAACCAGCTTTACAACAAATGCTAAAGGAAATTCTCTAGGCAAGAAACACAAGAGAAGGAAAAGACCTACAATAATAAACCCAAAACAATTAAGTAAATGGGAAAAAGAACATACATATCGGTAATTACCTTAAATGTAAATGGATTAAATGCTCCCACCAAAAGACACTGACTGGCTGAATGGATACAAAAACAAGACCTGTATATATGCTGTGTACAAGAGACCCTCTTCAGACCTAGGGACAC
>NC_041220.1:57769613-57772449 GCF_002837175.3 Physeter macrocephalus
TCATCCAAAATGAAAATAAATAAGGAAACACAAGCTTTAAATTCTACATTAAACAAGATGGACTTAATTGATATTTATAGGACATTCCATCCAAAAACAACAGAATACACATTTTTCTCAAGTGCTCATGGAACATTCTCCAGGATAGATCATATCGTGAGTCACAAATCTAGCCTTCGTAAATTTAAGAAAATTGAAATCAAGTATCAAGTATCTTGTGTCTTTTCCGACCACAACGCTATGAGACTAGATATCAATTACAAGAAAAGATCTGTAAAAAATACAAACACATGGAGGCTAAACAATACACTACTTTATAACGAAGTGATCACAGAGGAAATCAAAGGGGAAATCAAAAAATACTTAGAAAAAATGACAATGGAGACACAATGACCCAAAACCTATGGAAGGAAACGATAGCAAAGATCAATAAAACTAAAAGCTGGTTCTTTGAGAAGATAAACAAAATTGATAAAACATTAGCCAGATTCACCAACAAAAAAAGGGAGAAGACTCAAATCAATAGAATTAGAAATGAAAAAGGAGAAGTAACAACTGACCCTGCAGAAATACAAAGGATCATGAGAGATTACTACATGCAGCTCTGTGCCAATGAAATGGACCACCTGGAAGAAATGGACAAATTCTTAGAAATGCACAAGCTGCCAAGACTGAACCAGGAAGAAATAGAAAATATGAACAGACCAATCACAAGCACTGAAATTGAAACTGTGATTAAAAATCTTCCAACAAACAAAAGCCCAGGACCAGATGGCTTCACAGGCGAATTCTATCAAACATTTAGAGAAGAGCTAACACCTATCCTTCTCAAACTCTTCCAAAAGATAGCAGAGGGAGGAACACTCCCAAACTCATTCTATGAGGCCACCATCACCCTGATACCAAAACCAGACAAAGACGTCACAAAGAAAGAAAACTACAGGCCAATATCACTGATGAACATAGATGCAAAAATCCTCAACAAAATACTAGCAAACAGAATCCAACAGCACATTAAAAGGATCATACACCATGATCAAGTGAGGTGTATTCTGGGAATGCAAGGATTCTTCAATATACACAAATCAAACAACGTGATACACCATAGCAACAAACTGAAGGAGAAAAACCATATGATCATCTCAATAGATGCAGAGAAAGCTTTTGACAAAATTCAACACCCATTTATGATAAAAACCCTGCAGAAAGTAGGCATAGAGGGAACTTTCCTCAACATAATAAAGGCCATATATGACAAACCCACAGCCAACAAAGTTCTCAATGGTGAAGAACTGAAACCATTTCCACTAAGATCAGGAACAAGACAAGGTTGCCCACTCTCACCACTCTTATTCAACATAGTTTTGGAAGTTCTAGCCACAGCAATCAGAGAAAAAAAAAAAAAACAAATAAAAGGAATCCAAATAGGAAAAGAAGAAGTAAAGCTGTCACTATTTGCAGATGACATGATATTATACATAGAGAATCCTAAGGATGCTACCAGAAAACCACTAGAGCTAATCAATGAATTTGGTAAAGTAGCAGGATACAAAATTAATGCACAGAAATCTCTGGCATTCTTATACACTAATGATGAAAAATCTGAGAGTGAAATTAAGAAAACACTCCCATTTACCATTGCAACAAAAAGAATAAAATATCTAAGAATAAACCTACGTAAGGAGACAAAAGACCTGTATGCAGAAAATTATAAGACACTTTTGAAAGAAATTAAAGGTGATACCAATAGATGGAGAGGTATACCATGTTCTTTGATTGGAAGAATCAACATTGTGAAAATGACTCTACTACCCAAAGCAATCTACAGATTCAATGCAATCCCTATCAAACTACCACTGGCATTTTTCACAGAACAAGAACAAAAAATTTCACAATTTGTATGGAAACACAAAAGACCCCGAATAGCCAAAGCAATCTTGAGAACGAAAAATGGAGCTGGAGGAATCAGGCCCCCTGACTTCAGATTATACTACAAGGCTACAGTAATCAAGACAGTATGGGACTGGCACAAAAACAGAAATATAGATCAATGGAACAGGATAGAAAGCCCAGAGATAAACCCACACACATATGGTCACCTTATCTTTGATAAAGGAGGGAAGGATATACAGTGGAGAAAAGACAGCCTCTTCAATAAGTGGTGCTGGGAAAACTGGACAGCTACATGTAAAAGTATGAAATTAGAACAATCCCTAACACCACACACAAGAATAAACTCAAAATGGGTTAAAGACCTAAATGTAAGGCCAGACACTATCAAACTCTTAGAGGAAAACATAGGCAGAACACTCTATGGCATAAATCACAGCAGGATCCTGTTGGACCCATCTCCTAGAGAAATGCAAATAAAAACAAAAAAAAACAAATGGGACCTAATGAAACTTAAAAGCTTTTGCACAGCAAAGGATACCATAAACAAGACCAAAAGACAACCCTCAGAATGGGAGAAAATATTTGCAAACGAAGCAACTGACAAAGGACTAATATCCAAAATTTATAAGCAACTCTTGCAGCTCAATAACAAAAAAACAAACAACCCAATCCAAAAATGGGCAGAAGAACTAAATAGACATTTCTCCAAAGAAGATATACAGATCGCCAACAAACACATGAAAGAATGCTCAACATCATTAATCATTAGAGAAATGCAAATCAAAACGACAATGAGATATCATCTCACACCGGTCAGATTGGCCATCATCAAAAACTCTAGAAACAATAAATGCTGGAGAGGGTGTGGAGAAAAGGGAACCCTCTTGCACTGCTGGTGGGAATAATGTAAATTGATACAGCCACTATGGAGAACAGTATGGAG
>NC_041220.1:57772504-57788751 GCF_002837175.3 Physeter macrocephalus
ACAGATGAATGGATAAAGAAGATGTGGCACATATATACAATGGAATATTACTCAGCCATAAAAAGAAATGAAACTGAGTTATTTGTAGTGAGGTGGATGGACCTGGAGTCTGTCATACAGAGTGAAGTAAGTCAGAAGGAGAAAAACAAATACCATATGCTAACACATATATATGGAATCTAAGAAAAAAAAATGTCATGAAGAGACTAGGGGTAGGTCGGTAATAAAACAATACCTACTAGAGCATGGACTTTAGGTCATGGGGAGGGGGAAGGGTAAGCTGTGACAAAGTGAGAGAGTGACATGGACATATATACACTACCAAACGTAGGGTGAATAGCTAGTGGGAAGCAGCCACATAGCACAGGGAGATCAGATAGGTGGTTTGTGACCACCTAGAGGGTGGGATAGGGAGGGTGGGAGGGAGGGAGACGCAAGAGGGAAGAGATATGGGAACAAATGTATATGTATTACTGATTCACTTTGTTGTAAAGCAGAAACTAACACACCATTGTAAAGCAATTATACCCCAATAAAGATGTTAAAAAAAAAAAATAGTGTGGTGGCCTTAGCTAGGGACAGTGTCAGTGCCTGAGTTGGGAGTTGTGTCAGGGCCTTAGTCAGGGACAGTGTCGTGCCTGAGTTAGGAGTACTGTCAGGGCCTTAGTTAGGGACAGTGCCAGTGCCTGAGTTAGCAGTAGTGTCAGGGCCTTAGTTAGGGTCAGTGTCAAAGCCTTAGTTTGGACTAGCATAGAGCCTATGTTAGGAATTATGTCAGGGCCTGAGTTAGCGACAGTGTCAGTGCCTGAGTTAGGAGTATTGTCAGGGCCTGAGTTAGGAGGAGTGTCAGGGCATGAGTTAGGGACAGTGTCAGGGCCTTTGTTCGGTATAGTGTCAGGGCCTGAGTTAGGAGTAGTGTCAGGGCCTTAGTTAGAGATAGTGTCAAGGCTGGATTTAGTACAACCATCTGGCCTTAGTTAGTGACGGTGTCACAGCCTTGGGACTAATTTCAGGGCCTGAGTTAGGCACAGAATAGGGCTTCAGTTAGCATAAGAGGCAGGACATTGGCTAGGGACTGGTTTAGGGTAAAGTCTAGGGATACTGTCATGAAATGATGTAGGAATAGTGTCAAGACCTTACTTACTGAGAGTATCAGGGCCTTATTTAGAACTAGTGTCAGGGCTTCAGTTAGGGACAGCATCAGAGGCTGAGTTAGGGAGAAGGACAGGGCCTGAGTGAGGCCTCGGGACAGGCCCTTAGCTAAGGGCACTGTCAGGGCATTACTTAATAGCAGCATTAGGGCCTTTTTTGGATCAGCATTAGGGTCTTAGTTAAAGACATGATCAGGGCCTGAGTTAGTCACAGTGTCAAGGCCTTAGTTAGGGATGGATTCGGAGCCTGAGTTAGGGACAGCCTCAGGGCTTCACTTAGGGACAGCGAAAGGGCTTTCTAGGGACAGGTCGGGACCTTGTTTAGACGTGGGTCAGGATATTAGCTCAGAATATGTCAGGATTTTAGATATTGCCGGCAGCCAGGCCTATATTAGGGACAGATCCCGGGAATAAGTTAGAGACAGTGTCAGGGCCTTAGTTAGAACTTGTCAGGGCCTTAGTTAGGGAGAGCATTAGGGCTTCAGTTAGGATAAGAGGAAGAACATTAGCTCGGGACAAAGTCAGATTCCAAGCTAGGGATAGTGTCAGGAAATGAGCCAGGGAGAGCATGAAGACGTTAGTTATTCAGAGCATCAGGGCTGTAGTTAGGACCAGCATCAGGGCTTTAATCAGTACCAGTGTCAGGGATTGATGTAGGGACAGCGTCAGAGCCTAACTAAGATACATCAACAGGGCCTAAGTGAGGCCTATCTTTAGGGCCTGAGTTAGGGACAGTGTCAGTGCATGATTTAGAAGTAGCATAAGGGCCTCTGTAGGATCAGCATTAGGATCTTCGTTAAACATATTATCAGGGTCTCTGTTAGGGACAGCCTCAGGGCCGCACTTAGGGACAGCGTCAGGACTTACTTTGGGACAGTTTCAGGAATTTGGTAAGACATGGGTCAGGATATTAGCTCAGGATAATGTCAGGACTTTAAATATTGACAGCAGCAGGGCACTAGTTAGAGACAGCGTCAGGGCCTGCGTTAGTGTTAGCATCAGAGTCTTTGTTAGGTACAGTGCCAGGGACTGAGTTAGGAGTAGTGGCAAGACCTTAGGGACAGTTTCAGGGCTTTATTTAGGGACAGTGTCAGGGCCTGATTGAGGTGCAGTGTCAGGGCCTTAGTTAGGGACAGTGCCAGGACCTTGGTTACAGAAGGGACAGGATATTAGCTCAGGAGAGTGTCAGGATTTTAGTTATTGCAGGCAGCAGGGCCTATATTAGGGACAGCTTCTTGGTCTTAGTTAGAGACAGTGTCAGGGCCTTAGTTAGGACTAGCATCAGAGCCTCTGTTAGGTATTGTGTTAGGTCCTGAGTTAGGAGTAGCGTCAAGGTGTTAGTTAGGAACAGTGTTTGGGCCTTAGTTAGGAGTAGTGTCAGGGACTTAGTTAGGGACACTGTCATGACTTGAGTTAGGAGTAGTGACAGGGCCTTAGTTAGGGACATTGTCATGACCTTGAGTTAGGAGTAGTGTCAAGACCTTAGTTAGGGCCAGTGTCAGGGCCTAAGTCAGGACTCGCATCACAGCCTTTGTCAGGTATGGTGTCAGGGCCCGAGTTAGGAGTGGTATTAGGGCCTTAGTTGGGGACAGTGTCAGGCCTGACTTAGGAGTAATGTCAGGGCCTTAATTAAGGACAGTGTCTGGGCCTGAGTGCTGACTAAGTCCTAACTGTCCCTTCTAAGGACAGTTGACACTACTCCTAACTCAGGCCCTGATACTGTCCCTAACTAATGCTGTGACACTACTGTTAACTCAGGCCCTGACAATGTCCTTAACTAAGGCCTTGACACTACTCCTAACTCAGGCACTCACTCTGTCCCTAACTAAGGCTTTAACACTACTCCTAACTCAGGCCCTGACATGATACCTAACAAAGGCTCTGATGCTAGTCCTAACTAAGGACCTGACACTGTCTCTAACTAAGGCCCGGGAGCTGTCCCTAATATAGGCCCTGCTGCCGGTAATAACTTAAATCTTGACACTATCCTGAGCTAATTTCCTGACCCATCTCTAAGCAAGGTCCTGACACTGTCCCCAAGAAAGCCCTGTGGCTCTCCCTAAGTGAAGCCCTGGGGCTGTCCATAACTCAGTCCCTGAAGCTATCCCTAACTGAGGCCTTGACGCTGTGCCTAACTCAAGCCCTGATCATGTCTTTAACAAAGACCCTAATGCTGATACTATAAAGGCCCTGATACTGCTCCTAAGTCATGCCCTCACACGGTCCCTAGCTAAGGCCCTGTCGTTAGGTTTCACTCAGACCCCGTCACTCTCCCTAATTCAGGCTCAGGCGCTGTCCGTACCTGAAGCCCTGATGCTTGTCCTAAATAAGGTCCTGATACTCTCAGTACTAGGGTCTTCACACTATTCATAGGTCATTTCGTGACACTATCCCTAGATCTTAACCTGACCCTGTCCATAACTAATATCGTGCCTTTTATGTTAACTAAAGTCTGATGCTGTACCTAAGTAAAGCCCTGAAATTACTCCCGAGGCTGTGACACTGTCCTTAACTATGGCCTGTATGTTCATCTTAAGTCAGGGAATGATACTGTCCCTAACTAAGGCCCTGACTCTACTTCTAACTCAGGTCCTGACACTATACCTAACAATGGCTTTGATGCTATTCCTAACTCAGGCACTGACACTGTCCCTAACTAACACCCTGACACTAATCCTAACTCAGGCCCTGAAACTGTGCTTAACAAAGGCCCTGAGGCTAGTCCTAACTAAGACTTTTCTGCCATCAACATCTAAAGTCCTGACACTACCCTGAGTTAATTTCTTGACCCATCTCTTACCAAGGTCCTGAAACTATTCCTAAGTAAGCCCTGACGTTGTCCCTAAGTGAGGGCAAGAGGCTGTCCCTACGAAAGGCCCTGATAATGTCTTTAACAAAGCCCCTGAGGTTGATCCTACCGAGGTCCTTATGCTTCTCCTAAGTCATGACCTGACACTGTCCCTAACTAAAGCCCCAACACTGCTTTTAACTCAATCCCTGAGTGTACCCCTCACTCAGGCCCTGACATTGTCCCTGAGTAAGGCCCTGATGCTATCCCTAACTCAGGCTCTAATGCTGTCCTTGCCTGAAGCCGTGACGCTGGTCCTAAATAAAACCTGGTTGCTCTCAATAACAAAGGTCTTGACACTCTCCCTAGGTCATTTCCTTACACTATGCCTAGACTGTAATCTGACCCTGTCCCTAGCTAAAGTCTGGCCTATTTTCCTAACCAAAGTCCTAATGCTGTCCCTAACTAAGTCCCTGACTAATCCTAACTAAGGCCCTGACACTATCTCTAACTAAGTCCCGGAAGCTGTCCCTAATATAGGCCCTGCTGCCGGCAATAACTAAAGTCCCGACACTATCCTGAGCTAATATCCTGACAAATCTCTAACCAAGGTCCTAACCTTGTCGCTATGTCAGCCCTGACGCTCTCCCTAAGTGAAGCCCTAGGCTTTCCCTAACGCAGGCCCAGACACTGTACCTAACTCAAATCCTCAAAATATCTTTGAGACACTGATGCTCTTCCTAAGTCATGTCCTGACACTGTCCCTAGATAAGGCCCTGATGCTAGGTCTTACTCAGGCCCTGACGCTCTCCATAAGTCAGGATCTGACGCTGTCCCTACCTGAAGTCCTGACACTGCTCCTAATTAAGGCCCTGATACTCTTGGTAACAAGGTTTGACACTATCCCTAACTCATTTCCTGACACTATCGCTAGACATTAACCTAACCCTGTCCCTAACTAAAGTCTTGCCTCTTATGCTAACTAAAGTCCTGATGCTGTCCCTAACTAAGGCCCTGAAATTAGTCCTGAAGCCCTGACACTGTTTCTAACTACAGTCTGGATGCTCGTCCTAATTCAGGCCCTTACACTTTCCCTAACTAAGGCCCTGACACTACTCCTAACTCAGGCCCTGACACTGTACCTAACAAAGACTCTGATGCTTGTTGTAAGTAACGCCCTGACACTGTCCCTAACGAAGGCCCTGCTGCTGTCAATAACTAAAGTCCTGACAGTATCCTGAGCTAATATCCTGACCTATCTCTGTCAGTACCAAAGTACTGACAGTGCCTAAGTAAGCCCTGATGCTGTCCCTAAGTGAGGCCCTGAGGCTGTCCCTAACTAAGGCCCTGAAGCTCAGCCTAACTCAGGCCCTCAGGCTAGGCCTAAGCCTGGCCTTGACATTGTCCCTAACAAAGGCCCTGACCCTAGTCTTACCCTAGGCCCTGATGTTGGGTCTAACTCAGGTTCTGACGCTGTCCCTAACTAAGGCCCTGTAGCTGTCCCTAACATCAGCCTTGCTGCCGTCAATAAGTAATGTACTGACACTATCCTGAGCTAATATCTTGAGCCATCTCTTACCATGGTCCTGACACTGTCCCTACTAAAGTCCTGATGCCATCCCAAAGTGTGGCCCTGAGGCTGTCCCTTTGAAGCCCTGTTGCTGTACCTAACTCAGGCCCTGATAATGTCTTTAACTAAGGCACTGATGCTGATCCTACCTAACATCCTGATGCTAGGCCTCACTCAGGCCCTGACGTTGTCCCTAACTCATGTCCTGACTCTGTCCCTAACTAAGGCCCTGACACTTTGCCTAACTCAGGTCCTGGCAATAACTTTAACTAAGAACGTAATGCTGATCCTAACTACAGTCCTGATGCTGGTCCTACGTCATGCCCTGACACTCTCTCTAACTCAGGATCTGATGCTGTCTGTAATATCTTGGTCTGTCCCTCCCTAATTCCCTGAGACTTTCCATAGCTATAGACCTGACACTGTTTCTAGCTAACTGCCTGACTCTGTACCTAACTGATACTGAATAATCAGCCTCTCTGCACCAGTTCTGAATCAAATCGCAAGAACAGAGTTTTGGAAAAATAGAAAAGATTAGTTTTATCACTCTGCCAACCAATGGAGGACACAGCAGGCTCGTGCCCTCAACAGCTGTGTGTCCCAATGCGGAGGATTTGGTGTTTTATAGTGATGGTTCAAGGGTGTGCTTGCTGATAAGTATCAGTGTGTATGCAGGGCCTGAACTTCTTTAATCTGGTCTCAGATGGTTTCTTGATGAGCTCCTTGGGCGTGAAGAATGCTAACATCTTCCATTTGTTTGGGGTTTTAGTTCTTTAAGGAGCTCAAAGATATTGTTATGTGTATTCCTTGAGGCAGAACCAGGACCTGCCACAAGGCTGCACTATTGTTTCTTGACTGTTCCTCCCTGTCTCTGCATCCCCTCACTTCCCTGATTAGCAACTGTTCGAATTTGTCCTTTGGAGCTAAGGGAAGGCCCTGGAGTCTCTAGTCTATTCCCTACAAGCAAGTTAGGAGGCACACAGAGAGGCTTCTGTGCCCAGGAGACCACAGAGTCCCTCTCAGTTTCACTCCTCCTCTTCTGGATACTCCTTAATTTTGAGGAGAACAGATTTTTGACAAGAAAAGGAATCATCATTTCAGATTGAGACATTAATCATAAACTTGACACAGGAACTCGGTTTTAAGGGGACTCGGTCTTAATCAACACCTCACTTTTATCTTTCCCCACATCTTTCAGGGAACAGGGTGATGACCGCTCTGCCTACTTCCTGCTGAAATGGGAGCTGTTCTGCCTAAATCTAGGGGAATGGATATCAAGTTAGAAATATTTGAGTTCCAAGTCCTATACCTGAGACTCGTATGATTAAGATCTCAGTCCCTTGGTCCCCCATTTTGGTGCAACCAATCCAGTTAAAATAGGAGGGGTAACAACTGAAAATTTAATAGTAAAAGTAGATCTCATTCCCTTAGGAATTCAGGAGAATAATTCTGAAACCTGGTCTGGAATTGGCACTTCAGACAGACTTCGTAGCCAGTTGTCTAATTCTATTTAAGTAGGTTTTAACTTCTGATGTAGTATTGACGTATCCATAACAGGAGCTATTGACTACTACACATATGTCTCATCTTTCTATTAGTATCTGATCTAACGTCATTATTTGAAATTTAATAGTTAAGAGAGGAATCGTTGAAAGCGTACTATTGCAGCTACCAACAGACATTGTTTTGAGAATGGCTAATGGCATCCCGAGTCTGATATAGCTAGAAATCCAAGTTGAACAATACAGGAATGCGGGGACTTCCCTGGCAGTCCAGTGGTTAAGACTTCGCCTTCCAACACAGTGGGTGCCTGTTTGATCCCTGTGTGGGGAGCTAAGATCCCATATGCCTCACAGACTAAAAACCAAAACATGAAACAGAAACAATATTGTAACAAATTCAATAGACTTAAAAAATGGTCCACAGGAAAAAAAAACTTAAAAAGAAAACAAACAAACAAAAAATACAGGAATGCATCTAAATCACATCTATGTTGGTCATTTCGGTTTATCTTGGATATCTGAACCATAGTTAATCCTTTTTGACTGTTAAATGACTTCCCCTCCTCAATGCCAAAGCAGATGTACAATTCATATCCAAAATGCCACAAAACAGGCCACTTTGGTCAGTAAAATTTAAGTTAAACCATGTATAAGCCAGAGTGACTTCCTCACACCTCAATACGTGAAGAGTTTTTTTTTTTTTGCTTTTGATTACAAGTCTTACAATAGAAAGCATTGATGATCAAAATGTCAATCCCTCAGTGCCAGAATGATTCAGCTGTTTGGCCCAGGTGTAGATCATGTCCCTCAGTGCTAGGCCTCCTTTATATTTCCCTAGTTAATCCATATTGGGGAAATACTGATCAGGTATCATGAACATGCTCAGAGGTATGTTAATGAGAAAACACTTTATATAGGCCATTTATTATATACATTTTATTATTCATACCCAATTGTCACACAAGCATTGTACCTGTACTTTTAGCAATAGACCTAAAGCAAACAGTGATACATCATGAGTAATTACATTCTGATAACTTCACTAGGTAACTTCCCTTTCCTCTTAAACATCAGGGCAAAATGAAGCCGACACAGTAACTTTCATAAATACAGACTTCAATACAGATGTGTCATTTATCCAATTGCTCCAAGTCCTAAGTAGCTTGAGGGGAAGGACTTCCGTGTGTCTGGAAAACACAGATCAAAGCCAGTAACAAAAACACAAAAAAATTATAACCATATTCACCAGTTCACTCAGTAACCAATCTTTTTGTTAACTTTTTATGAAGCCATTCGATTGATTCTCTATTAAGATTTTTCATTTCTTACCCAATTTGGCATTATGATATGAAATTTATCAGAGACATGTGCTTGCCAAAAGGTCCTTCACATAGATCTCTTGAAGATGGAGCATGTTTTGCAAAGTGTTAGAGCACAACAGTAACTATCTATAAATCACATAAAGACTTAAAATGTCATGGTTAAACCTTGGATCACAATGTAAATGACAAAAGAAACCAAGACTGCTATTACATACATTTAAAAATTACTAGAATTATGACTGATAAAATTTTACCAGGACATACTAGATTTTTAGGAATTCCATGTAATTTAACATACTAATCACACATTTCTGTCTGAGATGGCTCAAGGGCCTTCTAAAGCATCTCAAAGTTAGCTGGAGATCAAAAGAACTGTTAGAATTGTCCAAAAACACTTATTAACTGAACCAAAGTAAAGAGATTTCAAACAAAAATAGAGATCACAGACACAGGCAAAGGAACTCACAAGCTGTTATCAAAAGCAGCATTCCAAGAAAACTTTGGAGGGAGAAACCAAATCCAGGTTTGCCCTAACCCACTTCCAACACAATCCATATTAGAAAATCCCAGTCATGCACAATTCTTTCTTCAGTGTTCCCTTTTCACAAATGTTCATCACCTTCTGTATCCATCTTATGTTGCCCCTTATTTATTTTCCACATTCAGACACAACCAGCTCTAGTAAAAAGTGACTTTCTTTTCTCTTTGTACCATCAGCCTGTTACCTAGATGCTCACTTACACAACGACCTCTAGTACAAAGTGACTTCCTTTTCTCTTTGTACCGTCAGCCTGTTACCTAGCTGCTCACCTTCTTTATTACGTAGTTTCATAAATGCTTGAACATATGGAATGTCTTTTCTCTTTCTCCTCCTGTGACAAAATAACTCTAGCTGAAGGATAGTACCGTCATTTAGGCTACCATTCAAAGACCACCTTTCCTCATTTTTCAAAAATGTATCCATACATTGGTCAGACAAAATTACAATCGAATTTCATTCTTTTCTTAGTCTTAGGTTTACAACTATAGGTTGACCAGTCTGCCAGGATTTTGCCCATTGGCTATCAGATGGAACTGACGAAGTAGCACTTCTTATGTTTGAACCATAGAACACTCACTCGTGGACTAAGAACAAAACAAATCCTAACCACCAACGGAAGCCTCAAACCAAAGGAGCCAAAAACCAAAAAGAAACCAAAAACCAAACAGCACAAGACTCAAATCAGCTTCCAAGTCTCAACTTAGCCTGTGACCTCTGTCCAAGTGGTGCACCTTCCAAATGAGATTTCCTGGAATGAAAAGTCACTCAAATGGGAACCAAGGTTCCCCCAAATTTACAGGGCTAAAAGGACCTCAGAGTGCAGGCCAGGGGAGTTACCACACGCTGGCTGAGGTGTTGCAACATCTCAAATGCTATTTTCCTGGTTTCCCAAAATAATCCCTTGGAGTAGGACATTTGGGAGGCACCCACAGGGGCCATCCGCAAGTCAGCCCAGCACTGGGTACTAAATTTGATGTCGAAAATTTGACCTCTGTGCACCAGTGCTGAATCGAATCTCAAAGACAGGTTTGGAGGAAGTAGAAAAGAATAGCTTTACTGCTTTGGCAGCCAAAGGGGGACACAGAAAACTCGTGCCCTCAAAAACCATGTGTCCCAATGCAGGAAGATCTGGTGAGGCTTTTTACAGTAATGGTTTAAGGACTTACTTGCCCCTAAGGATTAGTGTGTGTACAGGGCCTTAACTCTCTTTAATCTGGCCTCAGATGGTCTCTTAATAAGCTTCTCTGGAGTGAAGAACACTAAAATCTTCTATTTTGTGGGGGTTTTAGTTTGGTAAAGAGCCCAAAGATACTCTTGCGTACATCCCTTGAGGCAGAACCAAGATCCTGCCCCAAGGCTGCACTATTTTTTCCTGAGGGTTCCTCCCTTGCCTCTGCATCCCCTCCCTTCCCTGATTAGCAACTGTTTGAATCTGCCCTTTGGAACTCAGGAAAGGTCGTGCAGCCTGGAGTCTATTCCCAACAAACAGGAAACAGGAGACATGGGAAAGGCTTTCGTGCCCAGGAGCCCCACAGGGCCCTGCTTGATTTCACTACCAGGCCCTGACCCTGAACTCACTAAGGCCCTGAGCTGTCTAGAATTGTGTGAGCTTTCCCTAACTATGAATTTCTCTCCCTCCCTAACTAAGGTCCTGATGCTGTCTCTAAGGCCTGAGGCTGTCCCTAACAAAGGCCCTGATTATGTCCCTAACTATTGGCCTGAACTGTCTCTAACTATAGCCTTGACACTGACCTTAATTAAGGTCCTTATGCTGTTCCTAAGGCCCTGAGGCGGTCCTTAACAAAGGTCCACAACTTATCTTTAACTGAGGCCCTGACACTCTCCCTAGGAAGGACTGAGGCCGTCTCTAACTAAGGCCCTGAGTCTGTCTTTAACTAATGGCCTCACTCTGTCCCTACCAAAGACCCTGACACAGTCCCTAACTAAGACCCTGACACAGTCCCTAATAACATCAGCTGTCCCTCATTAATGCCCTGATGCTGCCCATAAATGATGTACTAAAAATGGCACTAAGGTCCTGAGTAGCTGACACTATCTGTAACTAACTTCCTGACTTTTTCCTTAACTAGCATCCTAATTTTGTCCCTAAATAACACCCCGACACTGGTCCTAACTATGGCCCTGATGCTGACCCCATCTAAGGCTCTGATGATATCCCTAATAGACTTAGATGTCTCTCACTGTGGTCCTGATCCTGTCCATTACTAAGGCCCTGAATATGTACCTAAGTAAGTCTCTGACCCTGTCGTAAGGCCCTGACACTCTTCCTAACTAAGGGCCTTGATGCTGTCTCTACAGAAGTCCCTGATACTGACCCTAAATAACGGCCTGACACTGGTCCCAAGTATGGACCTGATTCTGTCCATAACTAAGGCCTTGAAGATGTCCCTCATGAAGTCTCGACACTGCCCTTAATAAGCGCCTGACACTGTCCCTAGCTAATGGCCTAAGCTATAACTTACAAAGTCCCTAAAACTATCGCCAATATGCTGACACCCTCCTTAAGCTAAGCTTTGATGCTGTCCCTTAGTGCCTAAGTGGTCACAGAATAACACCCTGATTCTATTACCAAGGCCCTGAATATACCCCTATTCTCTGAAGTGTCTCTAACTAATGGCCTAAACTATCTCTTACTAAGGCCCTCAAGTTATCTCTGAGGGCCTGACAACACTGTCCCTAACTAAGGCCCTGTTGCTGGCCCTAACTAACGTCCTGATGTTGAACCTAACTGAGGCCCTGATGCTTTTCCTAACTAAGGCCTTGATGCCGATTCTACCTGAGGCCCTAAAATTGTCTGTAACTAATGACCTGACTCTTTCCCTAACTAACACACTAATTTTGTCCCTCATTAATGCCCTGGCACTGGTAGACACTACAGACCTGATGCTGGCCCAATCTAAGGTCTTGATGATGTCCCTAATAGCCTTAGATATCCCTCACCATTGGCCTGACCCTGTCCCTAAACAAGGCACTGTCGCTCTCCCTAAGTCTGGCTCTTAGCCTGTCCGTACTTGAAGCCCTGACACTGGTTCTAAATAAGGCCCTGAAACTCACAGTAACTAAGGTCTTGACACTATCGCTAGGTCATTTCCTGACATGATCCCTAGACTTTACCCTAATCCTGTCCCTAGCTAATGTCCTGCCTCTTATGCTAACAGAAGCCTTTATGCTGTGCCTATCTCAGGCCCTGAATTTAGTCCAAAGGCCGTGATACTGTCCCTAACTTAGGCCTAGATGCTCATCCTAAATTGGGCCCAGACACTGTCCCTAACTAAAGCCATAACACTATTCCTAACTCAGATCCCGACACCATACCTAACAGAGGCCCTGATGCTAGTCCTAACTAAGGCCTTGACACTTTCCCTAATTAAGACCCTGCTGCCATCAATATCTAAAGTCCTGACACTGTCCTGAGCTTATATCCTGAACCATCTCTTACCAAGGTCCTGAAACTGTCTCTAAGAAGGCCTTGACGCTGTCCCTAAGTGAGGCCATGAGGCTGTCCCTGAAAGAGGACCTGATAATGTCTTTAACAAAGCCCCTGAGGCTAATTCTACCGAGGGTCTTATGCGGCTCCTAAGTCATGCCCTGACACTGTCCCTAACTAAAGTCCTGACGCTAGGCCTCACTAAGGCCCTGTCACTCTCCCTAAGTCAGGCTCTGACGCTGTCCCTACCTGAAGCCCTGAGAATGGTCCTAAATTAGGACCTGATGCTCTAAGTAAGTAAGGTCTTGACACTATCCCTAGGTCTTTTCCTGACACTATCCCTAGACCTTAACCTAAACTTTTCTTTAGGTTATGTCAAGCCTCTTATGTTAAATAAATCCCTGATGCTGTCCCTAACTAAGGCTCAGTAATTAGTCCCAAGGCCGTGAACCTATGTCTAACTGAAGCCTGGAGGCTCGGCCTAACTCAGGCCCTGCCACTGTCTCTAATAAAGGCCCTGCTGCCGTCAATATCTAAAGTCCTGACATTATCGTGAGCCACTACCCTGACCCATGTCTTACCAAGATCCTACAACTGTCACAACGAAAGACCTGACGCTATCGCTGAGGCCCTGTGAATGTCTTTAACAAAGACCCTAATGCTGATCCTACAAAGGCCCTTATGCTGCTCCTAAGTCATGACCTGCCACTGTCCCTAAATCAGCACCTAAGATAGGCCTCACTTAGGCCCTGTTGCTGTACCTTAGTTAGGCTCTGATGCTGTCCATAAATCAAGCTCTGGCACAGGTCCTGAAAAAGACCCTTATGCTGTTCCTAACAAAGGCCCTAATGCTCTCAATAAGTAAGGTCTTCACGCTATCCGTAGGTCATTTCCAGCCACTATACCTAGACTTAACCTAACCTTGTCTTTAGCTAATGTCAAGCTTCTTATGCTAACTAAATCCCTGATGCTGCTACTATGTCATGCCCTGAGAGGCTTCCCTGCTAAGGGCCTGACGCTAGGCCTCATTCAGGCCCTGTCACTCTCCCTAAGTCAGGCTCTGATGCTGGCCCTAACTGAAGCCCTGACACTGGTTCTGAATAAGGCCCTTTCTCTTCCCAAGGTCCTGAAACTGTCCCTAAGTAAGCCCTGACACTGTCCCTAAGTGAGGCCCTGAGGCTGTCCCTAACAGAGGCCCTGATAATGTCCTTAACAAATCCCCTGAGGCTGATCTTACTGAGGCCCTGATGCTGCTCCTACGTCATGCTCTGACACTGTCCCTAGCCTTGGCTCTGACGCTAGGCCTCACTCAGGCCCTGTCACTCTCCCTTAGTTAGGCTCTGGCGCTGTTCTTACCTGAAGTCTTAACACTGCTCATAAATAAGGCCCTGATATTCTCCGTAACTAAGGTCTTGACACTGTCCCTAGGTCATTAGATGACACTATCCCTAGACCTTAAACTAACCCTGTCTTTAGCTAATGTCGAGCCTCTTATGCTAAATAAAGCTCTGATTCTGTCCCTAACTAAGGCCCTTAAATTAGTCCCGAGGCCGTGAACCCTAAATAAGGCTTGGAAGCTCGTCCTAACTCAGGCCCTGACCCTGACACTACTCCTAACTCAGGCCCTGACACAATACCTAACAAAGGCTCTGATGCTAGTGCTAACTAAGGCTGTGACACTGTCTGTACCTGAGGCCCAGAAGCTGTCCCTAATATAGACCCTGCTGCCAGCAGTAATCCTGAAACTCTCCTGAGCTAATATCCTGACCCATCTCTAACCAAGGTCCTGACACTCTCCCTAAGAAAGCCCTGTCTCTGTCCCTAAGTGAAGACGTGAGGCTGTCCCTAACTCAGGCCCTGAAGCTTTCCCTAACTGAGGGCTTGACGCTGTGCCTAACTCAGGCCCTGATCATGTACTTAACTAAGACCCTAATGCTGATCCAACAAAGGCCCTGATGCTGCTCCTAAGTCATGCCTTGACAGTGTCCCCAGCTAAGGGCGTGACGCTAGGCCTCACTCAGGCCCTGTTGCTCTCCCTAAGTCAGGCTCTGACGCTGGCCCTACCAGAAGGCCTGACACTGGTTCTAAATAAGGCCCTGATACTCTCAGTAGCTAAGGTCTTGACACTATCCCTATGTCCTTTCCTGACACTATCCCTAGACTTTAACCTAGCCCTGTCCCTGCAAATATCCTGCCTCTTATGCTAACTAAAGACCTTATGCTGTGCCGAACGCAGGCCCTGAATTTAGTCCCAAGGCCGTGACACTGTCCCTAACAAAGGCCTAGATGCTCATCCTAAATCAGGCCCTGACACTGTCCCTAACTAAGGCCCTAACACTATTCCTAACTCAGTCCCTGTCACTGTACCTAAGAAAGGCTCTGATGCTAGTCCTAACTCGGGCCCTGACACTGTCCCTAAAAAGGCCATGACACTACACCTAACTCAGACCCTGACACTGTCCCTAACTAAGTCCCTGACACTACCTCTAACTCAGACCTGGACACTGTACATAACTAAGGCCCTGACACCACTCCTAACTCAGTCCCTGACACTGTACCTAACAAAGGCTCTGATGCTATTCCTACCTCAGGCCCTGACATCGTTTCGAATTAAGGCCAGCCCCTGACTAAGGGCCTGACATACTTCTAACTCAGGCAGTGATAAAATACCTAAAAATGGCACGGATGCTACTACTAATTCAGGCCCGGACATTCTCCATTAATAAGGACTTGAAACTACTCTTAACTCAGACCCTGACACTGTCCCTAACTAAGGCCCTGGCCCTACTCCAAACTTGGAAACTGACAAGGTCCATAACTAAGGCCCTGACAGTATTCCTAACTCAGGCACTGACACTGTCCCTAACTAAAGCCCTTACACTACTCCTAAATCAGGCCCTAACACTACTCCTAAATCAGGCACTGAGGCTGTCCCTAACCAAGGCCGTGAAACTACTCCTAACACAGGCCCTGACTCTTTGCCTAACTAAGCTTGTGACCCTACTCTGAACTCAGGCAATGATACTGCCCCTGACTAAGGGCCTGACATACTTCTAACTCAGGCAGTGATAAAATACCTAAAAATGGCACGGATGCTACTACTAATTCAGGCCCGGACATTCTCCATTAATAAGGACTTGAAACTACTCTTAACTCAGACCCTGACACTGTCCCTAACTAAGGCCCTGGCCCTACTCCAAACTTGGAAACTGACAAGGTCCATAACTAAGGCCCTGACAGTATTCCTAACTCAGGCACTGACACTGTCCCTAACTAAAGCCCTTACACTACTCCTAAATCAGGCCCTAACACTACTCCTAAATCAGGCACTGAGGCTGTCCCTAACCAAGGCCGTGAAACTACTCCTAACACAGGCCCTGACTCTTTGCCTAACTAAGCTTGTGACCCTACTCTGAACTCAGGCAATGATACTGCCCCTGACTAAGGGCCTGACATACTTCTAACTCAGGCAGTGATAAAATACCTAAAAATGGCACGGATGCTACTACTAATTCAGGCCCGGACATTCTCCATTAATAAGGACTTGAAACTACTCTTAACTCAGACCCTGACACTGTCCCTAACTAAGACGCGGACACTATTCCTAACTCAGGCACTGTCACTCTCCCTAACGAAGGCCCTGACAGTATTCCTAACTCAGGCACTGACACTGTCGCTAACTACTTCCCTCACACTATTCCTAACTCAGGCGCTAACACTATTTCTAACTCAGGGACTGACACCGTTCCTAACTAAGGCCGTGAAACTATTGCTAACTCAGGCCCTAAGACTGTCCTTAACTAAGGCCCTGACACTATTCCTACTTCAGGCACTGACACTCTCCCTAAATAAGGCCTTGAAACTATTCTTAACTCAGGCCCTAACACTGTCCATAACTCAGGCCGTGACACATCTCTTAACTCAC
>NC_041220.1:57789251-57801692 GCF_002837175.3 Physeter macrocephalus
CCATTGTTGATTCTACCTTTAAGTTATATCTTATGATATGTGTCTTTTTCTTTCTGACTTATGTTACTTAGAATGATCGTACATAACTCCTCCTGCGTTGATGCAACTGGCCTTATTTCCTTGATTTCCTGGCTGAGTTATATTCCACTCTACATACGTACCACATCTCTTTTATCCATTTTTTCCTTCCAGGTATATTTAGGTTTTATCCAAGTCGAGGCTCTTTTAAACAGAGAGGCGGTAAACGTTGGGGTGCCTGTATCCTGACGATTTTTGTTTTTCCCAAGATATTCGCCCATGAGTGCAAGTGCCCTATGCGCTGTAGCTCATTCGTTTAGATGTTTTAGGCCACACAGTACACTTCTTCAGTGTGCCCGTTGGCAATTGACATTTCCACTATCAGCCTCACAGGGCTCCCTTCTCTCCTCGCCCTGTCCTGCATTTCTGGTGTTTACACTTTATGAGGATGGCTCTTCTGACTGATGCGAAGTGATAGTTTTTGTAGTATTGATCTGCAATGCCCACCTGTTTGGTTGGCTAAAAAGGGTGTATGCCCTTTTCTTGAATATATTCAGGAAAAAAAGCATACGCCCTTTTTGGCCAACTGCACCGTTGGCGATGTTCGGCCCCTTTTTTGTGCTTTCATGGCGCGTCCTTTCTACCTCTTCAAATCCCTTTCCTGCCATTCTCCCTTGCTTACAATTCCTTTTCGGTGACTTACCTCAAGACATTTTTCAATGATAGATATGTTCAACTCTGCAGTTTCGTGAATTTTAGTGATCCTGAGTTCCATTTTTCAACTTGTGTTTTTGGGAACTGGCCACAAAACAGTGGGATTTCCTCAAGCCGTATTCTTTTTCCATGGGCAATCTTAGCCTTTGGTCAAATCGTCTTCCTGATTGGAAATTAGAGTGACATGTGCCTGTCCGAACACCTAGGACTTTTCTCTCATTGTTTCTCATCCTTCCGCTTCATCCTCTGGACAAATTCCAAACTGTGCATAACAGGATGTTGAAGGTGCTGACATCCCCAAGTGGGGAGATTGGTAGGAAAGGCACCGGAGAGGTGAACCCGACTACCAGGAGATGAGGAGATGAGATGCCTTTTCCAAAATCTTCCTGATCAAACGGTGTACCACCTTCTGGGTGTCACAGGCATGTTTTAGCTGTAGGAAGGGTCCCGTGCATGGTAAGAGAACACCAGGGATGTTTCCAAATCAGTGTCTCCCTGAACCCTAAACTGGGGAATTTTACACTACGACTACACGTATGTTCATTAAGGGCCTTGGGCAGTAGGCAGAGGCCAAACTTAAGATGATTGAAGTCCTCAGGGTCAGAAGCGCTGACCATCGGCCTCCCTTAGGTTACATTTTATCTGTCATTGATAGATGACGTCAATAAAAATATCTATTCATTTTCAGATTATTTCCGCTTATAGGTTATTACAAAATATTGAGTGTAGTTCCCTGTGCTATACAGTAGTTCTGTGTTGCTGATCTATTTTATACATAGCAGTGTGTATGTGTTAATCCCAAACTGTTAATTTATCCCTCCCTACACCTTTTCCCTTTGGTAATAATCAATTATAAGGTTTTATGCTTCTCAGAAATGGGGGAACTGAAAGAGAGGTATCATTTTCAATGGAAAAGCATTCAAAACAATATTGAAGCTTCAGCCAAGATTATTAGAAGTACATCCTTGGAAAGAAATCATTTCATTTCTCTAATGTTGACCTGACAAAAAAGACAAAGCCCTTCACTGAACTTGCTTATAATAAAGTGATGGAAATATCAAATGGAAGTGTTGGAAACATCTTATTTTACCCGAGCCTCATACACTGCTCTAGGTTAATTACAGTTTGGCTCACACATCTGTTCATTGAAGTTACAATGTTCTCAATTTCTGTCTCTGATCCTGCAGAGTGGGCCCCAACAAGGGTCCCCTGCCCCGTGTCATTAGAGCCAAGAGAACGAGACTGAGTTTGGTTCAGAAGCAAAGGAAACTTTATATTCTGATCAGAGAACCGAGAGGTGAGAGCGTGCGCTCCCCCGAGGGCTGTGAGCCGGGCTGCTGTGTAGGGATCCCGGCAGCGTCAGCGGGACGGAAGGGGCGGAGCTCTCGAGGGCCGGGTTGGCTGGAGCTCAGGCTCCATGTCGCGGAGTCTGCACGGGGCCCCGCGAGCTGAGGTGTCGGTCCAGCCAAATTGCACGAGGAAAGAGGTTCTGAAGTGCCGGGTGTGGGACCTCTGCGTGTGGAAACCTAGGAGCAAGTGAAATTAGACAAAGCACAAAGGAATAAAGGTGAGACTTGATTTTATTGCCCAGATTCTATTTTTATCTCCCAGGAATTTTTAATGGGCTCTGCCGGTGACAAACCCCCCCTCTGCCTTTTGCCCCATTCCTCATTGTTGGGGCGCTGAGGGTGCAGACCCCACTTCTGTAACTGCTTCGTGCTGAGTTGGGAGTCCTCACACCCGGGGGGAGGGGCAGAACTTCTCCCCAGCAGCCTCCAGGTGAGGTTGACTGTCCCCAGGGCTCCTCCCTCACTGCTCGTCCTCCTGAGCCCCAGCATTGGAAGTGTTATAGATTCTAATGACCTTTAAGGGTGCAGGAAAGAGATGCGCAGAGACGCTGGGGGGGCCGGTTTTACCCCGCCCACAGTTGTTCGGCCACCTTAGGCAGACGGTTTCTACCAGCCTAGATGCTCTGACCAGTGGTCTGCGCTTTCTTCAATTAGGCCCCTGAATTAAAGTACAAACAGCACCGTAGCCAGGTGTCCAGCCGGTCTCATCGGCCACCGTCACCGCGGTGTCTGTGGGCTTTTCTATGGTGACAGCGTTATTTACGGTTCCCCCGCCAAGCTTATTAGCTCCGCTCTGGGTGCAGTAAGTCCTGCAAGCAGTAGTCTGCTCTTTTGGGGCACGCTCTTGTTGTTTTCTGAGAGAAGATCCACATCAAGTGATGGTCACACGAGTCATCATGTGGACCCGTTGCCCCCGGTTGTCCCTCTGGAGGTTGGAGTTGGAGGGCTTCCTCACTCGTGGTCAGTGTGCCCACGGTGCGTCCCCTGCAACTTCAGGGCATGGTGGGTGGTTAGGATCACCACGTGGGGTCCTTTTCCCTTAGGAGGGAGCTGGCCTTGCGGGCTGCTGATTTCCAGGTTTTTAGATACCCCCAGTATCTTGGCCGGATGGTGCGGCGGGCCAAGCCCTTGGTGACCGTACTTTCTCCTACCTGGAGGGCATTCTTGCGTTGTTCCATTTCAAGTGCTCCCAGTTTTTGCACTATTACTCCAAGGGCGATTCACCTTCTACCGGGAATGTAAAGGTCAAAGGGTTGAGCTAAATTAGGGAGGTCCAGGGCAAGGGTCTGAATTAACTGCTCTTTCCATTCTTGAAAGACCGCTTCTGGATTCTATTCGAATGGATCATCATCTTTTCCTTTCAATGTTTCATATAGAGGCCCAGCTATTAGACTGTAGTTAGGGATCCAGGTGCAGCAAACCCCGACCTCCCCGGGAACCCTTAAGCTGTCTTCTAGTTTTAGAAGGGGTAAGGCTGCAAATGGCTTCTTCCTTTTCCTGGGATGGGCTTCTCCGACCTTCTGTGAGAAGGAAGCCTAGGCAGGTCACCTTAGTCTGTGATATTTGAGCCTTTTTCTTGGACACCTTCTATCCTTTATTGGCTAGGTAGTTCAGAAGCCTTCTTAGTAGGGCTGGTGATCAGAATGTTGTCTGCATATTGAAGTAGGGTTCCCTTCTCCAGAGGTAGATCTTTTAGGTTTTAGTTAAGTTTCCCCAAAGGTGGTGTGGGCATTTTTGAACCCTTGGGGCAGCACGGCCCCAGCAGTATTGTCTTCGTTGTATGTTGAGTGCTGCCAATCACAAGCCAAAATTCCTGTGACCTCTGGGACTAATGGAATACAGAAGAAAACATCATGTAAGTCTAATACAGAATCCCTTGTCCTGGTGGATGGTAGAATGACCAGCAGGGTGTAGGAATTAGGAACTACTGGATGTATATCCTCAGTGGCTTCACTGACTGTCCTGACATCTTTACCAGTTCCCCAGCAGCCCACGGGGCTCTCGTGGTCAGGCCCCTCCCAGGATATGGAGCTCACCTGGGCAGGTACCCAGCAGCCGTCGGGGCTCTTGTGGTCAGGCCCCTCCTTGGCTACGGAACACCCCTGTGCCGGTACCACGGCAGGGCTGGGCACACAGGAACCGTGCACATAGCCCTCATTGCAGAGCACCCCCATCTCACCTGTCACTCAGAGCTGACACAGAGCACCTCAGAGCAGGACTTGAACTAACAAACAGCAGCTCCGACAGGTCTGTGACCCTGGGCGTTACTTTGTGCGGCCTCCCTTCGCCTGCTCTTCCAGAGACTTCCACTGCAGCCGGGGGCCAGGATATGGAGCTCAGCTGAGCAGGTACCCAGCAACCCACGGGGCTCTGGTGGTCAGGCCCTTCCCAGGATATGGAGCTCAGCTGAGCAGGTACCCAACAGCCCACGGGGCTCTCGTGGTCAGGCCCCTCCCAGGGTATGGAGGTCACCTGGGCAGGTACCCCGGCAAGGCTGGGCACACAGGAACTGTGCACATAGCCCTCATTTCAGAGCACCCCCAGCTCACCTGTTGGTCAGAGCTGACACAAAGCACCTCAGAGCAGGACCTGGACTAACAAACAGCAGCGCCGGGGCAGGTCTGTGACACTGGGCTTCACTCTGTGCGGCCTCCTTCCACCGGGTCTTCCAGAGGCTTCCACTGCAGCTGGGGCACCAAGCCTCTGTTTTCACCCATAACCGCTCCTCTCCCTGACTCCTGGGTTCCTGTCATTAGGAGAGGGTTTTCTTGAATTTGTTTCCCACTCATGGACTAGACAAAATGATTAGAAAACAAGCCAGAGCTGCAGCCCCTTGTCTAGCCTGACCCTCAGGACCTACACCTGTTCCTTGAACCTGGCCGGTGCAGCAAGGCCCATTTTCTGCAGCTGTGAACCCCTGAGGAGCGAGGATTGGCTGACCTGGGCAGCCTGACCCGGCCGGCCAGCCCTCCCCAGGTGTGCCTGGGCTGAGGTCAATATAAACACCGCTCCAGGAAGCAAGAGCCCTTGCAGCTGTGCCTGACGCCATATTCTCTGCCCCGTCAGCAGTCTCGGGGCTGGTCTGCTGGGAGGGAGTAGGGTCCACGGCTCTGTGCGCGGCCCGGTGTGAGTGGGGCTCTGCTGGACTTTCTGCAGGAGTTGCCGGGCTGCCACCTGCTAAAGAAGAAGATGTGTCACCCATACCTGTGGCTGGAATTTCTCCCCGGGCAGAGGTGAGGAAGGAAGGAAGCGGTGGGGGCCGGGACAGGAGGGGTACGTCAGGCAGGGAAATGGAAAGCTTCCAGAAGAGCGCCCGGGGCCAGGACCATCCTGGCTGGCCTGCAGTCCCCAAGTCGGCCTGCGTATTGTGGCTGGTGTGGCTCCACGGCCCTTCCTCTAGGCTTTCAAGTCCTTGCACACATTCAGGTGTTTTACCTGGGAAGGGTGGGAACAGTTCAGCAGCAGCTGGCCTGGGGGTCAGCTCACGTTTACTCAGGGACACCTCGGCACTGTCCCCCAGCTTTGCAATGAGGACGCTCCTTGCGTGGTGGCTGCTGGCTGCATGGGAGACGATTCCCCACCTCTGGCCAACTTCAGAATTGTTTACAACTGGAGCAAGTGTCCTGATAGGGTTTTCCTCTGTGTAACTAGTGGGTTCTTAATTAGCAATGTGAACGGTGATATCAGAGGTCCTGAATCTCAGGATGGAAATACTTATCCCCAACGTGTACAGGCGTAAAAACCTGGGGAGGCCGTGTGCAGCCGGCACCCTTAGGGATGGGCTTCCGCCTGACCCCTCAACATTCTGGTGTCCAGCCTCTGCTTTACGATTTCTGAGACCCAATCCTGACTCTAAGGGTTCTGTAACCCAGCCTCTGTTGGCCTTTAATGAGACCCGCACTTCCAGGGTCCTGCAGAGCAGGGTCCGTGTGACTGTTCTGTGGCTTCTGTAACAAATGACCACAAGCTGGGTGGTTTAAAACAATAGGAATTCATCCTCCCCCAGTCCTAGAGACCAGACGTCTAAGATCAAGGTGTTCCAGGATGGAAGTCCCTCCAGAGGCTTCAGGATAGGGCTCTTCCTGCCTTTTCCAGCTTTGGGGGGCTCCAGGCATCCCCTGGCTTGCGGCTGCAGCCCTCCCGTCTCTGCCTCTGCCTTCACGTGGCTTCTCCTCTATGTCTGTGTTTCTCCTCTTTTGTCTCATAAGGACCCTCTCAAATGGACTGAGGGCCACGCTAACCCAAGATAACCTCACCTCGAGATCCTTAACTACATATACAAAGATGCTTTTCCCAGATATGGTCCTGTTCCTGTGTTCTGGGGTGCACATCTTTTGGGGCCAGCATTCAACCCATTACCTGTGTATAAAATAACCCTCATTTTAGGAGATTAACAAGGTCCCCTATAGACTGGCACAGATAGCAGCCAGCAGCCATGTGGGAGGGGGTCTGGGGAGAATGAGGACCCTGGAATCACCTGGAAAGGATGAAGTTCTGGCTGCATTAGGTGAGCTCTTCCACCACGGGGCCCATGGAAACAGCCACTCCACTCTGTCCGGGGAAAGGGACCCAGTGCCGAGTCCAGAAATGCTTATATTGCAAAGCTGGCTCTTCTGGGATTTCCTAGAATAGGAATGTTTGAAGGAGAAGAGTTTGGAAGATTGCGAAGCTTGGTTGTTAAGGAAACTGAGCAGGTTTGTCAAGGTTGTCAAGGAAACTTCTCGCTTAAACTGAAGGCAGGGCTGGGAGAGCTGAAATCCAGGGATCTTTTAAAGGGGCTGCTTTGAAGCACCATCACCTGAGAGGTGGTCTCAGCGTGAGGTGGGGTTTGAGAAAAGTGTGATGAGATTAAGCCTGACATTCTGTGACAGCTGGGGAGGGGTTTGTAAAGCACCTTGGCTTTTAAGGCAAAGTGTGTTGCTGGAACAAAGTGTCTCCCCAAACTGGGCTGAAGCTCAAGATGTCTCTGTCCCCTTCCTGTGAGAGTCCAGGGCAGGTGGGTGTCAGGTCCCAGGCTCTGCCCCCCCTTTGTTTCTCCTCCCTGCTTCCAGGTGAGTGCTTCAACCAGCAGGGTGGGGTGGCCACGATGGCATCGTGCCCTCCGTCCTAGGATGCAGGCTGGCCAAGGCCCTCACCACCTCCACCCCTTCTCCTTGGTAACACGAGGCTCTGCGCCCCAGCTGTAAGAGGTGGGAAGGCTGGGAGGTGCAGGGTAGCTGTGCACAGGAAAAAGGGAGATGGGTTCTGATAGGCAGCTGTGCGGCTCTGCTGTGAGGGTCGCCCAGACACTAGCGCACAGATTCTGGGTTCTGTGAAGCTTCGATGCTCTGTGGTTCTGGAAATCCTATAGGAGACGGTCCACAGCAGGTGAAGCTAATGCTCGCAGTGGAGGTGGTGAAGCCAAAGGTCTGCAGTTCAGAGTGAAGGTGCCGATGTACATGCAGGACAAAACCATCTCACGTGAATGGACTTCAGGCACGTTTAACGTGAATGCAGTCGTGTTAATGCCTAGCATCTTCTATCTTGTGCCTCCTCAGGGACCCCCTCCTCAGTGCCTGGGGTTCCTGTAACTCACGTACAAGGGGATGGAGCGTGGGCTCTGTCCAGTCTAAGCCCTGAGTTACCCTGTGAGTCTGCTTGGGACCGCCGTGACAAATACCACAGACTGGGCAGCTTGAATAACAGGCCTATCTCCCAGTCCTGGGTGCTGTCGGAGATCAAGGTGTCTGCACGCTGGCTTCTCCTGAGGCCTCTCTCCTTGGTGCTTAGAGAGCCATCTTCTCCCCAGGTCCTCACATGGTCTCCCCCTGTGCCTATCTGTGTCCTAATCTCTTCTTGTAGGACATCAATCCTATTGGATTAGGATCCACCCTACTGACCTCATTTTTCCTTTGATCATCTCTTTAAAAATCCCATCTCCAAATACAGCCACATCCTGGGGTCCTGGGGGTGAGGGATTCAGCATGTGGATTTGGGGGGACATGACTGAGCCTATACCATCCTCCTTAGGAACCAAGCGTGCCTCGGTCCTTCCTTCCCTCAAGTCATACGAGGTGATGTAATGGCTCAAGGAGAGGCCACTTGTGCAGAGTTTGTGTCCCAGCTGGGGAACCCTTCTCTGCTCTCTTTGATCAGGCAGTGGCAGTGCCAGCCCCCTCCTGAAGTGAGCAGTTCTGGGGTTTCCTGCCGTGTCACCTGGCCTGCTGAGGTGCTCAGTGTCTGGGAACCCAGGAGCCAGCAGCCTAGTGGGGATGCTGGGGACTCTCAGGGCCTTGGTAGATGTCTCTCCCGGCAGATACCCTAGCGAAAGTGGGGAAACTTTGGGGGATTGCAGGTGGGAGAGAGTCACAGTCTCGTTTATGCTTCAGAAAGACCACGTTGGGGTGGGATGTGAGACGCACCGTGGGGCAGGGAGGTTTGTCAGGCCTGATGGAGGAACCAGGCACAAGATCGGGCTTGGGCCAGGGCTGTGGGCGTAGAGGGGAATTAGTGTGGGAACTGGCCACAGACTGTTGTCGATGTATCGGCTTCCCCGTGCACCGAGGCCGAAGAGAAATACGGAGACAGGGGTTTTGGAGGAAGAGAAAGATGGTTTTATTTTTCTGCCAGGCAGCAGGGAAGACACAGCTCGTTAGCACCTCAAGAACTGGGCACACACACAGTTAGGGGTGATGGGTGCCGAAGGTAAATTCCATAGTGTCAGAGAGTGAGGTTAGCTTTGTAAAGTACAAATCTAGTTACTACAAATGCGTGACAAAGTGAAACAAGGAGTGATGAGCTCTTTCAGGCCAGGTTACGTTTCTTCTCTAGGCTTTTCGCTGTCCCCTTGTTTCCCTTGTTCTCAGGGCAGGGAAACTTCATTTCTGTTTTTGCTGCAACAAGACTGTGGAGGAGGAGCTGACAGTCACTGGGGCACAAGGCGAGTGGGAGCCTGGGAGGCCCCAGTGTTACCGAAGCGAACGTGGGTCCACTCGCCCGAGTGCAGCAGAGCCAGTCTGCTGACACCGGCTGTGGTGGAGGAAGCTGCAACCTTAATTGTCAAAGTGCCAATACAAGGAGGCCAGGTGACCTGTGCTCTAAAACCCCGAACTCCCTGAAGGATTTCAGCAAAGTAATTTTAAAGGTCAAGTGAAGGAGGGGGGTCACAGGGTATGTGATCAGCTGACGCACAATTCTCTGGTTGATGGTGAGGTAACGGGCGGTTAACGTTAGAAATTCGTAGGCACCAGAAGCTCCGACACTACCTGTTCATGATCATCAAGTAGTTAATTTCTTCCACTTGATGGTGGACGAAGCATGCGTCAGACACTGTTCTCCAGGTACTTCAGAGAGGAGCTACAGCAGAGGATGTGGGGGAGGGGTCTGTCCTGGGAAGGCCCCCCAGGGTCCTGCTCGGTTACACCTGGTGCCTGGGCTCAGCAACCTGGGAAGGTGGGGCTGCTCCTGGGTGTGGGGAGCTGCAGGATCCCAGTCCTCTGAGGCCCTGCTAGCCCCTAAGGTGAGATGGGTGTGCAGTGACTGGACGGAGGCGTGTGGCCTGGGAGAGGGGTCCGGGCTGGAAATGTCACTGGAATCATCGCGGGGAGGGAGAGGAAAGGCAAAGTGGGGGAGATGGGTCACAGCAGACTCATGCAGGTGACTGCGGTCCTGTTGGAAGCAACTCAGAGCCAGAAAGGAGTGGCCGTCAGGGGCTCAGCTCCATTCTCTTGTTCCTTTGTAAAACCACTGTGTCAGAGTTTGAGACACCGCCAGGAGACGTCTGGGCCCAGTGCTGCCATGGCTTCATCAAAGGGCCCAGGGCGAACACAGAACCGCTGCAGGCCCCGCCCATGTCCTCACTGGGAATGAGTCCCATCGGGGCTCCTGGGCTCACAGACTTCAGGGCACCTCTGTCCTCAGGACTGGTCTTCCTCCTTCCTCTCACCTGCTGGTCAGAGGCCCAGGAACCCCCAACCTGGCTCCACCCAGGGCCTAGATTCTGGGACAGCTTAGGGGTAAGCAAGACCCTCACGCTCCTTTATCTCTTAGGGGTGAGAATGTCTTAAACGCTGCAATTGACTGATTATGGAGGACTGAGTGTTTCCAGCAGGTATGGGTGGAAAGATGGGGTGTGAAGTTCCTATGTCTGCAGGGACTTCCCAGCGTAAAGATCTGTGTGTTCCCCCCGGCCAGTCAGCTTCCTCCCAGGAAGCCCAGATCCAGGATTACGAGGGCAGAGGCTCTCCCCTTGCGTACCTGTAACTTCGCACTCCCACAGCAAGGAGCCTGGCTCCCACCATCTGCCATTTATCTATGCATTGCTCCTTTCTACGTTACATGTGCAGAGGTTTCAGAATTGTTAGCTACTACACCCTGGAAAGAACTTCGCAAAATAAAGCCCACTGTTTATATACGGGCCATTTTGCCTTTAGCCTACAGATTCCATTCATTTCCAAAGGTAACTTAAGTCAGCAGCTTTTACCCCATCCCCTACAGTGAGTTGTTTCCATATATTTCTAATACAGTTAGATTCTGTCACATTATGTATTCCATCCTGCAACACTCCTACATCCTAAATAACTAAATTTGAATAGGTTATGATTGGCCCCTTGGGCTATGCACATCTATGGGCTTAGACAAATGCATAGTGACAGGTATGCATCTTAGAGCATCACATGGACTACTTCAAACCCCCCACCCCATGATCTGCTTATCATCTATGTAGCTTTGCCTTTCCCAGCATGTCATCAATGGGGTCATACTGTGTGCAGCCTGCTCAGACTGGATTCTTTCACTTAGCAGTATATACTGAAGATTTATCCATGTCTTTCCATAGGTTGATGGTGCATTCCTTTCTGCTGAGTAGTATTCCACTGCATGTGTATGGGAGGAAAAACAATTTTCCCTCTAATTTCTAGGTTCTTGGTTGAGGCCCCCCCTGCCCCTGTAATAAAAGACAGATTACCAGGAGAAAAGCAGAAGTTTAATAACATGTATACCTTCTGAATACAGGGGGGATACCACGGAAAACTGGGTCACTCCCTGAAATGACCAAAACCATCCCCTTCAATACAGTCTTCAGCTAAAAACAGAAGAAAGATGCTGGGGAAGTGGGGAAGGACAGTTACGGCAGGTTATCATGCAAAGCACAGTAAACAAGGGTATGGCTGTTTGCACATTTAAGTCAGGACTTCCCCATTGAAAAGAGTTACTTAAGATTTAATTATCCTTCTATTTTTGGTGCAAAGAGGCCCATACCCTTATAAATGGAGATTTCTCTATTGTAAATGTTCTTCATAAAATGGCAATCTCAGTTTTCTGAGATTTTTTTAAAAATAATTTTATTATTTTATTTTTGACTGCATTGGGTCTTCGTTGCTGCATGCAGGTTTTTCTCTGGGTGTGGCGAGCAGGGGCTACTCTTCATCGTGGTGCGTGGGCTTCTCATCGTGGTGGCTTTTCTTGTCACGGAGCACAGGCTCTAGGCGTGCAGGCTTCAGTAGTTGTGGCACACGGGCTCAGTAGTTGTGGCTCGCGGGCTCTAGAGCGCAGGCTCAGTAGTTGTGGCGCACAGGCTTAGTTGCTCTGCGGCATGTGAGATCTTCCCGGACCAGGGCTCGAACCTGTGTCCCCTGAATCGGGAGGTGGACTCTTACCCACTGAGCCACCAGGGAAGCCCTATTTTTTTTAAAGCAGACCAATAATCCTTATGCCAGAGAGACATATTTTGGGGTGGCATATTCTACTCGCCTTGACATGGATGTACCCCAATTTGCTTATGCATTCATCTTTTGAAGGATATCCTGATTTCAAGTTTTTAGCCATTATGGAAGTGCTGCTGTGCATAATTGCATCCTTGTTTGCACTTGGACATAGATTTTCAAAGCAGTTGCCTAAATACTGAAAGTATGATTGTTGGAACCCGACGGGAGACTTGTTTAGCTTTGGAAAACACTGCCAAATTGTCTTACAAAGTAGCTGCACATGCATCCTCCCAGCTATGAGGGTGAGTTCCTTTTGTTCCTCACCCTCTAGCAATTGGTATTGTTATATTTTGGAGCTTAGCAGTCGTAATAGTTGTGCTGTGATATCTCATGATTTTAATTTGGAATTCCCTAATGGTATATGATGTTGAGCTTGTTTCTGTATGACTTTTACTCTCTGTATCTTTTTTCGCGGGATGTCTGTTCAGATCATGCTGTTCATGTTCATGCTGGGAGGAGCCCTGTCTCCTCGGGACCTGCTGGGGCTTTGGCTTCTGGAACACGCGGGGCTGAGTCCACGCTGATGGCCGGGCTCCGGGACAACCCGGGGTCAAGTCCACACTAACAGAAGCCGGGTCTCCGCAGGACCCACTGGGGCTTCAGCTTTGGGACACCGG
>NC_041220.1:57801712-57803785 GCF_002837175.3 Physeter macrocephalus
GGTCCAGTTCTTGCTACCATGAGCCTGGTCTCCTCAGGACCTGCCGGGAGGTGATGCCGCTGGGGGGGAGGGTGAGGAAAAGTGGGGAGAAGGTTCCTGTGCATGGCTGACCGCTGCGGGTGTCTGCCTTCAGAGGACCCAGGAGAGGAAGGGCTTGTTGTGGAAAACTGGGTTTTTGGCCGCTTTTGTGTGGGGTGTAGACAGTTCAGTGTTGTTCTTTGGCGTGTGGCATCTGGTTATCCCAGCACCGTTTATTGAGGGGCCTGTCCTTTCCCTGGTGTATGTTCTTGGCTCCTTTCTTGTGAATTAACTGATCACATACGTGTAGGTTGATTCCTGGGCTCTCTGCTCTGTTCCTCTGGTCTGTGTGCCTGTTTTTGTGCCAATACCACACTTTTTGGGGACTAGCTTCGTAATGAACTGTGTAGTCAGGGAGCGAGATGCCTCCAACTCGTTCTCCTGCCTCAGGGTCGTTTTGGCTCTTCTGGGTCCTCTGTGGTTCCACACACAACCTAAGATGGTTCGTTCTGTTTCTATGGAAAATGTCATTGGACTTTTGGTAGGGATTGCGTTGAATGGGTACATTAACAGGCCTTTAGCTGGGGACACTGTCAGGCCATGACATAGGAGCAGCATCAGGGCCTTTGTTGGGTCAGCATTATGGTCTCAGTGAAAGACATGATCAGGACCTGTGTTAGTCACAGCGTCAAGTCTTCAGTTAGGGAAAGCTTCAGGCCCTGAGTTAGGCACAGCCTCAGGTTTTCACTTGAGGACAGTGACAGGGTTTTCTTTGCGACAGTGTCAGGACCTTGGATAGAAATGTGTCAGGATATTAGCTCAGGATAGTGTCCGGATTTTAGTTATTGATTCCAGCAGGGCCCATGTTAGGGACAGATCGCAGGCCTTAATGAGAGATAGTGTCAATACCTTAGTAACTGAGAACCTCAGGACCTTATTTCAGCTTTCAGGTCATAGTGAAAGCCATGAGCTGTGTTTGAGTTAGTCACAGAATCAAGGCCTCCGTTAGGGAAAGCTCCAGGGCCTGAGTTAGGCACAGCCTCAGGTCTTCACTTGAGGACAGCGACAGAGCTTTCTTTGGGACAGTGTTAGGACCTTGGATAGAAATGTGTCAGAATATTAGCTCAGGATAGTGTCCAGAGTTTAGTTATTGATTGCAGCAGGGCCCAAGTTAGGGACAGATTCCGGGCCTTAGTGATTGATAGTGTCAAGACCTTAGTTACTGAGAGCATCAGGGCCTTCTTTTGAAGCAATGTCAGTGCTTCAGGTAAGGACAGCATCAGGGTATGACTTAGGGCGAGTGACAGGGCCTGAGTGAGGACTACTGTCAGGCAATTAGGTGGGGACACTGTCAGGGCATGACACAGGAGCAACCTGTGGGCCTTAGTAGGATCAGGATTATGGTTTTCGTTAAAGACATATTCAGGCCCTCTCTTAGGGAAAGCGTCAGGGCTTACTTAGGGACATATTCAGGACCTTGGTAAGAGATGGGTTAGTAAATTAGCTCAGGATAGTGTCAGGACTTTAGATATTGACGGTATCAGGGCCTTAGTTAGGGACAGTGTCAGGCCCTGACTTAGGCCTAACATCCAGGCCTTAGTTAGGGACAGTGTCATGGCGTTGGGATTCAATTCAGGTCCAGATGTGGGCACAGCATAAGGGCGTCAGTTAGCATAAGAGGCAGGAAATTAGCTGACCCTAATCCTAACCCGGCCCTAACCCTAACCCAGAACCCTAACCCGTACCCTGCCGATAACCCGTTCCCTCACCCGTACACTCTCCCTAACACGTATCTGTACCCAAATCTCGACCCTAAACATCACCCTAACCTTAGACGGAACCCTGAGCCTGAACCCTAAGCCTAACCCGTAGCCTGAACCCTAAGCCGTACCCTAACGATAACCTGTACCCTGGCCCGTACACTCCCCCAAACACGTATCCGTACCCCAATCTCGACTCTAACCCTAACCCTAGTCCTATCCCTGACCCTGAACCCTAAGCCGTACCCTAACGATAACTCGTACCCTGGCCCGTACACTCCCCCTAACACGTATC
>NC_041220.1:57803936-57808251 GCF_002837175.3 Physeter macrocephalus
ATAACCCGTCCCCTGGCCCGTACACTCCCCCTAACACGTATCCGTACCCCAATCTCAACCCTAGCCCTAACCCTGCCCTAACCCTAACCCTAGCCCGAACCCTGACCCTGAACCCTAAGCCTAACACGTAGCCTGAACCATAAGCCTTACCCTAACGATAACCTGTACCCTGGCCCGTACACTCCCCCTAACAAGTATCCGTACACCAATCTCGACCCTAACCCTAACCCTAGCCCCAACCCTGACCCTGAACACTAAACCTAACCCGTAACCTGAACCCTAAGCCGTACCCTAACGATAACCCGTTCCCTGGCCCATACACTCCCCCTAACACGTATCCGTAACCCCAACTCGACCCTAACCCTAACCCTGAACACTAAGCCTTAACCATAGCCTGAACCCTAAGCCGTACCCTAACGATAACCCGTACCCTGGCCCGTACACTCCCCCTAACACGTATCTATACCCCAATCTCGACTCTAACCCTAACCCAGGCCTAACCCTAACCCTAGCCCGAACTCTGACCCTGAACCCTAAGGCTAACCGGTAGCCTGAACCCTAAACCGTACCCAAACGATAACCCATATCCTGGCCCGTACACCCTCACTAACACGTATCCGTACCCCAATCTCGACCTTAACCGTAACCCGGCCCTAGCCCTAACCCTAGGCCGAAACCTGACCCTGAACACTAAGCCTAATCCGTAGCCTGAACCAAAGCCGTACCCGAACGATAACTCGTACCCTGGCCCGTACACTCCCCCTAACACGTATCCGTACCCCAATCTCGACCCTAACCATAACCCGGCCCTAACTCTAACCCTAGGCCGAATCCTGACCCTGAACCCTAAGCCTAAACAGTAGCCTGAACCCTAAGCCGTACCCTACCGATAACCCGTACCCTGGCCCGTACACTCCCCCTAACATGTATCCGTACCCCAATCTCGACCCTAACCCTAACCCGGCCCTAACCCTATCCCTAGCCCGAACAAAGACCTTGAACACTAAGCCTAACCCGTAGCCTGAACCCTCAGCCTTACTCTAACGATAACCCGTACCCTGGCCCGTACACTCCCCCTAACAAGTATCCGTACCCCAATCTCGACCCTAACCCGGCCCTAACCCTAACCCTAGTCCGAAACCTGGCCCTGAACCCTAAGCCTAAACCTTAGCCCCGACCCTAATCCGTACCCTAACCATAACCGGTACCCTGCCCCGTACACTCCCCCTAACACGTATCCGTACCCCAATCTCTACCCTAACAGTAACCCGGCCCTAACCCTAACCCTAGGCCGAACCACGACCCTGAACCCTAAGCCTAAGCCGTAGCCTGAACCCTCAGCCGTACCCTAACGATAACCCGTCCCCTGGCCCGTACACTCCCCCTAACACGTATCCGTACCCCAATCTCGACCCTAACCCTAGGCCGAACCCTGACCCTGAACACAAAGCCTAAACCGTAGCCTGAACCCTAAGCCGTACCCTAACGATAACCTGTACCCTGGCCTGTACAATCCCCCTAACACGTATCCGTACCCCAATCTCGACCCTAACCCGGCCCTAACCCTAACCCTAGGCCGAACTCTGACCCTGACCTAAGCCTAACCCATAGCCTGAACCCTAAGCCGTTACCTAACGATAACCCCTACCCTGGCCCGTACAATCCTCCTAACACGTATCCGTACCCCAATCTCGACCCTAACCCTGACCCGGCCCTAATCCTAACCCTAGCCCGAACCCTGACCCTGAACCCTAAGCCTAACCCATAGCCTGAACCCTAAGCCGTACCCTAACGATGACCCGTACCCTGCGCCGTACATTCCCCCTTACACGTATCCAAACCCCAATCTCGACCCTAACCCTAACCAGTCCCTAACCCTAACCCTAGCCCGAACTCTGACCGGAGGACTAAGCCTAACCCGTAGCCTGAACCCTAAGCTGTACCCTAACGATAACCTGTAACCTGGCCCGTACACTCCCCCAACACGAATCCGTACCCCAGTCTCGACCCTAACCCTAACCCGGCCCTAACCGTGACCCTAGGACGAACCCTCACCCGGAAACCTGAGCCTGACACGTAGCCTTAACCCTCAGCCGTACCCTAACGATAACCCATACCCTGGGACATACATTCCCCCTAACACGTATCCGTACCCCAA
This sequence comes from Physeter macrocephalus, assembly GCF_002837175.3. Taxonomy (NCBI): domain Eukaryota; kingdom Metazoa; phylum Chordata; class Mammalia; order Artiodactyla; family Physeteridae; genus Physeter; species Physeter macrocephalus. The sequence goes on from NC_041220.1 coordinate 57,806,095, forward strand.
TCTCGACCCTAACCCTAACCCTAGCCTTAAACCTGACCCTGAACCCTAAGTCTGACCCGTAGCCTGAACCCTCAGCCGTACCCTAACGATAACCTGTACCCTGGCCCGTACACTCCCTCTAACACATATCCGTACCCCTATCACGGCCCTAACCCTAACCCTAGCCCTTACCGTGACCCTGAACACTATGCCTGACCTTTAGCCTGAACCCTCAGCCGTACCCTAACGATAACCCGTACCCTGGCCCGTACACTCCCCCTAACACGTATCCGTACCACAATCTCGACCCTAAACCTAACCCGGCCCTAACCCTAACCCTAACCCTGACCCTTAACCCTAACCCTAACTCGTACCCTGAACGGTAAGTCGTACCCTAACAATATCCCTTACCCTCACCCGTACACTCCCCCTAACACGTATCCATACCCCAATCTTGACCCTAATTCTAACACGGGCCCTCACCCTCACCTCCACCCCCAGCCCCTCCCTCACCCTCTCCCTCACCCTCAGCCTAACCGTAACCCTAACACGTATCCATACCCCAATCTTGACCCTATCCTTAACCCAGGCCTTAACCCTAACTCTTGCTCTAACCCTAATGCTAACGCTAACACTAACCCTAACCCTAACCTAACCTAACCATAAACCTAACCCCAACCTCAACCCTAACCCCCAACCCCAACCCCTAACCTTAACCCCAACCCCTTAACCCTACCCTAACCCATACACTAACCCTAACCCTAACCTATATCTTAACCCTGTCCCTACCCCTACCCCTAGCCCTAAACTCTAACCCTAAACCCTATCCCTAAACCCTAACCCCAAATCAAAGGTTTAACAAGGGAGATGCAAGCAGAATAATCATGAAAACACAAAGCAATACAACAGCAACAAAATATTTCTAGCTTCCAATAACAGTTCAATTTAGAAGAGGGTTTATATCTTCAGAACAAAAGCATTCCTCCTTGACTTTCTAACCAGTCAAAATCTGTGTATTCTACAGAAAACCTGTGATGTTATTCCCATAAAACTACCCTTTACTGCTTCTGCCTCCATTAGATTTCCTAAGCACTAGTGTTTTAATGTTCAGGTTAGAAACAAAATCCTAATGTGATTTATCTATAATGTGTGTGTTCTTTGTCTTATTCTAGTGTCTAAAGTCTTCTCCATGGCTGGAACCCAAATAATATTCCTTTACGTGCTAAGTGATATCTGGAGAGGGGGATAGGTTTAATAAATACCCTAACTCTAAAGCATACCCTAACCCTAACCCATACCCTAACCCTAACCCTACCCAAAACCTAACCCTAACACTTACCCCTAAACCGAACCCTAACCATAAACCCTAACCCTAACTGTAACCCCAGTCCCAACCCTAACCCCAGTCCCAACCCTAAGCCCAACTCTAACCCTAATCCTGACACTACCCGTACCGTGGAATCTCTTTCCCGAGCTAATTTCCTGCCTCTTATCCTAAATGAAGCCCTAATGCTCTCCCTAACCAAGGCCCTGACTACTTCTAACTAAGGCCCTGACACTGTCTCTAACTAATGCCCGGAATCTGTCCCTAATATAGGCCCTGCTGCCGGTAATATCTAAAATCCTGACACTATTCTGAGCTAATATCCTGACCCATCTCTAACCAAGGTCCTGACACTGTCCCTAAGAACGCCCTGTTGCTGTCCCTAAGTGAAGCCCTGAGTCTGTCCCTAACTCAGGCCCTGAAACTATCCCTAACTGAGGCCTGGAGGCTGTGACTAACTCATGCCCTAATCATGTCTTTAACTAAGACACTAATGCTGATCCTACAAAGGCCCTGATGCTGCTCCTAAGTCATGCCCTCACATCGTCCCTAGCTAAGTCCCTGATGTTAGGCTTCACTCAGACCCTGTAGCTCTCCCTAATTCAGTATCAGGTCCTGTCCATACTTGAAGCCCTGACGCTAGTTCTAAATAAGGTCTTGATACTGTCAGTACTAGGGTTTTGACACTATCCCTAGGTCATTTCCTGACACTATCCCTAGATCTTAACCTGATCCTGTTGATAGCTAATGTCGTTCCCCTTATGCTAACTAAAGCCCTGATGCTGTACTTAAGTAAAGCCCTGAAATTAGTCCCGAGGCTGTGACACTGTCCCTAACTAAGGCCTGGATGCTCG
>NC_041220.1:57808751-57814413 GCF_002837175.3 Physeter macrocephalus
TCTCGGCACTAACCCTAACGCTAACCCCGACCCTGAACCCTAAGCCTAACCCGTAAACGGATCCCTAAGCCATACACTAACGGTAACACGTACCCTCACCCGTACACTCCACCCAACACGTATCAGTACCACAATCTCGACCCTAACACTAACCCTGACCATGAACACTATGCGTAACCCGTACCCTGAACCCTAAGCCGTACCCTAACGATAACCCGTAGCCTCACCCTAACACGTATCCGTACCTCAATCTTGGCCCTAACCCTAACCCGGCCCTAACCCTAACCCTGACCATAACCCTGACCTTGAAAATTCAGACTAACCAGTACAATGAATCTTAAGCCGTACCTTAACGATAACCCATACCCTCACACGTACACTCCCTGTAACATGTATCCGTACCCCTATCTTCACCCTAAACCTAACCAGTCCCTAACCCTAAGACTAACCCTAAGCCTGAACACTAAGCCTAACCCGTACCCTGAACCCTATGCCGTAGCATAACGATAAACCGTACCCTCACCCGTACACTCCCCCTAACACGTATCTGTTCCCAAATCTCGACCCAAACCCTAACCCCGCCCTAACCCTATCCCTAGCCCTAAAATTGAACATGAATGATAAGCCTAACCCGTACCCTGAACCCTATGCCATAGCCTAACGATAACCCGTACCCTCACCCGTACACTCTCCCTAACACGTATCCATATCCCAATCTTCACCCTAAACCTAACCCGACCCTAACCCTAACCCTAACCCATACCCTGAACCCTAATCCTACCAGTGACCCTGAACCCTAAGCCATACCCTAACGATAAACCCTACCCTCACTCGTACACTCCCCCTAACACTTATCCGTACCCCAATCTCAACCCTAATCCTAACCCGGACCCTAATACTAACCCGGGCCCTAATCCTAAGCATAGCCCTAACCGTGACCCTAAACCCTAACCGTAACCCGAACCCTGAACCCTAAGCCGTAGCCTAACGATAACACGTACCCTCACCCGTACACTCCCCCTAACACGTATCCGTACCCCAATCTCGACCCTAACCCTAACCCTAACCCGGCCCTAACCCTAACGCTAGCCCTAACCCTGACCCTGAACACTAAGCCTAACCTGTACCCTGAAACGTAAGCCGTACCCTAACGATAACCCGTACCCTCAACCAGATACTCCCTCTAACACGTATCTGTACCCCAACCTTGACCCTAACCCTAACCCGGCCCTAACACTAACCCTAAACCATACCCTAAACACTAAACCTAACACGGACACTGAACTCTTAGCCGTAGCCTCACGATAACCCGTACCCTCACCCGTACACTCCCCCTAATACAAATCTGTACCCCATCTCGGCATTAATCCTAACACGGGCCCAAATCCTAACCCTAACCCTGACCACTAACCCTGACCACTAACCCTAACCTGTACACTGAAGGCTAAGCCGTACCCTAACGATAACATGAATCCACACCCGTACACTCCCCCTAACACATAACCATACCACAATCTTGACCCTAATCCTAACCCGGGCCCTAACACTAACCATGACCTTGAACCCGAGCCCTACCCCATACACTGAACCCTAAGACGTACCCTAAAGATAACCTGTACCCTCACTCTTAAACTCCACCTAACACGTATCCGTACCCCAATCTCAACCCTAATCTTAACCCGGACCCTCATCCTAACCTGGGCCCTAATCCTAACCCTAACCCTAACCCTGACCATGAACACGAACCCTAACCCGTACACTGAAACCTAAGCCGTAGCCTAACGATAATTCGTACCCTCACAAGTACACTCCCCCTAACATGTATCCGTACCCCAATCTCGACCCTAACCATAACCCGACCCTAAACCTAACCCTAACCCTGACGCCGAAATCTAAGCCTAACCCGTACCTTGAACCCTAAGCCGTAACCTAACGATAAACCGTATCCTCACCCTAAAACGTATCCTTACCCGAATCTTGACCCTAACCCTAAACCGGCCCTAACCCTAACCCTGAACCTAAACCCTATGCATAACCCGTACCCCGAACCCTAAGCCGTACCCTAACGATAATCCATACCCGCACTCGTACACTCCCCCTAACACGTATCCGTACCCCAATCTTGACCCTAACCCGGCACTAAACCTAACCCTAACCCTGACGCTGAACCCTAAGCCTACCCTGTACCCTGAATCATAAGCCATACCCTAACGATAACTGGTACCCTCACCCGTACACTCGCCCGAACTTGTATCAGTACCTCAATCTCAACCCTAACCCTAAACCTGACCCTGAACCCTAAGCCGAAACGTACACTGAACCCTAAGTGGTACCCTAACAATAACCCGTACCCTCACCCTAACACGTATCTGTGCCTCAATCTTGACCCTAACCCGAACCCGGCCCTAACCCTAACCCTGACCCTAACCATGACCTTGAAAACTAAGCCTAACCCATACCCTGAAACTTAAGCCGTACCCTAACGATAACCCATACACTCACCCGTACACTCCGTGTAACACTTATCCGTACCCCAATCTTGACCCTAACCCGAACCAGGCCCTAACAGTCACCCTAACCCTGACCCTGAACACTAAGCCTAACCCGTACACTGAAACATAAACCGTACCCTAACGATAACGCGTACCCTCACCTGTACACTTCCCCTAACATGTATCCGTACCCCAATGTTGACCCTAACCCAATCCCTAAACCTAACCCTAACCCTATCCCTAACCCGAAACCCTAACACGTATTCGTACCCCAATGTTGACCCTAAACCTAACCCTAACCCTAATCCTAACCCGAAACCCTAACACGTATTCGTACCCCAATGTTGACCCTAACCCTAACCCTAACACTAATCCTAACCCTGACCCTAACCCGAACACTAACCCTAGCCCTAAACCTGACCCTAAACCCTAAGCCTATCGCGTACCCTGAACCCTAAGCCGTACCGTAATGATAACCCGTACCATCCCCCGTACACTCCCCCTAAAACGTATCCGTACCCCAATCTCGACCCAAACCCTAACTCGGCCCTGACCCTAACCCTACCTCTAACCCTGAACCTGAACACTAAGCCTCACACTTACCCTGATCCCTAATCCGTACCCTAACGATAACCCATACCCTCGCCCGTACACTTCTCCTAACATGTATCCATAACCCAATCTCGACCCTAACCCTAATCCGGCCCTAACCCTAACCTTAAACCATACCGTGAACACTAATCCTAACACATACACTGAACCCTAAGCCATACCCCAATGATAAATCATACCCTCACACGTACCCTCCCCCAATACATATCCGTACACTAGTCTCGGCCCTAATCCTAACCCAGGCCCTAATCCTAACCCGGGCCCTAATCCTAACCCTAACCCTGACCCCTAACCCTAACGCGTACACTAAACCTTAGCCGTACCCTAACAATAACCCTTAACCTCACCCGTACACTCCCCCTAAAATTATCCGTACCCCAATCTCGTACCTAACCCTAACCCGGCCCTAACCCTAACCCTAACCCTAGCTCTAACCCTGAACCTGTACCCTAAGCCTAACCTGTACCCTGATCAATAAGCCATACCCTAACCATAACCCGTACCCGCACTCATACACTCCCCCTAACACGTATCCGTACACTAATTTGACCCTATACCGGCCCTAACCCTAACGCTAACCGTGATCCTGAACCCTAAGCCTAACCCGTACCCTGTACCCTAAGCCATACTCAAACGATAACCCGTACCGTCGCACGTACACTCCCCCTAATACGTATCCGTACCCCACTATCGACCAGACCCCGAACCCGGCCATAACACTAAGGTGTACCCTCACCCGTACACACCTCCTAACACGTATCTGTAACCGAATCTCGACCCTAACCCTACCCCGAGCTTAAAGTTAACCCTAGCACTAACTCTTACCTGGAACCGTAAGCTTAACCCATACATTGAACCCTAAGCCATACCCTAACGATAACCAGTACCCTCACCCGTACACTAGCCCTAACACGTATCCGTAGCCCCATTTCGACACTAAACCTAAACCTGACCCTGAATCCTAACTCTAACCCATACCCTGTACCCTAATCCATACCCTAACGATAACCCATAACCTCACCCTAACACGTATCCGTACCCCAATCTTGACCCAACCCTAACCCGGCAATAACCATAAGCCTGACCTTGAACCCTAAGACTAACCCGTACCCTGAACCTTAAGCCGTACCATAACGATAACCCATAACCTCAACCGAATACTCCCTGTAAGACGTATCCGTACCCCAATCTCGACCTTAACCCTAACTCGGTCCTAACCCTAACCTTAGCCCTAACCCTGACCCAGAACCCTAAGCCTAACCCGTACACTGAACCCTAAGCCATACACTAACGATAACCCGTACACTCAACATAACACGTATCCGTACCTCAATCTTGACACTAATCCTAACTCGGCCCTAAACCTAACCCTGACCCTAAACCTGACCTTGAAAACTAAGCCTAAACCGTACGCTGAACTTTAAACGGTACCCTAACGATAACCCATATCCTCACCCGTACACTCCCCCTAACACGTATCCATACCCCAATCTCGACCCTAATCCTAACGCGGGCCCTAACCCTAACACTGACCCTGAACCCTAAGCCTAAACCGTACACTGAACCCTAAGCCGTACCCTAAGGATAACCCGTACCCTCACCTCTACACTCCCCCTAACAAGTATCCGTACCCCAATCTGGACTCTTACCCTAACCCAGCCCTAACCATAAACCTAGACCTAACCATGACTCTGAGCACTAAGCCTAACCTGTACCCTGAACCCTAAGCCGTACATTAACAATAACCCGTACCAGCACTCGTACACTCCACATAACACGTTTCCGTACCCCAATCTTGACCCTAACCCGGCCCTAATCCTAACCCTAAACCTAGTACTAACCATGAACCTGAATATTAAGCATAACCCGTACACCAAACCCTAAGCCGTACCCTAACGATAACCCATAACCTCACCCGTACACTCCCCTTAACACGTATCTATACCACAATCTCAACCCTAACCCTAACCCGGCTGTAACCCTAAACCTAGCCCTAAGCCTGACCCTGAACCCTAAGCCGTACCCTAACAATAACCCGTACCTGCACTCGTACACTCCCCCTAACACGTATCCGTACCCCAATATTGACCCAAACACTGCCTGAACCCTATCCCTAAACCTAACACTGAACCAAAACACTTAGCCTAAACCATACCCTGAACCCTAAGCCGGACCCTAACGATAACCCATACCGTCGCCCATACACTCCCTCTAACACGTTTCCATACCCCATTATCGACCATAACCCGAACCCGGCCCTAACCCTAATCTGTACCCTCACCCGTACACTCCCCCTAACACGTATCTGTACCCCAATATCGACCCTAACCCTAACCCGGCCCTAACCCTACCCCTAGCCATAACCCTGACAGTGAACACTAAGCCTCACCCGCACCTTGAACCCTAAGCCATACCCTAACGATAACCCATACCATCACCAGTACACTCCCCCTAACACGTGTCTGTATCTCAATCTCGCCCCTAAACCTAACACTGACCCTGAACCCTAAGCCTGACCCGTAGCCTGAACCCTCAGCCGTACCCTAACGATAACCCGT
>NC_041220.1:57814758-57840131 GCF_002837175.3 Physeter macrocephalus
CCTGACCCTGAACACTGAGCCTAAGCCGTAGCCTGAACCCTCAGCCGTACCCTAATGATAATCCGTTCCCTGGCCCGTACACTCCCCCTAACACGTATCTGTACCCCAATATCGACCCTAACCCTAACCCGGCCCTAACCCTACCCCTAGCCATAACCCTGACAGTGAACACTAAGCCTCACCCGCACCTTGAACCCTAAGCCATACCCTAACGATAACCCATACCATCACCAGTACACTCCCCCTAACACGTGTCTGTATCTCAATCTCGCCCCTAAACCTAACACTGACCCTGAACCCTAAGCCTAACCCATACCTTTAACCCTAATCCGTACCCTAACGATAATCCATACCCTCACCTTAACACGAATCCGTATCCCAATCTTGACCCAACCCTAACCCGGCCCTAACCCTAACCCTGATCTTGAAAACTAAGCCTAACCCGTACCCTGAACCTTAAGCCGTACCCTAACAATAACCCATAATCTCACCCGAACACTCCCAGTAAGACGTATCCGTACACCAATCTTGACCCTAACCCTAACTACGCCCTAACCCTAACCCTAACCATGACCCTGAACACTAAGCCTAAGCCATATCCTGAACACTAAGCCGTACCCTAACAATAACCCATACCCTCACTCAGATACTCCCTCTAACACGTATCCGTACCCCAATCTTGACCCTAACCCTAACCCGGCCCTAACACTAACCCTAAACCATACCCTGTACATTAACCCGAAAACTGACACTGAACTCTTAGCCATAGGCTAACGATAACCCGTACCCTCACCCGTACACTCCCCCTAATACAAATCTGTACCCCATCTCGGCATTAATCCTAACACGGGCCCAAATCCTAACCCTAACCCTGACCACTAACCCTAACCTGTACACTGAAGGCTAAGCCGTACCCTATCGATAACATGAACCCACACCCGTACACTCCCCCTAACACGTAACCATACCACAATCTCGACCCTAATCCTAACCTGGGCCCTAACACTAACCATGACCCTGAACTCGAGCCCTACCCCGTACACTGAACCCTAAGACGTACCCTAAAGATAACCTGTACCCTCACTCTTAAACTCCACCTAACACGTATCCGTACCCCAATCTCAACCCTAATCCTAACACGGACCCTCATCCTAACCCGGGCCCTAATCCTAACACTAACCCTAACCCTGACCGTGAACACAAAACCTAACTCGTACACTGAAACCTAAGCCGTAGCCTAACGATAATTCGTACCCTCACAAGTACACTCCCCCTAACATGTATCCGTACCCCAATCTCGACCCTAACCATAACCCGACCCTAAACCTAACCCTAACCCTGACACTGAAACCTAAGCTTAACCCACACCCTGAACCTGAAGCCGTACCCTAACGATAAACCGTACCCTCACCCTAACACGTATCCTTACCCCAATCTTGACCCTAACCCTAAATCGGCCATAACCCGAACCCTGAACCTGAACCCTATGCGTACCCCGTACCCCGAACCCTAAGCCGTACACTAACGATAATCCATACCCGCACTCGTACACTCCCCCTAACACGTATCCGTACCCCAATCTTGACCCTAACCCGGCACTAAACCTAACCCTAACCCTGACGCTAAACCCTAAGCCTACCCTGTACCCTGAATCCTAAGCCATAACCTAACGATAACAGGTACCCTCACCCGTACACTCCCCCGAACTCGTATCAGTACCTCAATCTCCACGCTAACCCTAAACCTGACCCTGAACCCTAAGCCGTACCGTACACTGAACCCTAAGGGGTACCCTAACGATAACCCGTAACCTCACCCTAACATGTATCTGTGCTTCAATCTTGCCCCTAACCCTAACCCGGCCGTAACCCTAACCCTGACCCTAACCATAACCTTGAAAACTAAGCCTAATCCATACCCTGAACCTTAAGCCATACCCTAACGATAACCCATACACTCACCCGTACACTCCGTGTAACACGTATCCGTACCCCAATCTACACCCTCAACCTAAACTGGCCCTAACCCTAACCCTATCCCTAACACAGACCCTAAACACTAAGCCTATACCATACCCTGAACCCTAAGCCGTACCAAAACGATAACCCGTACCCTCACCTGTACACTCCCCCTAACACGTATCCGTACCACAATCAACACCCTAAGACAAACCCGGCCCGAAACCTACCCCTAGCCCTAACGCTGATCCTGAACCCTAAGCCCAATCCGTACACTGAACGCTAAGCCATACCCTAACGATAACCCATACCCTCACCCGTACACTCCACCTAACAAGTATCCATACCCCAATCTCGACAATAATGCTAACCCTAAACTTGACCCTGAACCTTAAGCCTAACCCGTACCCTGAACCCTATGCTGTACCCTAACGATAAACCGTACCCTGACCGAACATGTATCCATACCGCAATCTTGACCCTATCCATAACCCACCCTAGCCCTGACCTTGAACACTAAGCCTAACCCATACCCTGAACCTTAAGCCGTACCATAACGATAACCCATTCCCTCACCCGTACACTCCCTGTAACACGTAACCAGACCCCTATCTTAACCTTAACCCTATCCAGGCCCTAATCCTAACCCTAACCCTAAACCATACCCTGAAACCTAACCCCAACCCTGAACCTGAACCATAAGCCATACCCTAACGATACTCCGTACCCTCACCCGTGCACTCCCCTTAATACATATCCATACCCCATTCTCGGCCCAAATCCTAACCCGGGCCCTAATCCTAACCGTAAAACTGACCCTTAAACCTCACCCGTACACTGAAGCCTAAGCCGTACCCTAATGATAAACCGTACCCTCACCCGTACACTCCCCGTAACACGTATCCATACCCCAATCTCGACCCTAATCCTAACCCGGGACCTAACACTAATCCTGAACCTGAACCCTAACCCTAATCAGTACAATGAACCCTAAGAGGTACCCAAACGATAAACCATGCCCTCAGTCGTAAACTCCCCCTAACACGTATCCATGCACCATTCTCAACCCTAATCATAATCCGGGACCTAAACTAACCCTGACCTGAGCCCTAACCCTAACCAGTACAATGAAACCTAAGGGGTACCCCAACGATAAACCATGCCATGAGTCGTAAACTCCCACTAACACGTATCCATGTACTATTCTCAACCCTAACACTTAACCCGGCCCTAACACTAACCCGGCCCTAACCCTAACCCTAGCCCTAAGCCTGATCGTGAACACTAAGCCTAACCCGTACCCTGAACCCTAAGCAATACCCAAATGATAACCCGTACCCTCACCTTACATTCCCCCTAACACGTATCCGTACCCGAATCTCGACGATAACCCTAACCCGGCCCAAAATTTAACCCTTGGCCTAACCTAACCCTGACCCTGAAACCTAAGCCGAACCCCTACCCTGAACCCTAAGCAGTACCCTAACATTAACCCATACCGGCAACCCTACATTCCCCCTAACAAGGATCCGTACCCTAATCTCGACCCTAACCCAACCCGGGCCTAAACCTAACACTAACTCATACCCTGAAACTTAACCCTTAAACTGAACCATAAGCCGTACCCTAACGATAAGCCATACCCTCACGGGTACACTCCCCCTAACACTTATTCATACCACAATCTTGACCCTAAACCAAACCCGGGCCCTAACCCTAACCTTAATCCTGACCCTGAATCCTAACCCTAATCAGTACACTGAACCCTAAGCCGTACCCAAACCATAACCCTTACCCTCACTAGTATACTCCCCTTAACACTTATCCGTACCCCAATCCTAACCCTAACCCGGCTCTAACCCTAACCCTAATCCTGACCCTGAACCCTAAGCCTAACCCGTACTCTGAACCCTAAGCCGTAACCTAACGATAACCCATACCTTCGCCCATACACTCCCCCTAAAACGTATCCGTACCCCACTATAGACCCTAACCCGAAAACGGCCCTAAATCTAATCTGTACACTCACCCGTACACTCCCCTAACACGTATCCGTACCCCAATCTCGACCCTAACCCTAACCCGGCCCTAACCCTACCCCTAGCCATAACCCTGACACTGAACCCTAAACCTCGCCTGCACCCTGAACCCTAAGCCATACCCTAATGATAACCCGTACCATCACCAGTACACTCCCCCTAACACGTGTCTGTATCCCAATCTCGACCCTAAACCTAACACTGACCCTGAACACTAAGCCTAACCCATACCTTGAACCCTAAGCCGTACCCTAACGATAAACCATACCCTCACCCTAACACGTATCCGTACCCCAATCTTGACCCAACCCTAACCCGGCCCTAACCCTAACCCTGACCGTGAAACCTAAGCCTAACCCGTACACTGAACCTTAAGCCGTACCCTAACGATAACCCATAATCTCACCCGAATACTCCCAGTAAGATGTATCCGTACACCAATCTTAACCCTAACCCTAACTAGGCCCTAAACCTAACCCTAACCCTAACCATGACCCTGAACACTAAGCTTAAGCCATACCCTGAACCCTAAGCCGTACCCTAAAGATAACCCGTATCCTCACCCAGATACTCCCTCTAACACGTATCCGTACCCCAATCTTGACCCTAACCCTAACCCGGCCCTAACACTAACCCTAAACCATACGCTGAACACTCACCCTAACACTGACACTGAACCCTTAGCCGTAGCCTAACGATAACCAATACCCTCACCCGTACACTGCCCCTAATACAAATCTGTACCCCAGTCTTAGCATTAATCCTAACCCGGGCCAAAATCCTAACCCTAACCCTGATCACTAACCCTAACCTGTACACTGAAGCCTAAGCCGTACCCTAACGATAACATGAACCCACACCGGTACACTCCCCCTAACACGTAACCATACCACAATCTCGACCCTAATCCTAACCCGGGCCCTAACACTAACCATGACCTTGAACCCGAGCCCTACCCCGTACACTGAACCCTAAGACGTACCCTAAAGATAACCTGTACCCTCATTCTTAAACTCCACCTAACACGTATCCGTACCCTAATCTCGACCCTAACCATATCCCGACCCTAACCCTAACCCTAAACCTGATGCTGAACCCTAAGCCTAACCCGTACCCTGAAACCTGAGCTGTACCCTAACGGTAAACCCTACCCTCACCCTAACACGTATCCTTACCCCAATCTTGACCCTAACCCTAAACCGGCCCTAACCCTAACGCTAGCCATAACCCTGAACCTGAACCCTATGCGTAACCCGTACCCCGAACCCTAAGCCGTACACTAACGATAATCCATACCCGCAGTCGTACACTCCCCATAACACGTATCCGTACCCCAATCTTGACCCTAACCCGGCACTAAACCTAACCCTGACCCTGAATCTGAACCCTAAGCCTACCCTGTAACCTGAATCCTAAGCCATACCCTAATGATAACCGGTACCCTCACCCATACACTCCCCCGAACTCGTATCCGTACCCCAATCTCCACCCTAACACTAAACCTGACCCTGAACCCTAAGACGAACCGTACACTGAACCCTAAGCGTTACCTAACGATAACCCGTACCCTCACCCGTACACTCCACCTAACAAGTATCCTACCGCAATCTCGACAATAACGCTAACCCTAACACTGACCGTGAACCTTAAGCCTAACCCGTAGCCTAAACCCTATGCCATACCCTAACGATAAAACGTACCCTGACTGAACATGTATCCGTACCGCAATCTTGACCCTATCCATAACCCGGCCCTAACCCTAACCCTGACCCTAGCCCTGACCTTGAACACTAAGCCTAACCTGTACCCTGAACCTTAAGCCGTACCATAACGATAACACGTACAAGCACACATACACTCCCACTAACACGTATCCGTACCCCAATCTCGACGCTAAACCTAACCGGGTCCTAAACTTAAACCTAGGACTAACCCTAACCCTGACCCTGAAACCTAAGCCTATCCAATACCCTAAACCCTAAGCCGTATCATAACGATAACCCGTACAATCACCCTTACACTCTCACTAACACGTATCCGTACCCCAATCTTGACCCTAACCCTATCCCGGCCCTAACTCTAACCCTAATACTAAACATGACGCTGAACCCTAAGCCTAACCAATACCCTGAACCCTAAGCCATATCATAACGATAAGCCTTACAAGCACACATACACTCCCACTAACACGTATCCGTACCCCAATCTCGACGCTAAACCTAACCGGGTCCTAAACTTAACCCTAGGCCTAACCCTAACCCTGACCCTGAAACCTAAGCCTAACCCATACCCTGAACCCTAAGCCGTACCCTAACGATAACACGTACCCTCACCTATCACCTATTCATATGCCAATCTAGACACTAATCCTAATCCAGGCCCTAAACCTAACCATGACCCTAAACAGTAACCCTAGACCATACCCTGAACCCTGAGCCATACCCTAACGATAACCCATACCCTCACTCATACACTCCCCCTAACACTTATCCATACCCCATTCTCGATGGTAACCATAAACCTGCCCTTAACTTAACCCTAGGCCTAACCCTAAACCTGACCCTGAACCCTAAGCCGTACCCTACCGATAACCCGTACCCTCACCCTCACACGTATCCATACCCCAAACTCGACCCTAACCCTAACCCTGGCCCTAACCCTAAGCCTGACCCTGAAGGCTAACCCTAACCCATACTCTGCACCCTAAGCCGTAAACTAACGATAACCCGTACCCTCACTCGTACACTCCGCCTAACACGTATCCATACCCCAATCTCAAAACTAATCCTAACCGGGACCCTAATCCTAACCCGGCCATTATGCTAACCCTAAACCTAACCGTGACCCTGAACTCTAAGCCTAAACTGTACCCTGAACCCTAAGCCATAGCCTAACAGTAACACGTACCATCACCCAAACACTCCCCCTAACACGTATCCGTACCCCATTCTTCACCCTAACCATATCCCGGCTCTAACCCTAACCCTAAATCTAACCCTAACCCTGAACCCTAAGCCTAACCAATACCCTGAACCCTAAGCCGTATCATAATGATAAACCGTACAGTCACCCTTACACTCCCCCTAACAAGTATTCGTACCCCAATCTCGACGCTAAACCTAACCGGGCCCTAAACTTAACCCTAGGCCTATCCCTATCCCTGACCCTGAAACCTAAGCCTACCCCGTACCCTGAATCCTAAGCCGTACCATAACGATAACACGTACCCTCACCCTATCAAATATCCATACCAAAATCTCGACCCTAATCCTAAACCGGGCCCTAAACCTAACCATGATCATGAACACTAACCCTAACCCATACCCTGAACCCTAAGCCGTACCCTAACGTTAACCCGTACCGGCAACCGTACACTCCCCCTAACACGTATCCGTACCCTAATCTCGACCCTAACCCAACCCAGCCCTAAACCTAACCCTAACACATACCCTGAAACTTAACCCTTAACCTGAACCCTAAGCCGTACCCTAACGTTAAGCCGTGCCCTTACCGGTACTCTCCCCCTAACACGTATCCATACCACAATCTCGACCCTAATCCTAACCCGGGACCTAATCCTAACCCGGGCCCTAACCCTAACCCTAATCCTGACCCTGAATCCTAACCCTAATCCTGACCCGTACACTGAACCCTAAGCCGTACCTAACTCATAACTCGTACCCTCACTCGTATACTCCCCCTAACACGTATCCGTACCCCAATCTTAACCCTAACAAGGCCCTAACCCTAACCCGAATCCTGACCCTGAACCCTAAGCCTAACCCGTACTCTGAACCCTAAGCCGTAACCTAACGATAACCCATACCGTCGCCCGTACACTACCCCTAACATGTATCCGTACCCGACTATCGACCCTAACCCGAACACGGCCCTAACTCTAATCTGTAACCTCACCCGTACTCTCCCCATAACACGTATCCGTACCCCAATCTCGACCCTAACCCTAAACCGGCCCTAGACCTAACCCTAACCCTAACCTCAATCTTGACCCGAACCCGGCCCTAACCCTAACCTTAACCCTGAGACTGAACACTAAGACTAACCCGTACCCTGAACGATAAGCCGTACCCTAATGATAACCCATACCCTCACCATAACACGTATCCATACCCCAATCTGGATCCTAATCCTAACCCGGGCCCGAACCCTAACCCTGACCCTGAACCCTATCCCAAACACATACCCTGAACCCTAAGCCATACCCTAACGATAACCCATACCTTCACTCGTACACTCCCCCTATCACGTATCCGTACCACAATCACAACCATAATCCTAACCCGGAACCTAATCCTAAACCGGGCCCTTATCCTACCCTAACCCTAAACGTGACTCTGAACACTAACCCTAAGCCGTACACTGAACCCTAAGCCGTATCCTAACGATAACCCGTAACCTCACTCTTAGACTCCCCTTTGCACGTATACGTACCACAATCGCGACCCTAATCCTAACCCGCCCTTAACCCTACCCCTAGCCCTACCCTTGACCCAGAACCCTAAGCCTAACCCGTACCCTGAACCTGAAGCCGTACCCTAACGATAACCCCTACCCTCACCCGTACACTCCCCCAAACACGTATCCATACCCCAATCTTGACACTAACCCATACTCTGAACTCGAACCCTAACACTGACCCCTAAGCCGTACCCTAACGATAACCCGTACCCTCACCCATACACTCCCCCTAATACATATTCGTACCCCAGTCTCGGCCCTAATCCTAACCCGGACCCTAATCCTAACCCTAACCCTGAAACCTAAACCTAACCCGTACACCAAACCCTAGGCCGTACCCTAACGATAACCCATACCCTCACAGGTACACTCCCCCTAGCACGTATCCGTACCCCAATCTCAACCCGAACCCTAAACTGGCCCTAACCCTAATCCTGACCCTGAAGGCTAACCCTAACCCATACCCTCAACCATAAGCCGTACACTAACGATAACCCGTACCCTCACTCATACACTCCCCCTAACACGTATCCATACCCCAATCTCAACCCTAATCCTAACCCGGACCCTAATCCTAACCCGGGATCTTATCCTAACCCTAAACCTAACCGTGACCCTGAAACATAACCCTAACCCGTACCCTGAAACCTAAGCCGTAGCCTAACAATAACCCGTACCATCACCCAAACACTCCCCCTAACACGTATCCGTACCCCAATCTTGACCCTAACCGTATCCTGGCTCTAACCCTAACCCTAATCCTAACCCTAACCCTGAACCCGAAGCCTAACCAATACCCTGAACCCTAAGCCGTATCATAATGATAACCCGTACAATCACCCTTACACTCCCACTAACACGTATCCGTACTCCAATCTGGACGTTAAACCTAACCAGGCCCTAAACCTAACCCTAGGCCTAACCCTAACCCTGACCCTGAAACCTAAGCCTACCCCGTACCCTGAACCCTAAGCCGTACCATAACGATAACACGTACCCTCACCCTAAAACGTATCCATACCCCAATCTCAACCCTAATCCTAAACCGGGCCCTAAACCTAACCATGATCCTGAACACTAACCCTAACCCATACCCTGAACCCTAAGCCGTACCCTAACGATAAACCATACCCTCACTCGTACACTCGGCCTAACACGTATCCATACCCCAATCTCAACCCTAATCCTAACCCGGACCCTAATCCTAAACCGGGACATTATCCTAACCCTATAGGTAACCGTCACCTTGAACCCTAACCGGTACCCTGAAACCTAAGCCGTACCCTAAGGATAACCCATACCCTCGCCCGTACAATCCAACTAAGAAGTATCCATACCCCATTATCAACCCAAACCCGAACCCGGCCCTAACCCCATTCTGTACCCTCACCCGTAAACTCCCCCTAACACGTATCTGTAACCCAATCTGGACCCTAAACCTAACCCGGCCCTACCCCTAACCCTAGCCCTAACCCTGACCCTGAACACTAAGCCTAACCTGTACCCAGAACTCTAAGCTGTAGCCTAACAATAAGCTGTACCCTCACCCATACACTCCACCCAACACGTATCCGTACCCCAATATCGACACTAACCTTAACCCTGACCCTGAAACCTAAGCCTAAACTGTACACTGATCCCTAAGCCGTACCGTAACGATAACCCAAACCCTCACCCGTACACTGCCCCTAACACGTATCCGTACCCCAATCTCGTCCCTAGCCCTAACCCGGCCCTAACCCTAACCCCAGCCTTAACCCTGACCTGAACACTAAGCCTAACCCGTGCACTGAAACCTAAGACATACCCTAACGATAAGCCGTACCTTCACCCTTACACTCCACCTAACACGTATCCATACCCCAATCTCGACCCTAATCCTAACCCGGGCCCTAAACCTAACCATGACCCTGAAAACTAACCCTAACCCATACCCTGAACCATAAGGCGTACCCTAACGATAACCCATACCCTCACTCGTACACTCCCCCTAATATGTATCCATACCCCAATCTCAACCCTAATCCTAACCAGGATACTAATCCTAACCCGGCCCTTATCCTAACCCTAAACCTAACCGTGACCCTGAACACTAACCATAACCTGTAACCTGAACCCTAAGCCGGAGCCTAACAATAACCCGTACCATCACCCGTACACTCCCCCAAACACGTATCCGTACCCCAATCTTGACCCGAACCATATCCCGGCCCTAACCCTAATCCTAACCCTAATCCTGACACTGAAATCTAAGTCTATCCAATATCCTGAACCATAAGCCATATCATAACGATAACCCGTACAAGCACCCTTACACTCCCACTAACACGTATCCGTACCCCAATATCGACCCTAATCCTAACCCGGGTTCTAACCCTAACCCTGACCATGAACCCTAACCCTAACTAATACACTGAACCCTAAGCCGTACAGTAACGATAACCCATACCCTCACTCGTACACTCTCGTAACCTGTATCCATACCCGAATCTGAACCCTAACCCTAACCCGGCCCTAACCCTAACCCTAACCCTAAGCCTGAACCTGAACACTAAGTCTAACCCATACCCTAAACCCTATACAATACCCTAACGATAACCCGTACCCATACCCGTACATTCCCCCTAAAACATATCTGTACCCGAATCTCGACACTAACCCTAACCCGGCCCTAAATTTAACCATTGGCCTAACCCTAACCCTGACCCTGAAACCTAAGCCGAACCCGGACCCTGAACCCTAAGCCGAACCCTAACGTTAACCCATACCGGCAACTGTACACTCCCCCTAACACGTATCCGTACTCTAATCTCGACCCTAACCCAACCCGGCCCTAAACCTAACCCTAACATATATCCTGAAACTTAACCCTTAACCTGAACCCTAAGCCGTACCCTAACGATAAGCCGTGCCCTTACCGGTACTCTCCCCCTAACACGTATCCATACCACAATCTTGACCCTAATCCTAACCCGGGACCTAAACCTAACCCGGGCCCTAACCCTAACCCTAATCCTGACCCTGAATCCTAACCCTAACCCGTACACTGAACCCTAAGCCGTACCTAAATCATAACCCGTACCCTCACTCGTATACTCCCCCTAACACGTATCCGTACCCAAATCTTAACCCTAACAAGGCCCTAACCCTAACCGTAATCCTGACCCTGAACCCTAAGCCTAACCCGTACTCTGAACCCTAAGCCGTAACCTAACGATAACCCATACCGTCGCCCGTACACTCCCCCTAACACGTATCCGTACCCGACTATCGACCCTAACCCGAACACGCCCTAACTCTAATCTGTACCCTCACCCGTACTATCCCCATAACACGTATCCGTACCCCAATCTTGCCCCTAACCCTAAACCGGCCCTAGACCTAACCCTAACCTCAATCTTGACCCGAACCCGGCCCTAACCCTAACCCTAACACTGAACAGTAAGACTAGCCCGTACCCTGAACGATAAGCCGTACCCTAACGATAACTCATACCCTCACTATAACACGTATCCATACCCCAATCTGGACCCTAATCCTAACACGGGCCCGAACCCTAACCCTGACCCTGAACCCTAACACAAACACATAAACTGAACCCTAAGCCGTACCCTAACGATAACCCATACCCTCGCCCGTACACTCCACCTAAAATTATCCGTACCCCACTATCGACCCTAAAACGAACCTGGCCCTAACCCTAATCTGTACCCACACCGTACACTCACCCTAACACGTATCTGTAACCCAATCTCGACCTTAACTCTAACCCGGCCCTACCCCTAACCCTAGCCCTAACCCTAACCCTGACCCTGAACACTAAGACTAAACTGTACCCTGAATCCCAAGCCGTAGCATAACAATAACCTGTACCTTCATCCGTACAAACCCCCTAACACGTATCAGTACCCCAATCTCGACACTATCCCTAACCCTGACCATGAACCCTAAGCCTAAACTGTACCCTGAACCCTAAGCCGTACCGTAATGATAATCCATACCCTCACCCGTTCACTGCCCCTAACACGTATCTGTACCCCAATCTCGTCCCTAACCCTAACTCGGCCCTATCCCTAACCCCAGCCCTCACCCTGACCTTGAACCCTAAGCCTAACCCGTGCACTGAACCCTAAGACATACCCTAACGATAACCCGTACCCTCACCCGTACACTCCACTGAACACTTATCCGTACCCCAATCTCGACCCTAATCCTAACCCGGGCTCTAAACCAAACCATGTTCCTGAAACATAACCCTAAATCTCAACCCTAATCCTAACCCGGACCCTTATCCTAACCCTAAACCTAACCGTGACCCTGAACCCTAACCATAACGCGTAACCTGAACCCTAAGCCGGAGCCTAACTATAACCCGTACCATCACCCATACACTCCCCCTAACACGTATCCGTACACCAATCTTCACCCGAACCTTATCCTGGCCCTAACCCTAACCCTGACCCGGAAACCTAAGTCTAACCAAGACCCTGAAACCTAAGCCGTATCATAACGATAACCCGTACAATCACCCTTACACTCCCACTAACACGTATCCGTACCCCAATCTCGATCCTAATCCTAACCCGGGCCCTAACCCTAACCCTGACCCTGAACCCTAACCCATACCCTGAACCCTAAGACGTACCCTAACGATAAGCCATACCCTCACTCGTACACTCCCCCTATCACGTATCCGTACCACAATCTCAACCCTTATCCAAACCCGGAACCTAATCCTAACCCGGGCCCTTAGCCTAACCCTAACCCTAACCGTGACCCTGAACACTAACCCTAAGCCGTACCCTGAACCCTAAGCCGTAGCCTAACGATAACCCATACCCTCAACCGTACACTCCCCTTTGCACGTATCCGTACCCCAATCTCGACCCTAAACCTATCCCGCCCCTAACCCTACCCCTAGCCCAAACTGACCAGGAACACTAAGCATAACCCATACCCTAAACCCTAAGCTGTACCCTAACGATAACCCGAACCCTAACCCGTACACTCCCCCAACATGTATCCGTATCCCAATCTTGACCCTAACCCATACCCTGAACCCTAACCCTAACACTGACCCCTAAGCCGTACCCTAACGATAAACCGTACCCTCACCCGTACACTCCCCCTAATACATATCCATACCCCAGTCTCGGTCCTAATCCTAACCCGGGCCCTAATCCTAACCTGGGACATTATCCTAACCCTATACGTAACCGTGACCCTGAACCCTAACCCTAACCGGTACCCTGTAACCTAAGCCGTACCCTAACGATAACCCATACCCTCGCCCGTACACTCCACATAAGAAGTATCCGTACCCCACTATCGACCCTAACCCGAACCCGCCCCTAACCCTAGTCTGTACCCTCACCCGTACACTCCCCCTAACACGTATCTGTAACCCAATCTCGACCCTAACCCTAACCCGGCCCTACCCCTTACCCTAGCCCTAACCCTGACCTTGAACACTAAGCTTAACCTGTACCCTGAACCCTAAGCCAGAGCCTAACAATAACCTGTACCCTCACCCATACACTACACCTAACACGTATCCGTACACCAATCTCGACACTAAACCTAACCCTGACGCTGAACACTAAGCCTAAACTGTACCCTGACCCTGAGCCGGACCGTAACGATAACCCATACACTCACCCGTACACTGCCCCTAACACGTATCCGTACCCCAATCTCGTCCCTAACCCTAACCCGACCCTAACCCTAACCCCAGCCCTAACCCTGGCCCTGAACCCTAAGCCTAACCCGTGCACTGAAACCTAAGACATACCCTAACGATAACCTGTACCCTCACCCGTACACTCCACCTAACACGTATCCGTACCCCAATCTTGACCCTAATCCTAACCCGGGCCCTAAACCTAACCATGACCCTGAGCCCTACAATAACCCATACACTGAACCCTAAGCCGAACCCTAAAGATAACCCGTACCCTCACCCGTACACTCCACCTAACATGTATCCGTACCCCAATCTCGACACTAACATTAACCCTGACCCTGAGCCCTAAGGCTAAGCCATACCCTGAACCCTAAGCCATACCCTAACGATAACTCGTACCCTCACCAGTACACTCTCTCTAACACCTATCCATAACCCAATCTCGACTCTAACCTTAACCCTGACCCTGAACCCTAATCCCTACCCTAACGATAACACGTACCCTCACTCTAACATGTATCCGTACCCCAATCTTGACCCTAACCCTAATCCGGCCCTAACCCTAACCCTAACGATAACCCATACCCTCACCAGTACACTCTCCCTAATACATATCCGTACCCCAACCTCGTCCCGAATCCTAACCCGGGCCCTAATCCTAACCCTAAACCTGACCCCTAAACCTAACCCGTACACTGAAGTCTAAGCTGTACCCTAAAGATAACCCATACCCTCACTCGTACATTCCCCCTAACACGTATCCGTACCCCAATCTTGACCCTAACCCTAACCTGGCCCTAAACCTAACCCTAATCCTAACCCTGAACCCTAAACCTAACCTGTACACCGAACCCTAAGCCGTACCCTAACGATAACCCGTACCCTCACACGTACACTCCCCCTAACACGTATCCGTACCCCAATCTCGAACTTAACCGTAACCCGGCCCTAACCCTAATCCTAGCCCTAACCCTGACCCTGAAACCTCAGCCTAACCCATACTCTGAACCCTAAGACATACCCTAACGATAAACCGTACCCTCACCCTTACACTCCCTCAAACACGTATCCATACCCTAATGTCGACCCTAACCCTAACCCGTAACCTGAACCCGAAGCCGTACCATAACGATAACCCGTACGCTCACCGTTACACTCCCCCTAACATGTAACCGTACCCCAATCTCGACGCTAACCCTAACCCAGCTCTAAACTTAACCCTAGGCCTAACCCTAAGCCTGATGCTGAAACATAAGCCTAACCCATATCCGGAACCCTAAGCCATACCCTAACGATAATACGTACGCTACCTGTACACTCCCCCTAACACGTATCCATACCCTAATGTCGACCCTAACCCTAACCCTGACCCTGAACACTAAGCCTAATCCGTACCCTGAACCCTAAGACGTACCCTAAAGATAACCCGTACACTTACCCGTACACTCCCCCTAACACGTATCCGTACCCCAATCTCGGCCCTAACCCTAACCCGTCCCTAACCCTAACCCTATCCCTAACCCTGACCCTGAACACTAAGCCTAACACGTACGGTGATCCCTAAGCCGTACCCTAACGATAAACCGTACCCTCGCCAGTACACTCCCCCTAACACGTATCCGTACCCCAATCTCGACCCTAACCCTACCCCCGGCCTAACCCTAACCCTAAACCTGACCCTGAACACTAAGCCTAACCTGTAACCTGAATCCTAAGCCGTACCCTAACGATAACTCGTAAACTCACCCGTACACACCACTGAAGACGTATCTGTACCCCAATCTCGACCCTAACCCTAAACCTGTCCTATACCTAACCCTACCCGTTACCCTGACCCTGTACCCTAAGCCTAAACCGGACGCTGAAACCTAAGCCGTACCCTAACAATAACCCGTACCCTCACCCGTACACTCTCCCAACATGGATCCGTACCCCAAACTCGACCATATAACTAACCCGGTGCTAACCCTAACCCATACCCTGAAACCTAAACCGTACCCTAACGATAACCTGTAACCTCACCCGTACACTCCCCCTAACACGTATCCATACCACAATCTCGACCCTAACCGTAAACCTGTCCTATACCTAACCCTAGACGTTACCCTGACCCTGTACCCTAAGCCTAAACCGGACGCTGAAACCTAAGCCGTACCATAACGATAACCCATACCCTCACCTGTACACTCCCACTAACACGTATCCATACCCCACTTTCGACCCGAACCCTAACCCAGCCCTAACCCTAACTAACCCTAGAGCTAACCCTGACCCTGAACCCTAAGCCTAACCTGTACACTGAACCTTAAGGCGTACCCTAACGATAACCCGTACCCTCAACTATACACTCCCTCAAAACATATCCGTACCCCAATCTAGACCCTAACCCTACCCGGCCCTAACCCTAACCCTAGTGCTAAGCCTGACCCTGAACCCTAAGCCTAACCTCTACCCTGAACCCTAAGTCATACCCTAACGATAACCCGTACCCTCAACTATACACTCCCTCAAAACGTATCCGTACCCCAATCTAGACCCTAACCCGGCCCTAACCCTAACCCTAGCCCTAACCCTAAGCCAAACCTGTACCCTGATCAATAAGCCGTACACTAACCATAAACCGTACCCGCACTCGTACACTCCCCCAACACGTATCCGTACCCCAATCTTGACCCTATCCCGACCCTAACCCTAACCCTGACCCTGAACCCTAAGCCTAACCCGTACCCTGAACTCTAATCCATACTCTAAAGATAACCCGTACCATCGCCCGTACACTCCCCCAACACGTATCCATACCCCAATCTCGACCCTAACCCTAACCCTGACCCTGAACCCTACGCCTTACCGTAACGATAACCTGTACCGTCGCTGATACAGTCCCCCTAATACGTATCCGTACTCCAATCTCGACCCTAACCCTAATCCGGCCCTAACTCTAACCCTAGCCCTAACACAGCCCTAACCCTGACCCCTAACCCGTACTCTGAACCCTAAGCTGTACCCTCGCGATAACCCGTACCCTCACCCTTACACTCCCCATAACACGTATCTGTACCCCAATCTCGACCTTAACCCTAAACCGGCCCTACCCCTAACCCTACCCCTAACCCTGAACCCTAAGCCTTACCCGTACCCTGAACCCTAAGCCGTACCCTAACGATAACCCGTACCCTCACCCGTACACTCCCCCTAACATGTATCCGTAACACAATCTCGACCCTAACCCGGCCCTAAGCCTAACCCTAGCCCTAATCCTGACCCTGAACACTTAGCCTACCTCGTACCCTGAACCCTAAGCCATACCCTTACGATAACCTGTCCCCTAACCTGTACACTCACCCTAACACGTATCCATACTCCAATGTTGACCCTAATCCTAACCCATGCCCTAACCCTCACTCTAATCCTTACCCTCACCCTCACCCTGACCCTCTAACCTTAACCCTAACCCTCTATTCCTCTATCCCTCACCCACTAACCCTTACCCTAACCCTAACCATAACCCCTAACCCCATCCCTAACCCTAAACACTAACCCTGTAACCCTAACCCTAAACACTAACCCTAACCCCTAACCCCAACCCCTAACCCCTACCCCAACACCCCTAACCCTAACAACGCTAACCCTAACCACCCTAACCCCAACGCTAATCCCCACCCAAACCTTAACTCCTATCCCTACCCTAACCCATACATTAACCCTAACCCGTACCCTACCCCTAACCCTAAACTCTAACCCCTAACCCTAAACCCTAACCCCAAATCTAAGGTTTAACAAGGGATATGCAAGCAGAATAATCATGAAAACACAAAGCAATACAACAGCAACAAAAATTTCTAACTTCCAATAACAGTTCAATTTAGAAGAGGGTTTATATCTTCAGAACAAAAGCATTCCTCCTTGACTTTCTAACCAGTCAAAATCTGTGTATTCTACAGAAAACCTGTGATATTATTCCTATAAAACTACCCTTTACTGCTTCTGCCTCCATTAGATTTCCTAAGCACTAGTGTTTTAATGTATAGGTTAGAAACAAAATTCTAATGTGATTTATTTATAATGTGTGTGTTCTTTGTCTTATCCTAGTGTCTAAAGTCTTCTCCATGGCTGGAACCCAAATAATATTCCTTTACGTGCTACGTGATATCTGGAGAGTGGGAGAGGTTTAATAAATACCCTAACTCTAATGCGTACCCTAACCCTAACCCATACCTTAACCCTACCCTAACCCTACCCAAAACCTAACACTAACCCTTACTCCTAAACAGAACCCTAACCATAAACCATAACCATAACCCCGAACCCCTAACCCTAAACCCTAACCCCAGTCCCAACCCTAACCCTAACTCCAAACCTAACCCTAACCCCAACCCCAGACCTAACCCTAACCCCAACCCTAAACCCAACCCTAACCCTAATCCTGACACTACGCCTACCGTGGAATCTGACTCTTTCCCGAGCTAATTTCCTGCCTCTTATCCTAAATGAAGCCCTAATGCTCTCCCTAACTAAGGCCCTGACTACTTCTAACTAAGGCCCTGACACCGTCTCTAACTAATGCCCAGAATCTGTCCCTAATATAGACCCTGCTGCCGGTAATATCTAAAATCCTGACACTATTCTGAGCTAATATCCTGACCCATCTCTAACCTGGGTCGTGACACTGTCCTTAAGAACGCCCTGTTGCTGTCCCTAAGTGAAGCCCTGAGTCTGTCCCTAACTCAGGCCCTGAAACTATCCCTAACTGGGGCCTGGAGGCTGTGACTAACTCATGCCCTAATCATGTCTTTAACTAAGACACTAATGCTGATCCTACAAAGGCCCTGATGCTGCTCCTAAGTCATGCCCTCACATCGTCCCTAGCTAAGTCCCTGATGTTAGGTTTCACTCAGACCATGTCACTCTCCCTAATTCAGTATCAGGTGCTGTCCATACTGGAAGCCTTGATGCTAGTCCTAAATAAGGCCTTGATACTGTCAGTACTAGGGTTCTGACACTATCCCTAGGTCATTTCCTGACACTATCCCTAGATCTTAACCTGATCCTGTCGATAGCTAATGTCGTTCCCCTTATGCTGACTAAAGCCCTGATGCTGTACTTAAGTAAAGCCCTGAAATTAGTCCTGAGGCTGTGACACTGTTCCTAACTAAGGCCTGGATGCTCGTCCTAAGTCAGGGCCTGATACTGTCCCTAACTACAACGCTGACACTACACCTTACTCAGGCCCTGACACTGTCCGTAACTAAGGCCCTAACTCTACTTCTAACAAAGGCTTTCATGCTATTCCTAACCAAGGCCCTGACACTGTCCCTAAGTAAGGCCTCAACACTACTCCTAACTCAGGCCCTGACAGGATACCTAACAAAGGCTCTGATGCTAGTCTTAACTCAGGCCCTGACACTGTCCCTAACTAAGGCCTTGACACTACTCCTAACTCAGGCCCTGACAGGATACCTAACAGAGGCTCTGATGCTTGTGCTAAGGCCTTGACACTGTCCCTAACTAAGGCATAACACTACTCCTAACTCAGGCCATGACACTGTCCCTAACTAAGGCCCTGACACTACACCTAACTCAGTACCTGACACTAAACCTAACATTGGCTCTGATGCTAGTCCTAACTCAGGCCCTGACACTGTCTCTAACTAAGGCCCTACAGCCATCTATATCTAAAGTCCTGACATTATCCTGAGCTAATATTCTGACCCATGTCTTAGCAAGGTCCTGAAACGGTCCCAAAGTAAGCCCTGACGCTGTCCCTACGTGAGTCCCTGAGGCTGTCCCTAACAGAGGCCCTGATAATATCTTTAACAAGGCCACTGAGGCTGATCCTACCGAGGCCCTTATGCTGCTCCTAAGTCCTGCCCTGACACTACCCCTAGCTAAGGCCCTGATGCTAGGCCTATCCCTAGACCATAAACTAACGCTGGCTTTAGTTAATGTCGAGCCTCTTATGCTAACTTAAGCCCTGATGCTGTCCCGAATTAAGGCCCTGAAATTAGTCCTGAGGCCATGAACCTGTCCCTAACTAATACTCCTAACTCAGTCCCTCACACTGTAGCTAACAAAGGCTCTGATGCTACTCCTAACTAAGCTCCTGACACTGTCCCTAACTAAGGCCCTGACACTACTCCTAACTCAGTCCCTCACACTGTAGCCAACAAAGGCTCTGATGCTACTCCTAACTAAGCTCCTGACACTGTCCCTAACTAAGGCCATGCTGCTGTCGATATCTAAAGTCCTGACACTATCCTGAGCTAATTTCTGGACGTATCTATTACCAAGTTCCTGAAACTGTCCCTAAATAAGCCCTGACGCTGCCTCTAACAGAGGCTCTAATAAGGTCTTAAACAAAAACCCTGATGCTGATCCTACAGAGGCAGTTGTGCTCCTCCTAAGTCATACCCTGACACAGTCCCTAACTCAGGTGCTAACGAGCATTCTCAGGTATTCCCTGTCGCTGTACCTTAGTCAGACTCTGAAGCTGTCCCTACATCAAGCCCTGACACTGGTCCTGAATAAGTCCATGACACTGTTCCTATATAATTCCCTGATGCTCTCAATAACTAAGGTCTTCACACTATCCTTAGCCCGTAACCTGGCTCTGATGCTGTCCCTAAATAAGGCCCTGAGGCTGTCCCTGACACAGGCCCTGAAGCTATGCCTAACTGATGCCCTGACACTGACTAACTCAGGCCCCGATCATGTCTTGAACTAAGACCCTAATGTTCATCCTACAAAGGCCCTGATACTACTCCTGTCAGGCCCTGACACTGTCCCTAGCTAAGGCCCTGATGCTGCGCCTCACTCAGGCCCTGTCGCTCTCCCTAAGTCAGGCTCTGATGCTCTCCTTACCTGAAGCCCTGACACTGGTCCTGAATAAGGCCCTGACACTGGTGCTAAATAAGGGCCTGATTCTCTCAATAACTAAGGTCTTCACACTCTCCCTAGCTCATTTCCTGACACTATTCCTAGCCCTTAGCCAGACGCTGTCCCTAGCTAATTTCCTGCCTCTTATCCTATCTAAAGCCCTAGTGCTGTCCCTAATGAAGGCCCTGACGCTAGTCCTAACTTAGGCCTTAACACTGTCCCTAACTACGGCCTTCAAGCTAGTCCTAATTCAGGCCCTGATGCTAGTCCTAACTCAGGTACCACTCTGTCCCTAACCTAGGGCCTCCTGCCATCAATAACTAAATCCCAACACTATCCATAGGTAATGTCCTGGTGCCTTTGTTACCAAGGTCCTGACCCTCTCCCTAAGTAAACCCTGAGGCTGTCACTAAGTCCCTCACACTAGCCCTAACTCTAGTCCTGACATTGTCCCTAATAAAGACCCTGATGCTAGTTTTAACTAAGGCGTGGAAACTATCTCTCACTAAGGCCCTGAAGTTAGACCTAACTCAGGCCCTGACGCTAGGTCTAACTCAAGCCCTGATGCTACGCCTGACTCAGACCCTGGCACTTCCCCTAAAAATGCCCTATGCTAGTCCTAACTCACGTCCGAAAGCTAGGTCTAAGTCAAGCCATGAATTTAGGCTTAATTCAGGCCCTGACATTTTCCCTAACTAAGGCCCTGAAGCTGTCCCTAACGTCAGTCTTGCTGCCATCAATAACTAACATCCTGATACTATCCTGAGCTAATACCCTGACCCATCTCTTACAAAGGTCCTGACACTGTCCCTAGGTAAGCCCTGATTCTGTCCCTAAGTGAAGCCCTGAGTCTGTCCCTAACTCAGACCCTCAAAATGCCTTTGAGCCCCTGATGCTGCTCCTAAGTCATGTCTTGACACTGTTCCTAACTAAGGCCTCAACGCTGGTTTTAACTCAATCCCTGAGTCTACCCCTCACTCAGGCCCTGACATTTTCCCTGAGTAAGGCCCTGATGCTGTCCCTAACTCAGGCTCTGATTCTGTCCTTGCCTGAAGCCCTGACGCTGGTCCTAAATAAGACCCTGATGCTCTCAATAACTAAGGTCTTGACACTATCCCTAGATCATTTCCTGACGCTAGGCCTAGACCGTAATCTGACCCTGTCCCTAACTAAAGTCTGGTCTCTTCTCCTAACTCAATCCCTAATGCTGTCTCTAACTAAGTCCCTGACAAATCCTAAATAAGGCACTGACACTGTCTCTAACTAAGGCCCAGAAGCTGTACCTAATATAGGCCCTGCTGCCGGCAATAACTAAAGTCCTAACACTATCCTGAGCTACAATCCTGACCAATCTCTAACCAAGGTCCTAACCCTGTGCCTATGTCAGCCTTGACGCCGTCCCTAAGAAGCCCTAGGCTTTCCCTAACTCGGGCCCAGACGTTGTACCTAACTCAGACCCTCAAAATGTCTTTGAGACCTTGATGCTCTTCCTAAGTCATGCCCTGACACTGTCTCTAGCTAAGGCCCTGATGCTAGGACTTACTCAGGCTCTGTCGCACTCCCTAAGTCAGGCTCTGCTGCTGTGCCTACCTGAAGCCCTGACACTGGTCCTAAGTAAGGCCCTGATACTCTCTGTAACTAAGGTCTTGACACTATCCCTAGCTCATTTCCTGATACTATCCCTAGACCTTAACCTAACCCTGTCCCTAGCTAATGTCTTGCCTCTTATGCTAACTAAAGCCCTGATGCTGGCCCTAACTAAGGCCCTGAAATTAGTCCCAAGGCCCTGACACTGTCCCTAACTACATCCTGGATGCTCGTCCTAACTCAGGCCCTTACACTGTCCCTAACTAAGGCCCTGACACTGTACCTAACAAAGACTAGACATTACGTAACTAACACCCTGACACTATCCCTAACTAAGGCCCTGCTACTGTCAATAACTAAAGTCCTGATTCTATCCTGAGTTAATATCCTGACCTATCTCTTACCAATGTACTGACACTGTCCCTAAGTAAGCCCTGACACTGTCCCTAAGTGAGGTCCTGAGGCTGTCCCTAACTAAGGCCTGACGCCCAGCCTAACTCAGGCCCTCATGCTAGGCCTAACCCTGGCCCTGACATTGTCACTAACAAAGGCCCTGACCCTAGTCTTACCCTAGGCCCTGATGTTTGATCTAACTCATGTTCTGACGCTGTCCCTAACAAAGGCCCTGAAGCCGTCGCTAACGTCAGCCTTGCTGCCATCAATAACTAATGTGCTGACACTATCCTGAGCTAATACCTTCATCCATCTCTTACCATGGTCCTGACACTATCCCTACTAAAGTCCTGATGCCGTCCCGAAGTGTGGCCCTAAGGCTGTCCCTTTGAAACCCTGTTGCTGTACCTAACTCAGGCCCTGAAAATGTTTTTAACTAAGGCCCTGATGCTGATCCTAGCTAAGACCCTGATGCTAGGCCTTACTCAGACACTGACGTTGTCGCTAACTCAGGTCTGACTCTGTCCCTAACTAAGTCCCTGAAGCTGTCCCTAACTCAGGCCCTGACACTTTGCCTAACTCAGGTCCTGGCAATAACTAACTAAGACCGTGATGCTGATCCTAACTACAGTCCTGATGCTGGTCCTACGTCATGCCCTGACACTCTCCCCAACTCAGGATCTGATGCTGTCTGTAATATCTTGGTCTCTCCCTCCCTAATCCCCTGAGGATTTCCATAACTATAGACCTGACACTGCTTCTAACTAACTGCCTGACTCTGTACCTGATACTGAATAATCAGCCTCTCTGCACCGGTTCTGAATCAAATCTCGAGAACAGTGTTTTGGAAAAATAGAAAAGATTAGTTTTATCACTCTGCCAGCCAACGGAGGACACAGCAGGCTCGTGCTCTCAACAGCTGTGTGTCCCAATGCAGGAGGATTTGACTCAGGGAAGGTCCTGGAGTCTCTAGTCTATTCCCTACAAACAAGTTAGGTGGCACACAGAAAGGCTCTGTGCCCATGTGTCCCAATGCAGGAGGATTTGGTGTTTTATAGCGATGGTTCAAGGGTGTGGTTGTTCATAAGGATCAGTGTGTATGCAGGGCCTGCACTCCTTAAATCTGGTCTCAGATAGTTTCTTGACGAGCTCCTCTGGAATGAAGAATGCTAACATCTTCCATTTGTTGGGGGTTTTAGTTCTTTAAGGAGCTCAAAGATATTGTTATATGTATCCCTTGAGGCAGAACCAGGACCCTGCCACAAGGCTGTACTATTGTTTCTTGACTGTTTTTGACAAGAAAAGGAATAATCATTTCAGATTGAGACATTAATCATAAACTTGGCACAGAAACTAGGTTTTAAAGGGACTCGGTTTTAATCCCCACTTCATTTTATCTTTCCCCACATCTTTCAGGGAACAGGGTGATGACCGCTCTGGCTACTTCCTGCTGAAATGGGTAGCAGTCCTGCCTTAATCTAGGAGAATGCATACCAAGTTAGAAATATTTGAGTTCCAAGTCCTGTACTTGAGACTCATATAATTAAGATCTCAGTCCCTTGGTCCCCCATTTTGGTGAAACCAATCCAGTTAAAATAGGAGGGGGTAAGAACTGAAAATTTAGTAGTAAAAATAGATCTCATTTCCTTAGGAATTCAGGAGAATAAGTCTGAAACATGGTCTGGAACTGGCACTGAGAGACTTTGTAGCCAGTTGTCTAATTCTACTTAAGTAGGTTTTAACTTCTGATGTAGTATTGATGTATCCATAACAGTAGCTAATGACCACTACACATATGTCTCATCTTTCTTTTAGTATCTGATCTAACGTCATTGTTTGAAATTTAATAGTTGAGAGGAGTCCTTGAAAACGTACGGTTGCAGCTACCAGCAGACATTGTTTTGAGAATGGCTAATGGCATCCTGAGTCTGATATAGCTCAGAAATTCAATTTCAACAATACAGGAATGTGGGGACTTACATGGCAGTTCAGTGGTTAAGACTTCGCCTTCCAATGCAGGGGGTGCCGGTTGGATCCCTGGGCAGGGTGCTAAGATCCCACATGCCTCGCGGCTAAAAAACCAAAACATGAAACCGAAACAATATTGTAACAAATTCAATAGAATTAAAAAATTGTCCACATGAAAAAAAAACTTAAAAAGAAAACAAAACAAAAAATACAGGAATGCATCTAAATCACATCTACAATGCTCACTTAGGTTTATCTTGGATGTCTGAACCATAGTTACTCCTTTTTGACTGTCAAATGCATTCCCCTCCTCAATGCCAAAGCAGATGTACAATTCGTATCCAAAAGGCCACAAAACAGGCCACTTTGGTCAGTAAAATTTAAGTTAAACCA
>NC_041220.1:57840517-57845056 GCF_002837175.3 Physeter macrocephalus
AAACAAATACATTATAACCATACTCACCAGTTGACTCAGTAACCAATCCTTTTGTTAACTTTTCATGAAGCCATCAGATTCTACATTAAGATTTTTCATTTCTTACCCAGTTTGGCATTATGATATGAAATTTATCAGAGACCTGTGCTTGACAAAAGGTCCTTCACATAGATCTTCTTGAAGATGGAGCACTTTTGCAAAGTGCTAGAGCACAACAGTAACTATCTATAAATCACATAAAGACTTAAAAGGTCATGGTTAAACATTTGATCACAATGTAAATGACAAAAGAAACCATGATTGCTGCTACATACAACATTTAAAAATAACTAGAATTATGACTGATAAAATTTTACCAGGACATACTAGATTTTTAGGAATTCCATGTAATTTAACATACTAATCAAACATTTCTCTCTGAGATGGCTCAAGGGCCTTCTAAAGCATCTCAAAGTTAGCTGGAGATAAAAAAAAAAAACTGTTAGAATTGGCCAAACAACACTTATTCACTGAACTAAAGCAAAGAGATTTCAAACAAAAATAGAGATCACAGACAGAAGCAAAGGAACTCACAAGCTCTTCACAATCAAAAGCAGCATTCCAAGAAAACTTTGGAGGGAAAGGATAGTATAGTCATTTAGGCTACCATTCAAAAACTAGCTTTCCTCATTTTTCAAGAATGTATCCATACATTGGCCAGACACAATTACAATAGAATTTCATTCTTTTCTTACTCTTAGGTTTACAACTATAGGTTGACCAGTCTGCCAGGATTTTGCCCATTGGCTATCAGATGGAACTGAAGAAGAAGCACTTCTTATGTTTGAACCATAGAACACTCACACACGGACTAAGAACAAAACAAAATCCTAAACACCAACGGAAGCCTCAAACCAAAGGAGCCAGAATCCAAAGAGAAACCAACAACCAAACAGCACAAGACCCAAATCAGCTTCCAAGTCTCAACTTAGC
Source organism: Physeter macrocephalus (assembly GCF_002837175.3). Lineage (NCBI taxonomy): Eukaryota > Metazoa > Chordata > Mammalia > Artiodactyla > Physeteridae > Physeter > Physeter macrocephalus. The sequence continues at coordinate 57,841,490 of NC_041220.1, forward strand.
CTGTGACCTCTGTCCAAGTGGTGCACCTCCCAAATGAGATTTCCTGGAATGAAAAGTCACCCAAATGGGAACCAAGGTTCCCCCAAATGTACCGGGCTAAAAGGACCTCAGACTGCATGCCAGGGGAGTTACCACAGGCTGGCTGAGGTGCTGCAACATCCCAAATGCTATTTTTCTGGTTTCCCAAAATAATCCCTTGGAGTAGGACATTTGGGGCAGTCAAGGCAGGAGGAAGAGAGGAACATCCTCAAGGCAAAGATGGCCTCGGCAGCTGCTAGGGTGGTCCCTCTTCCACCATCTACTCCTGCCCCAGAGTTCTAACTGCTGGGATGACTGGGGCTTGGCCTTTCCAGGCAAGGGTCCCAGGTGGTCTGGCCTCTAAAGGAATTCTGCAACTCTACACTCTCTCGAAAGAGGCTGGCGTGGAGAAAATCTCAGTGTCCGGTCAGTCAGGGTACACACAGGGGCCATCCCCAAGTCAGCCCCACATTGGGTACTAAATTTAATGTCGAAAACTCGACCTCTGTGCACCAGTGCCAAATCGAATCTCAGAGAGAGGGGTTTGCAGGAAGTAGAAAAGAATAGCTTTACTGCTTTGGCAGCCAAAGGGGGACACAGAAAACTCATGCCCTCAAAAACCATGTGTCCCAATGCAGGAGGATCTGGTGAGGAGGTTTACAGCAATGGTTTAAGGAAACAGTTGATCCTAAGGATTAATGTGTGTACAGGGCCTTAACTCACTTTAATCTGGCCTCGGATGGTCTCTTGATGAGCTTCTCTGGAATGAAGAAGACTAAAATCTTCTATTTTGTGGGGGTTTTAGGTTGGTAAAGAGCCCAAAGATACTCTTACCTGTATCCCTTGAGGCAAAACCAGGATCCTGGCCCAAGGCTGCACTACTGCTTCTTGATGGTTCCTCCCTTGTCTCTGCATCTCCTCCCTTCCCTGCCCGGAGCCTGTCCGCCCCAACGGGAGAGACCACAGCAGAGGGAGGCCCGCATACCACAAAAAAAAAAAAAAAAAAAATCTGGCCTCAGATGGTCCCTTGATCAGCTTCTCTGGAATGAAGAAGACTAAAATCTTCTATTTTGTGGGGGTTTTAGGCTGGTAAAGATCCCAAAGATACTCTTACCTGTATCCCTTGAGGCAAAACCAGGATCCTGGCCCAAGGCTGCACTATTGCTTCTTGAAGGTTCCTCCCTTGTCTCTGCATTTCTTCCCTTCCCTGATTAGCAACTGTTCGAATCTGCCCTTTGGAACTCAGGGAAGGTCCTGGAATCTCTAGCCTAACTAAGACCCTGACACTGCTCCTAACTCAGACCCTGACACTCTCCCTGACTAAGGCCCTGACACTACTCCTAACTCAGTCCCTGACACTGTACCTAACAAAGTTCTGATGCTAATCCTAACTCAGGCCCTGACACTGTCTCTAACTAAGGCCCAGCATCTATCCCTAATATAGGCCCTGCTACCAGCAATAACTAAAACCTGGACACTATGCTGAGCTAATATCCTGACCCATTTCTAACCAAGGTCCTGACACTATCCCTAAGAAGCCCTGTCCCTCTCCCTACGTGAAGACCTGAGGCTGTGCCTAACTCAGGCCCTGAAGCTATGCCTAACTGAGGCCTTGACGCTGTGATTACCTCAGGCCCTGAGCATGTCTTTAACTCAGACCCTAATACTGATGCAACAAAGGCCCTAATTCTGCTTCTAAGTCATGCCCTGACAGTGTCCCCTGCTAAGGGCCTGACGCTACACCTCACTCAGGCCCTGTCGCTCTCCTAAGTCAGGCTCTGATGCTGTCCCTACCTGAAGCCCTAACACTGGTCCTAAATAAGGCCCTGATACTCTCAGTGACTAAGGTCTTGACACTATCCCTAGGTCATTTCCTGACATGATCCCTAAACTTTATCCTTACCCTCTCCCTAGCAAATGTCCTGCCTCTTAAGCTAACTGAAGCCTTTATGCTTTGAATACCTCAGGCCCTGAATTTAGCCCCAAGGCCGTGACATTCTCCCTAACTAAGGCCTAGATGCTCTTCCTAAATCCCAAACTGACACTGTCCCTAACTATGGCCCTAACACTGTTCCTAACTCAGGCCCTGACACTGTACCTAACAGAGACCCAGATGCTAGTCCTAACACAGTCCCTGACACTGTGTCTAACTAAGGCCCTGCTGCCATCCATATCTAAAGTCCTGACAGTATCCTGAGCTTATATCCTGACCCATCTCTTACTAAGGTCCTGAAACTGTCTCTAAGTAAGACTTGACGCTGTCCCTAAGTGAGGCCCTGAGGCTGTTTCTAACAGAGGCACTGATAATGTCTTTAACAAACCCCTTAGGCTGTTCCTACTGAGGCCCTTATGGTGCTCCTAAGTCATGCCCTGACACTGTCCCTAGCTAAGGCCCTGACTCTAGGCCTCACTCAGGCCCTGTCGCTCTCCCCAAGTCAGGCTCTGACGCTGTCCCTACCTCAAGCCCTGACACTGGTCCTAAATTAGGCACTGATGCTCTAAGTAGCTATGGTCTTGACACTATCCCTAGGTCATTTCCTGACGCTATGCCTAGACCTTAACCTAACCTTGTCTTTAACTAATGTCTAGCCTCTTATGCTAAATAAATCCCTGTTGCTGTCCCTAACTAAGGCCCTGAAATTAGTCCCGAGGCCGTGACCCTGTCCCTGAGGCCTCAAGGCTGTCCTTAACAAAGACCCAAGGTCCTGAAACTGACACTATCAGTTAAAGAACTGAGGCCCTGACACTCTCCCTAATTAAGGACTGAGGCTGTCTCTAACTAAGGCCCTAAGTCTGTCTTTAACTAATGGCCTCACTCTTTCCCTAACAAAGGCCCTGACATGGTCCCTAATAACATGAGCTGTCCCTCATTAATGCCCTGATGCGGACCATAAAGGATGTACTGAAGACGGCACTAAGGTCCTGCCGATGTCACCAATGACCCAAAATGTCTCTTACTAAGGCCCTCAAATTACCTCTAACTAAAAAAAAAAAAAAATTACCTCTAACTGAGGCCCTAAAGATGTCCATAACTAAGTCCCTGACACTATCTCTAACTAAGACCCTCATGTTATCTTTAACTGAGGCCATGACAGTGTCCCTAACGAAGAACTTGACAGTGTCTCTAACTAAGGCCCTGAGTCTGTCTTTACCTAATGGCCTCACTCCTTCCCCAGCTACTCACTGACGCTGCCCCTAACCAATACCCTGAAGTCTCTACCTGAGAAGCTGACATTGTCTGTAACTAATTTCCTGACTTTTTCCTTAACTAACATCCTAATTTTGTCCCTAAATAATGGCCTGACACTGGTTCTAACTACGGCCCTGATGCTGACCCTATCTAAGGCCCTGACGATGTCCCTAATAGACTTAGATGTCCCTCACTGTGGTCCTGATCCTGTCCATTACTAAGACCCTGAATATGTGCCTAAGTAAGTCTCTGACCCTGTCCTAAGGCTCTGACCCTCTTCCTAACTAAGGACCTTGATGCTGTCTCTACAGAAGGCCCTGACACTGCCCCTAAATAACGGCCTGACACTGGTCCCAAGT
>NC_041220.1:57845097-57849691 GCF_002837175.3 Physeter macrocephalus
TCATTAAGTCTCTGACACTGCCCTTAGTAAGCCCCTGACACTGTCCCTATCTAATGGCCTAAGCTATAACTTACAAAGTCCCTAACACTATCCCCAAGACGCTGACACCCTCCCTAACTTAGTCTTTGATGCTGTCCCTTAGTGCCTAAGCAGTCACAAAATAATACCCTGATTCTATTGCTAAGGCCCTGAATATATCCCTAAGAAAGTATCTGAAGTGTCCCTAACTAACGGCCTACACTGTCTCTTACTAAGTCCCTCAAGTTATCTCTGAGGGCCTGACAACACTGTCCCTAACTAAGGCCCTGTTGCTGGCCCTAACGTCCTGATGCTGAACCTAACTGAGGCCCTGATGCTCTTCCTAACTAAGGTCTTGATGCTGATTCTACCCGAGGCCCTAGAACTGTCTGTAACTAATGATCTGCCTCTTTCCCTAACAGCCTAATTTTGCCCCTCATTAACGCCCTGACACTGGTCGACACTACAGCCCTGATGCTGGCTCAATCTAAGGCCTTGAGGATGTCCCTAATAGCCTTAGATGTCCCTCACTGGACCTGACCCTGTCCCTAACCAAGGCCCTGACCCTCTTCCTAACTAAGGCTGTGATGATGTCTCTACCTGAGGCACTGACACTGTCTATAATAACGGCCGACTCTTTCCCTAACACCCTTATGCTGTCCCTAATAGCCTCTGAAGCACTGATGCTGTCCCTTATAGTCTAAGCTGTCACTAAATAACACCCTGATACTGTCCATAACTAAGGCCCTGAATATGTCCCTAGGTAAGTCTCTGACACTGTCCCTAACTAAGGCCCTGATGCTGTCTCTATCTCAGAATCTGACATTTGAATGTCCTGACACTCCCTAACATCCTGACGCTGTCCCTAAGTGACGTCCCGACACTCTTGTTAACTAAGGACTTGCCGCTGTCCCTACCTAAAACGCTGACACTGTCTGTAACTAATGACCTGACTCTTTCCCTAACTAACACCCTAGTTTTGGCCCTAACTAATGCCCTGACACTGGTTCTAATTATGGCCATGATGCTGGCTCTAAGGCCCTGAAGATATCCCTAAGTAACAGCCTGAACTGTGTCTAACTAAGGCTCTCACGTTATCTCTAACTGAAGCACTGATGCTGTCCCTTATAGTCTAAGCTGTCACTAAATAATGCCCTGATCCTGTCCATAACTAAGGCCCTGAATATGTCCCTAAGTACATCTCTGACGATGTCCTTAACAGCCTGAACTGTCTCTTCAAGTTACCTCTGAGGCTGTGACACTGGCCCTTCCTAAGGCCTCGCCCCAGGGTTGTCCCAGGCTGCTGGGCAGTTTTCTCTTGTCCGCATCTCTAGCCAGCTGCCTGCCGTTGGCCACTCTAAGATTCTGCGATGCAGTGGTCCCACGTGGGATGTGCCTGTGTAGGCTCACCTGTGGGAGGAGAGTCATGGCCATTCCGCCCTCCAGGGGACTGTGGCTCAGGGTAGGAATCTCAGCCAGTGTCTGGACACAGGGTTCTGTGACCTTGTTTGTTGTAAATCCCTTGGAGTTATCTCTAACATTTTTTAAATGGCTATCTCCCTCAGCATATTTATAATTTAAAGTATTTACCACATTAAAATTCAGGAATGACATTATTACAATGAGCAGGAAGACACTGGATGCCCCCCCCTGATCTATTACTTGGAGGGTTTATAACAGGAATGACATTATTACAATGAGCAGGAAGACACAGGATGCCCCCCAATGATCTATTACTTGGAGGATTTAAAATTCTAATGAGAAAACACTCACTATCCTCACCCTCTTGGGTGTCAGCACAAGGCGGGAATCAGCTGTATCCTTTATTTATCCCTCTGATTTTCCAGAACATTTCCTTCGAGTAGAAATCTCTTGGCTCCGTGGGAACTGTGAGTGGTGACCATCAGGTAAATCTGAGACTGAAAAGCTAGAGGAAGAGAGATAGAGGAGAAGATGAGAGTCGGTGATGGGGAGAAGCAGGGGCATCTACCTTCAATCGCAGGCTGAGAGTCTGAGTTAGTCTCCAACGAAGCTAAGGACCCCCAGGAGCTGTCCCCACTGGCCTTGTCACCTGGTGTGGGGACTGGGGACAGCCAAACCACCATGACCACTCTCAGAGAAATCAAGAAGCTTGGAGGGCACCCCTGAGAGCCAGATTGAAAATGGTCATGCTGTGAAATAATAAGATGCCCTTTCCAGAAAAGTGAAGACTGTTCTCTGGGTTCTCAAAGACTTGCAAACACTCTGTGTCCTCTGGAGGCATGCTGAAGCCTTCAGCCTTTGAGGGCAGTAATGGGAGTGCATCTGGGCTCAAAACCATCCAGCACTCACTCCTTGAGCATGCTGCGGATGACCAGCGTCCACCCCTCGGGTGCTGTGGGCCTGAAATCCCGACCAATGAGGACGGGAGAGGCCACACAGACGCTCCACTGGACACCGGGGGCTGGGCTGGTGGGCTACAGGCCTTTATCAGATACATGGCTTGCAAACATCTTGTGCCATTTTGGATGGTGGATTATCTTATCCCTTGCTCCTTTTATACACAACTGCTTTACATTTTGAGGAAGTCCAATTCATCTATTTTGTCTTTTGTTGCTTGTGCTTTCGGTAGATCTAAGAAATCATGACCAAATCCAAGGTCATGAAGATTTACTCTCATGTTTTCTTCTACGAGTTTTATAATTTTGGTTCTTGCATCTAGGCCTTTGGTCCATTTTGCGTTGATTTTGTATATGGGGTGGGAGGAGGTAAGGGTCAAACTTTATTCTTCTGTATGTGGTTATCCAGTTGTTCCAGAACGTGTGCTGTGTGAGAGAAAATACCTGCAAATGATGCGACCAACAGGGCTTAATTCTAAAATATACAAACAGCTCATACAACTCAAAAAAAGAAAAAAAAATAAAAAACTAGGCAGAAGGTCTAAATAGACATTTCTCCAAAGAAGACATACAGATGGCTGGGTATCCAGTTTTTCCAGAACGTGTGCAAACTGTTTGGGAGAAAATACCTGCAAATGATGCGACCAACAAGAGCTTAATTCTAAAATATACAAACAGCTCATACAACTCAAAAAAGAAAATAAATCAAAAAATAGGCAGAAGGTCTAAATAGACATTTCTCCAAAGACATACAGATGGCCAATAGGCACATGAAAAGATGCTCCACATCGCTAATTATTAGAGAATGCAAATCAAAGCTACAGTGAGTTATCACCCCATAGTGGTCAGAATGGCCATCATTAAATGTCTAGAAACAAATGCTGGAGGGGGTGTGGAGAAAAGGGAACCCTCCTACACTACTGGTGGGAATGTAAATTGATGCAGCCACTATGGAGAACAGTATGGAGGTTCCTCAAAAAACTAAAAATAGAACTACCATATGAACCAGCAGTCCCACTCCTGGGCATATACCCTGAGAAAACTATAATTCGAAAAGATACATGCACCCCAGCATCCACAGCAGCACTGTTCACAATAGCCAAGACATGGAAGCAACCTGAATGTCCCTCAACAGATGAATGCATATAGAAGATGTGGTACATATATACAATGGAATATTACTCAGCCAGAAAACAGAATGAAATAATGCCATTTGCATCTACGTGGATGGACCTAGAGATTATCATACAAAGTGAAGTAAGTCAGACAGAGAACGACAAATACCATATGATATCACTTATATGTGGATTATAAAATGAGACCCAAATGAACCTATCTACAGAACAAAAACAGACTCACAAATATAGAAAACAGACTTGTGGTTGTCAAGGGGAAGACAGGGGAGAGGGATGGATTGGGAGTTTGGGATTAGTATATGCAAATTATTATATATAGGATGGATAAACAAGGTCTTACTGTACAGCACAGGGAACTGTATTCCATACCCTGTAATAAACCATAATGGAAAAGAATATGCAAAATATGTATATATGTATGTATGTATATATGAATCACTTTGCTGTACAGCAGAAATTAACCCAACATTGTAGGTCAACTACACTTCAGTATCAATTAGTTTGAAGGCACTTTTATAAATTAGGTCTTGTTTCTCTTGTCCTTTCATCCTGGGACAAATGTACAACAGAAACTAACCTGGATTACTCCGGGATGAATTCATATCACACAGAATTTTAACTGTTGAACAAACCATGAATACCAGTTACACCATGGGATGTCCTGATCCAATACGAAGTTTGTAAACCTTGTATCAAGACTGCAGAATCCACTAAATTTGGAAATTCAAACTGAAATGAAGCCACCTGTCCCATGACTTCTCCACAACTAGTTATACAACATCAATTGGAAACCATATACAATCAAATGAATGTAGACAGAAACAACTATAGCCTTCCTTTTTTTTCCTTTTAGATGAAGACGGTATTTAAGGCGATGTCTTGGGCCATTTCAGGGTGTTACTCAATTTCCTGGATATCTTCCATGCACACAGGAGGTACACGTTAGTTAACTTGTTTGTGCAACTATCTGAAGGTAGTTAATACCACCACACTATATACGTAAAGTGAATTAAATGCTAAAGTCATGTTTTGTATTTTTAATGACAATAAAAAAAGTGTAGC
>NC_041220.1:57851099-57854053 GCF_002837175.3 Physeter macrocephalus
AAAAACCCACCAAAGAAAAATTGTGTAAAATGAAAACAGGAGCAAATGGAAAAAGCTCTCAACAGCCAAAGCAAGAATTAACTAAGCAGTCTAATAATGTAGTGCTGGATTATAACCAAAAGTTTACAATAATTATTCACGTGTCCAAACTGGTAAAAATAAATTACATAGTTTTTGATGAATGGTGTTAAATAGAAGTATCCTATGCAGAAAGCTTCTAAACAATGTATATAGCCACTCAGCTGTCCATCAAGGATGTGAAGCTAACCCCTCTCTCCTCAAGTGTGGGTTCTGCATTATGACTTCCTCCTAAATAAGACACACAGGATGGACATGGGAAAAAAATTAACCTCACTGTGGGAAAACTTGACAAACACTACTTCAGCTAGGTGACCAAAGTTAAGAATATAAGTGAGAAGTTTCCTTAAGGCCCTGTCCTCTTGATATATAGTGAAGAGGAGTCACTTCACCTCTGTGATCTGCTTTTTCAAATCCAAGTCTAACCACGACAAAACCACCAACCAAATCCCAGTGCAGGGCAGTCTATAAAATACCTGCCCAGTCCTCCTCCACACTGTCAAGGTCATGGGAACAAGGACAGTCTGAGCAACTGTCAAAGCCCAGAAGTGACTAAACAGACATGATGACCCCATGTCCTATGAGACCCTGGAACAAGGAAAGGTATAACAAAGGGAACATGAATAGGGACTTCAGTTAACAGTAAAGTATCAATATTTGTTCATTATTTGTGATGATTCTGTAGAAAGGGAGGAAAAGTTAAACGTCAAATAACAGAAACCTACTCTAACAAGACACCTGAGGAAGGATCAGGGATTACTGATTCAGATGTATCAACCAGGACTTTTTCTTTTCCCAGTGACTGGACACACTTACGGAAGTAAAATAAATTAGTATTTATTGTAAGGGTAGAAATACATTAATACTTGCAAGTGGCAAGTTGAAGGATGGGTTTGGACCTGGCAGGTCCCGTGGCTCACACTATCTCAGTGTGACCTTGCTTCTCTCCACACCATTGTCCTGCTCAGTGCCTTTGGGGGACCCCATTCACAGGCACAGGCTCTCTCACTGCCCTTGGGCCAAAAGCAATTCTAGGCTGACAACCACTCACCATCCTTTTTCCGAGAAAGAGTTTCTCCTTTTCCTGGGTTCCAAGAAAGTCATGGTTTTAAATGCCTTTGGTCTGGCTTGGGTTGCATTCTCATCCTTGACCCATTACCAGAAGATGGAAAATGAGACTGGCTAAATGTGGGTTGTAAACCCTTCTTCGAGCTGGGTGCAACATGGGCTCATCCTTCTGGAACTATCTGGACTGGAAGCAGGTGAGATGTAATTCCCAAAGGATAACTGAGGCACTTGGGCCTGAGAACAGATGCTGGCTGGGAGAAAGCAGCAGATTCTAAGTCAATGACAGCTCACTGCACAGCACAGAATCGGACACAAAAGGAAGAAAGGGGTTCACTTAGGGTCAGGGGCTGCAGCTGCTCATCCAGTGCTCTTACTGTCCTCCCAAGACTGCAAGAATTTCTTTCACTTGCTGAAAAGGCAGGATCATTGGTGGTGGTAAACTCAAGTCTCTTTCCTCGGGCATCAGGTCCTCACATCTCAGAGGCTGGCCCGGAACAGCCCGTGTGCCCTCAGAAGACACACAGACCTCATCCCTGCCCCTGAGATGTGGGAGCCCTTGAGCTATGCCATGTCCCTGGCCATATTAACTACCCATCCCTGAAAAACAATACTGTTCCTTTTCCAGTTTCTTCTCTCTCCTTTACTAAGAGGAAGAAACCAAATGCTAGGGTGGTAAGGAAACTCACGTGCAATGAAGTAACGGGAGGCTCAAGAATTATACCATGCCATGGAACCCATAATTGGCAGGCTTTCCAGAGGCCACATGGATGTATATGGCTCTCCAAGACAATGCAGTCTCAGTGTAAACCTCCCATTTGGAGGTCCAGTTGCTCCCATATCTTTGATTCTTAATGAATATGCATGTCAAAAGTTTCTAACGACTGAAAGGACAAAGGACTGCAGGGCCATGGTCTGCTGTATGGGTGTTGTGTCAGGGACACACTCCAATGTTTAGAGGATTATTACTTCTCTTGGCAGCCTATGAGGCTGTGAGGGGGAGGCCTTTTTCTCAACCACATGCACCTTGGTAGCTGAAACTTCTCAAAGGAATGTCTACACTGCCCAGGTAGCTCTTGAATTGCCCGGCATCACGGTCAGCTCCGTAACTGTCCATGAGGGACTGACAATGCCCAGGCTGGACGGAGCTAGAGGACCACAGATGCCCGCCTGGAGAGTCAGAGGTCAAGGGCTGTCCTGCCTGAGACTTGATCACCTATTCATGCCCACTCAGATGGGACAAAGGATGCCTCCAGTGCCAGGAGGGCCCCACCAGCCCTTAAGAAGGCAGCATCCGGGGGCTGGCGGGTCACTGCACCCAGTCCTGTATAAATCCACACATGTCCACTGAGTGCCCTCCTGTCTGGGCTGCGCTGGACCCTGGGGCTGCCCAGGCAGAGTAGGGCCAGCATCACCCTCCCCAGGTAGGAGGGCCGAAGGAAACCATGCATGACTTCTGACACGCTCCCCAATCCTTGACAGAGGTTGAGGTGGATAAGAAACACTCCGAGACAAGAACAGACACTTCATTCTTCTCTCAGAGCCCAGGACTGGGGGAAGGAAGGCCAGAAAAACAGTTATTGACCTCAGCTCTCTGACTTCTATTTGACCCTGGGCAAGTCCTATCCATTCTGGAGGCTTCAGAGAGAAGGAGAGGGGAGGGCAATGAGGGCCGATTGTGCTTAAACCTAACTCTAACCTTTACCCTAAGAACCCTAACCTCTAACCGTAACCCCCTAACAACCCTAGCCGCAGATCCCTAGACCCTCGCCACTGACCCCTAAACTCTAATCCCTGACCCTTTAACCACA
>NC_041220.1:57854562-57857496 GCF_002837175.3 Physeter macrocephalus
TTCACTTAGGGTCAGGGGCTGCAGCTACTCATCCAGTGCTCTTACTGTCCTCCCAAGACTTCAAGAAGTTCTTTCACTTGCTGAAAAGGCAGGATCATTGGTGGTGGTAAACTCAAGTCTCTTTCCTCGGGCATCAGGTCCTCACATCTCAGAGGCTGGCCCGGAACAGCCCGTGTGCCCTCAGAAGACACACAGACCTCATCCCTGCCCCTGAGATGTGGGAGCCCTTGAGCTATGCCATGTCCCTGGCCATATTAACTACCCATCCCTGAAAAACAATACTGTTCCTTTTCCAGTTTCTTCTCTCTCCTTTACTAAGAGGAAGAAACCAAATGCTAGGGTGGTAAGGAAACTCGCATGCAATGAAGTAACAGGAGGCTCAAGAATTATTCCATGCCATGGAACCCATAATTGGCAGGCTTTCCAGAGGCCACATGGATGTATATGGCTCTCCAAGACAATGCAGTCTCAGTGTAAACCTCCCATTTGGAGGTCCAGTTGCTCCCATATCTTTGATTCTTAATGAATATGCATGTCAAAAGTTTCTAACAACTGAAAGGACAAAGGACGGCAGGGCCAAGGTCTGCTGTATGGGTGTTGTGTCAGGGACACACTTCAATGTTTAGAGGATTATTACTTCTCTTGGAAGCCTATGAGGCTGTGAGGGGGAGGCCTTTTTCTCAACCACATGCACCTTGGTAGCTGAAACTTCTCAAAGGAATGTCTACACTGCCCAGGTAGCTCTTGAAGCCCTTAAGAAGGCAGCATCCGGGGGCTGGCAAGTCACTGCACCCAGTCCTGTATAAATCCACACATGTCCACTGAGCGCCCTCCTGTCTGGGCTGCGCTGGAACCTGGGGCTGCCCAGGCAGAGTAGGGCCAGCATGCCCCTCCCCAGGTAGGAGGGCCGAAGGAAACCATGCATAACTTCTGACACCCTCCCCAATCCTTGACAGAGTTTGAGGTGGATAAGCAACAGTCCGAGACAAGAACAGACGTTTCATTCTTCTCTCAGAGCCCAGGACTGGGGGAAGGGAGGCCAGAAAAACAGTTATTGACCTCAGCCCCCTGACTCCTGTTTGACCCTGGGCAAGTCCTATCCATTCTGGAGGCTTCAGAGAGGAGGAGAGGGGAGGGCAGTGAGGCCCAATTGTGCTTAAACCTAACTCTAACCTTTACCCTAAGAACCCTAACCTCTAACCGTAACCCCCTAACAACCCTAGCGCCAGACCCCTAGACCCTCGCCACTGACCCCTAAACTCTAATCCCTGACCCTTTAACCACAACCGTCTACCATGATGCTCCAACAATGACCCATAACCCTAAACCGTGACCCCTGAACCCTCACACTGACTCAACACTAGGCCTAAAGCCTGGCCTAGTGGGTACCGAGGAATGACTGTATGAACTCTCAAATAAACCAAGGAATTAAATCTTCCTGACCATGAATTTAGCAATGGTTTCTTAGATTTGACATTAAAGCATAAGAAATGAAAGAAAAAAAATAGATAAATTGGATTTCCTCAAAATTACAAACCTTTGTGCATCAAAAGATGCTATCCAGAAAGTAAAGACAGCCACAGAATGGAAGACAATATTGGCACATTATATATCTGATAAGACTCTTTACCTAGAATATACCCAGGACTTTTACAACTCATCAACAAAAAGACAAACAATAAAATTTTGAAACAGACAAATGGATTGCATGGACACACACTAGAATAAAAATAAATTTTAAAATAAATTTTAAAATATGTAAATTAAAACAACAAATGTTGGCAACAATGTAGAGAACTTGGAACCCTTAAAAGTTAATGTACAATGGTGCAGTCTATGTGTTCAAAACTTTAGCATTTACTCAAAAATATAAAATATAATTACCATGTGGTTCAACAACTCCACTCTTAGATATATACCCAAAAAATGGAAAACAGGCGTTCAAACAAAAACTTGTACACCAATTATTCGTAGCAGCACTGTTCACAATAGCCCAAGGTAGAGAAGATTTAAATTCCATCAGCAGGTAAACGGATAAGCAAAATAAGGAAGACCCATAAGCTGCATTATTCTGTCATATAAAGGAATAAAGTAAAATTATACAGCCGCTGTGGAAAACTGTATGGTGGCTCCTCAGAAACATGGAAAATGTATGATCCCTTGATTCCGCTCCAGGGTGTACACCCAAAATATTAGAAAGCAAGGACTGGAACAGACATTTGTACCCCGTATTCATAGCAACATTATTCACAATAGCCAAAAGGTGGAAGCAGCACAACACATCCTTCAACAGATGAATGGATAAGTATAGTGTAGTATATACACGATGGAATATGATTCAACCTTTAAAACTAAGGTAATTCTCACACATGCTACACTGTGGATGAACCTTGAAGTCATTATGCTAAGTGAAACCAGCCAGACACAGGAAGGACAAATGTTCTATTATTCCACTAATATGAGGTATGGATACCTCATAAGTCAAATTCAAAGACAAAGTAGAATAAGGTTGCCAGGGGTTTAGGTGAGTTAGTGTTTAATGGCCACGGTTTCACATGGGGAAAATAAAGTTCTGGAGATGGATGGTGAGGATATTTTTACAACAATGTGAATGTAGTTAATGCCACAGAACTGTATACTTAAAAATGGTTTAAATGGGGCTTCCCTCGTGGCACAGTGGTTAAGAATCCGCCTGCCAATGCAGGGGACACGGGTTCAAGCGCTGGTCCTGGAAGATCCTGCATGCCGCAGAGTAACTAAGCCCGCGAGCCACAGCTACTGAGCCCTCGTGCCACAACTACTGAAACCCATGCGCCTAGAGCCTGTGCTCCACAACAAGAGAAGCCACCGCAATGAGAAGCCTGCACACGGCAACGAAGAGTAGCCCCCGCTCGCCGCAACTAGAGAAAGCCTGCGTGCAGCAACAAAGACCCG
>NC_041220.1:57857557-57864082 GCF_002837175.3 Physeter macrocephalus
CCAGATAAGTCAAATTCAAAGACAAAGTAGAATAACGTTGCCAGGGGTTTAGGTGAGTTAGGGTTTAATGGCTACGGTTTCACACGGGGAAAACAAAGTTCTGGAGATGGATGGTGAGGATATTTTTACAACAATGTGAATGTAGTTAATGCCACAGAACTGTATACTTAAAAATGGTTTAAATGGGGCTTCCCTCGTGGCACACTGGTAAGAATCCGCCTGCCAATGCGGGGGACACGGGTTCAAGCGCTGGTCCTGGAAGATCCTGCATGCCGCAGAGGAACTGAGCCCGCGAGCCACAGCTACTGAGCCCTCGTGCCACAACTACTGAAACCCATGCGCCTAGAGCCTGTGCTCCACAACAAGAGAAGCCACCGCAATGAGAAGCCTGCACACGGCAACGAAGAGTAGCCCCCGCTCGCCGCAACTAGAGAAAGCCTGCGTGCAGCAACAAAGACCCGACACAGCCAAAAAATAAAAAATAAAATAATGTTTTAAAAAGCTTTAAAAAATGGTTTAAATGGTATGTGTTTTTAATCACAGTGGAAAAAATGAATGAAATAATGATCAATGTGGATAAACACTGAAAACATCCTAAGTGAAAGAAGCCATACAGAAAAACCACCCAGATCATGTTCATCTTGTACACTTTAAATCCAGCAAGGTTTTTAAAGTGAGGAAAAGTCCCAGTGATGGTTCCAAGAAAAGAAAACTGGATTCGAATGGAAAAATACATTTCCACAAAGCTGGGGCAGCTGGTGAAAGTTGAAGCGGATCTGTGGATAGGATTATTATGTGGAAACCATAATTATTCCTAATTATGGGGTTATGTGCTGGTTCCCTGGGAGAGTGGCCCTCCCACTCTCACAGGGTAAAACAAACTGGAGTATTCTGTGAATGTGGAAAGCTTTATACTGCTATTTAAAGTTTTTTATACACTTGAAATTTACTAGAAAATAAAGTACTTATCAAAACAACCATGTCATACCACTCCAGAAATACAGACATCAAACTCTGTTATAGAGGCCAAGCCCTATCCAGATCCAGTTCAGCTCCAGTGGTGATGCTAATCACCCTTGTAGGGGTCCACATACTGCAAGAGGCACCATGGGAAGATTATACTGGGAGCCACTATGTCTTGGGTGCTGTGGATGACCTGGATGTAGCTGAAACCGTGGGATTGCTGAATTCTAGTTTTCCACATTCAACTGCCAAACAACTGTTACAACTAAAAAATGAATTCAGTAAAGCTGCAAGATACAAAAAAAAGAAAAATCAATGCACAAAAATCATTTGCGATTCTATACACTGATAATGAACCATCAGAAAAAGAATTTTTTAAAAATCCCACTTACAATTGCATCCAAAAAGATAACGAGGAGTAAATTTAACCAAGGACGTGAAGGACCTGCACACTGAAAACTGGAAGACACTGATAAAGGAAACTGAACAGACAAAAATAAATGGAAAGATACCCCGTGCTCATGAGTAAAAAGAATACTGTGAAGATATGCATTCTAAGGTGGGACTTCCCTGGCCGTCCAGGGGTTGGGACTCTGCACTCCCACTGCAGGGGACGCGGGTTCCATCCCTGGTTGGGGAACTAAGATCCCGCATCCTGCATGCCACATGGTGTGGCCCCCAATTTTTTTTAATTTAAAAAAATATGTATCCTAGCTAAATTAATGTACACATTCAACGCAATCTCTACCAAAAGTCCAATGACATTTTCCATAGAAACAGAACGAACCATTTTAGGTTGTGTGTGGAACCACAAAGGACCCAGAAGAGCCAAAGCGACCCTGAGGCAGGAGAATGAGCTGGAGGCATGTCGCTCCCTGACTTCACAGTTCATTATGAAGCTAGTCCCAAAAAAGTGTGGTATTGGCACAAAAACAGGCACACAGACCAGGGGAACAGAGCAGAGAGCCCAGGAATCAACCTACACGTATGTGATCAGTTAATTCACAAGAAAGGAGCCAAGAACATACACCAGGGAAAGGACAGGCCCCTCAATAAACGGTGCTGGGATAACCAGATGCCACACGCCAAAGAACAACACTGAACTGTCTACACCCCACACAAAAGCGGCCAAAAACCCAGTTTTCCACAACAAGCCCTTCCTCTCCTGGGTCCTCTGAAGGCAGACACCCGCAGCGGTCAGCCATGCACAGGAACCTTCTCCCCACTTTTCCTCACCCTCTCCCTCAGCGGCATCACCTCCCGGCAGGTCCTGAGGAGACCAGGCTCATGGTAGCATGAACTGGACCCCCCGGTGTCCCAAAGCTGAAGCCCCAGCGGGTCCTGAGGAGACCCGGCTTCCGTTAGTGTGGACTTGACCCCGGGTTGTCCCGGAGCCCGGCCATCAGCGTGGACTCAGCCCCGCGTGTTCCAGAAGCCAAAGCCCCAGCAGGTCCCGAGGAGACAGGGCTCCTCCCAGCATGAACATGAACAGCATGATCTGAACAGACATCCCGCGAAAAAAGATACAGAGAGTAAAAGTCATACAGAAACAAGCTCAACATCATATACCATTAGGGAATTCCAAATTAAAATCATGAGATATCACAGCACAACTATTACGACTGCTAAGCTCCAAAATATAACAATACCAATTGCTAGAGGGTGAGGAACAAAAGGAACTCACCCTCATAGCTGGGAGGATGCATGTGCAGCTACTTTGTAAGACAATTTGGCAGTGTTTTCCAAAGCTAAACAAGTCTCCCGTCGGGTTCCAACAATCATACTTTCAGTATTTAGGCAACTGCTTTGAAAATCTATGTCCAAGTGCAAACAAGGATGCAATTATGCACAGCAGCACTTCCATAATGGCTAAAAACTTGAAATCAGGATATCCTTCAAAAGATGAATGCATAAGCAAATTGGGGTACATCCATGTCAAGGCGAGTAGAATATGCCACCCCAAAATATGTCTCTCTGGCATAAGGATTATTGGTCTGCTTTAAAAAAAATAGGGCTTCCCTGGTGGCTCAGTGGGTAAGAGTCCACCTCCCGATTCAGGGGACACAGGTTCGAGCCCTGGTCCGGGAAGATCTCACATGCCGCAGAGCAACTAAGCCTGTGCGCCACAACTACTGAGCCTGCGCTCTAGAGCCCGCGAGCCACAACTACTGAGCCCGTGTGCCACAACTACTGAAGCCTGCACGCCTAGAGCCTGTGCTCCGTGACAAGAAATGCCACCACAATGAGAAGCCCGCGCACCGCAATGAAGAGTAGGCCCTGCTCGCCACACCCAGAGAAAAGCCTGCATGCAACAACGAAGACCCAATGCAGCCAAAAATAAAATAATGAATTTTTTAAAAAATCTCAGAAAACTGAGATTGCCGTTTTATGAAGGACATTTACAATAGAGAAAGCTCCATTTATAAGGGTGAAGACCCAATGCAGCCAAAAATAAAATAATAAATTTATTTTTTAAAAAATCTCAGAAAACTGAGATTGCCTTTTTATGAAGGACATTTACAATAGAGAAATCTCCATTTATAAGGGTATGTCCCTCTTTGCACCAAAAATAGAAGGATAATTAAATCTTAAGTAACTCTTTTCAATGGGGAAGTCCTGACTTAAATGTGCAAACAATCATACCCTTGTTTACTGTGCTTTGCTTGAGAACCTGCCATAACTGGCCTTCCCCCTTCCCTAGCATCTTTTTGGTTTTTAGCTGAAGACGGTATTGAAGGGGATGGTTTTGGTCATTTCAGGGAGTGACTCAGTTTTCCGTGGTATCCCCCTTGTATTCGGAAGGTATACATGTTATTAAACTTCTGCTTTTCTCCTGGTAATCTGTCTTTTATTACAGGGGCAGGGGGGGCCTCAACCAAGAACCTAGAAAAGTAGAGGGAAGATTGTTTTTCCTCCCATACACATGCAGTGGAATACTACTCCGCAGAAAGGAATGCACCATCAACCTATGGAAAGACATGGATAAATCTTCAGTATATACTGCTAAGTGAAAGAATCAAGTCTGAGCAGGCTGCACACAGTATGACCCTATTGATGACATTCTGGGAAAGGCAAAGCTACATAGATGATAAGCAGATCATGGGGTGGGGGGTTTGAAGTATTCCATGTGATGCTCTAAGATGGATACCTGTCACTATGCATTTGTCTAAGCCCATAGATGTGCATAGCCCAAGGGGCCAATCATAACCTATTCAAATTTAGTTATTTAGGATGTAGGAGTGTTGCAGGATGGAATACATAATGTGACAGAATCTAACTGTATTAGAAATATATGGAAACAACTCACTGTAGGGGATGGGGTAAAAGCTGCTGACTTAAGTTACTTTTGGAAATGAATGGAATCTGTAGGCTAAAGGCAAAATGGCCCGTATATAAACAGTGGGCTTTATTTTACGAAGTTCTTTCCAGGGTGTAGTAGCTAACAATTCTGAAACCTCTGCACACGTAACGTGGAAAGGAGCAACGCATAGATAAATGGCAGATGGTGGGAGCCAGGCTCCTTGCTGTGGGAGTGAGAAGTTACAGGTACGCAAGGGGAGAGCCTCTGCCCTCGTGATCCTGGATCTGGGCTCCCTGGCGCAAGGGGAGAGCCTCTGCCCTCGTAATCCTGGATCTGGGCTTCCTGGGAGGAAGCTGACTGGCCGGGGGGAACACACAGATCTTTACGCTGGGAAGACCCTGCAGACATAGGAACTTCACACCCCATCTTTCCACCCATACCTGCTGGAAACACTCAGTCCTCCATAATCAGTCAATTGCAGCATTTAAGACATTCTCACCCCTAAGCAGATAAAGGACCGTGAGGGTCTTGCTTACCCCTAAGCTGTCCCAGAATCCGGGCCCTGAGGGTGGAGCCAGGTTGGGGGTTCCTGGGCCTCTGACCAGCAGGTAAGATGAAGGAGGAAGACCAGTCCTGAGGGCAGAGGTGCCCTGAAGTCTGTAAGCCCAGGAGCCCCGATGGGACTCATTCCCAGGGAGGACGTGGGCGGGGCCTGCAGTGGCTCTGTGTTCCCCCCGGGCCCTTTGATGAAGCCATGGCAGCACTGGGCCCAGACGTCTCCTGGCGGTGTCTCAAACTCTGACACAGCGGTTTTACAAAGGAACAAGAGAATGGGGCTGAGCCCCTGACGGCCACTCCTTTCTGGCTCTGAGTTGCTTCCAACAAGACCGCACTCACCTGCATTAGTCCGCTGTGATCCATCTGCCCCCACTTTGCCTTTCCTCTCCCTCCCTGCGATTATTCCAGTGACATTTTCAGCCCGGACCCCTCTCCC
The DNA here is from genome assembly GCF_002837175.3 of Physeter macrocephalus. Lineage (NCBI taxonomy): Eukaryota > Metazoa > Chordata > Mammalia > Artiodactyla > Physeteridae > Physeter > Physeter macrocephalus. The sequence continues at coordinate 57,862,816 of NC_041220.1, forward strand.
AGGCCAGACGCCTCTGTCCAGTCACTGCACACCCATCTCACCTTGGGGGCTAGCAGGCCCCTCAGAGGACTGGGATCCTGCAGCTCCCCACACCCAGGAGCAGCCCCACCTTCCCAGGTTGCTGAGCCCAGGCACCAGGTGTAACCGAGCAGGACCCTGGGGGGCCTTCCCAGGACAGACCCCTCCCCCACATCCTCTGCTGTAGCCCCTCTCTGAAGTACGTGGAGAACAGTGCCCGATGCATGCTTCCTCCACCACCAAGTGGAAGAAATTAACTACTTGATGATCATGAACAGGTAGCCCCGGAGCTTCTGGTTAACCGCCTGTTACCTCACCATCAACCAGAGAATTGTGCGCCAGCTGATCACATACCCTGCGACCCCCCTCCTTCACTTGGCCTTTAAAATTGCTTTGCTGAAATCCCTCAAGGAGTTCGGGATTTTAGAGCACAGGCCACCTGTCCTCCTTGTATTGGCATTTTGACAATTAAGGCTGCACCTTCCTCCACCACACCCGGTGTCAGTAGACTGGCTCTGCTGCACTCGGGCAAGTGGACCCACGTTTGGTTCGGTAACACTGGGGCCCCCCAGGCTCCCACTCTCCTTGTGCCCCAGTGACTGCCAGCTCCTCCTCCACAGTCTTGTTGCAGCAAAAATAGAAATGAAGTTTCCCTGCCCTGAGAACAAGGAAAACAAGGGGACAGTGAACTGGCTAGAGAAGAAACATAACCTGGCCTGAAAGAGTTCATCACTCCTTGTTTTACTTTGTCACTCCTTGTCGTAACTAGATTTGTACTTTACAAAGCTAACCTCACTCCTTAACACTATGGAATTTACATTCGGCACCCATCGCCCCTAACTGTGTGAGTTACAGCCCTGCCTCTCACTCCCTAACCTTATTATGTAACGCACTTAGATTCTATACGCCCCTCCTAACAAATCACCCCCTAGTTTTTTATTTCAGAAACAAGGTCACCGGCCGATAAACCAGAGGCAAACCGACACAATTACCAGTCTGCTGGACCCCAATTACCAGGCGACCTGATGCCAGCTATGACTGTTTTGAAATAATGCAAAGGAAAGGAGGAATGCAAGACCTTCACTACTTTGATCCTTATCCTCTACCCCGGACTGCGGGAGCCCCACATATAAAATCTTCCCCGATTCTCAAAGAGGGGTGCCCAGTTCTTGAGGCGCTAGCCAGCTGTGTCTTTCCTGCTGCCTGGCAGAAAAATAAAGCCATCTCTCTTCCTCCAAAACCCCCGTCT
>NC_041220.1:57864246-57866714 GCF_002837175.3 Physeter macrocephalus
CCGATCTTGTGCCTGGTTCCTCCATCAGGCCTGACAAACCTCCCTGCCCCATGGTGCGTCTCACATCCCACCCCAAAGTGGTCTTTCTGAAGCATAAACGAGACTGTGACTCTCTCCCACCTGTAATCCCCCAAATTTTCCCCACTTTTGCTAGGGTATCTGCCGGGAGAGACATCTGCCAAGGCCCCGAGAGTCCCCGGCATCCCCACTAGGCTGCTGGCTCCTGGGTTCCCAGACACTGAGCACCTCAGCAGGCCAGGTGACACGGCAGGAAACCCCAGAACTGCTCACCTCAGGAGGGGGCTGGCACTGCCACTGCCTGATCAAAGAGAGCAGAGAAGGGTTCCCCAGCTGGGACACAAACTCTGCACGAGTGGCCTCTCCTTGAGCCATTACATCACCTCATATGACTTGAGGGAAGGAAGCACCGAGGCACACTTGGTTCCTAAGGAGGATGGTATAGGCTCAGCCATGTCTCCCCAAATCCACATGCTGAATCCCTAACCCCCAGGACCCCAGGATGTATCTGTATTTGGAGATGGGATTTTTAAAGAGATGAGAGAAGGGTTCCCCAACTGGGACACAAACTCTGCACGAGTGGCCTCTCCTTGAGCCATTATATCACCTCGTATGACTTGAGGGAAGGACCGAGGCACACTTGGTTCCTAAGGAGGATGGTACATGCTCAGTCATGTCCCCCCAAATCCACATGCTGAATCCCTAACCCCCAGGACCCCAGGATGTGGCTGTATTTGGAGATGGGATTTTTAAAGAGGTGATCAAAGTAAAAATGAGGTCACTAGGGTGGATCCTAATCCAATAGGATTGGTGTCCTACAAGAAGAGATTAGGACACAGATAGGCACAGGGGGAGACCATGTGAGGACCTGGGGAGAAGATGGCTGCCTAAGAACCAAGGAGAGAGGCCTCAGGAGAAGGCAGCGTGCAGACACCTTGATCTCAGACAGCATCCAGGACTGGGAGATAGGCCTGTTATTCAAGCTGCCCAGTCTGTGGTATTTGTTACAGCTGTCCCGAGCAGACTCACAGGGTAACTCAGGGCTCAGACTGGACAGAGCCCGCTCTCCATACCCCTGCCCGTGAGTTACAGGAGCCCCAGGCACTGAGGGGCGGGTCCCTGGGGGGAGGCACCAGATAGAAGATGCTAGGCATTAACACAACTACATTCACGTTAAACGTGCCTGAAGTCCGTTCACGCGAGATGGTTTTGACCTGCGTGTACATCGGCACCTTTAGTCTGAACTGCGACCTGTGGCTTCACCACCTCCGCTGTGAGCATTAGCTTCACCAGCTGTGGACCGTCTCCTATAGGATTTCCAGAACCACAGAGCATCGAAGCTTCACAGAACCCAGAGTCTGTGCGTTAGCGTCCAGGTGACCCTCACAGCAGAGCTGCACAGCTGCCCATCAGAACCCATTTCCCTTTTTCCTGTTCACAGCTATCCTGCACCTCCCAGCCTTCCCACCCCTTACAGCTGGGGCGCAGTTTCTCGTGTTACCAAGGGGAAGGGGTGGAGGTGGTGAGGGCCTTGGCCAGCCTGCATCCTAGGACGGAGGGCTTGATGCCCACCTGGTCACCCCACCCTGCTGGTTGGAGCCCTCACCTGGAAACAGGGAGGAGAAACAAGGGGGCAAACCCCAGCTCATGCTGAGACCACCTCTCAGGTGATGGTGCTTCAGAGAAGCCCCTTTAAAAGATCCCTGGATTTCAGCTCCCCCAGCCCTGCCTTCAGTTTAAACGAGAAGTTTCCTTGACAACCTTGACAAACCTGCTCAGTTTCCTTAACAACCAAGCTTCGCAATCTTCCAAACTCTTCTCCTTCAAACATTCTTATTCTAGGCTTGATTACGGGACCTTGGTAATCTCCTAAAATGGGGGTTATTTTATACACAGGTAATGGGTTGAATGCTGGCCCCAAAAGATGTGCCCCCCAGAACACAGGAACAGGACCATATCTGGGAAAATCGTCTTTGTATATGTAGTTAAGGATCTCGAGGTGAGGTCATCTTGGGTTAAGGTGGCCCTCAGTCCAATTAAGAGAGTCCTTATGAGACCAAAGAGTAGAAACACAGACATAGAGGAGAAGCCACATGAAGGCAGAGGCAGAGATGGGAGGGTTGCAGCCGCAAGCCTGGGGACGCCTGGAGCCCCCCAAAGCTGGAAAAGGCAGGAAGAGCCCTATCCTGGAGCCTCTGGAGGGACTTCCATCCTAGAACACCTTGATCTCAGATGTCTCGTCTCCAGGACTAGGGGAGGATGAATTCCTGTTGCTTTAAATCACCCAGCTTGTGATCATTTGTTACAGAAGCCACAGAACAGTCACACGGACCCTGCTCTGTAGGATCCTGGAAGTGCGGGTCTCATTAAAGGCCAACAGAGGCTGGGTTCCAGAACCCTTAGAGTTAGCATTGGGCCCCAGAAATTCTAAAGCAGTGGCTGGACACCAG
>NC_041220.1:57867696-57871283 GCF_002837175.3 Physeter macrocephalus
TGGTCAGAGGTGGGGAATCGTCTCCCATGCAGCCAGCAGTCCCCCCGCAAGGAGCGTCCTCATTGCAAAGCTGGGGGACGGTGCCGAGGCGTCCCTGAGTAAACGTGAGCTGACCCCCAGGCCAGCTGCTGCTAAACTGTTCCCATTCCTCCCAGGTAAAACACCTAAATGTGTGCAAGGACTTGAAAGCCTAGAGGAAGGGCCGTGGAGCCACACCAGCCACAGCACGCAGGCCGACTTGGGGCCTGCAGGCCAGCCAGGATGGTCCTGGCCCCGGGCACTCTTCTGGAAGCTTTCCATTTCCCTGCCTGACGTACCCCTCCTGTCCCGGCCCCCACTGCTTTTTTCCTTCCTCACCTCTGCCCGGGGAGAAATTCCAGCGGCATGTATGGGTGACACATCCTCTTCTTTAGCAGGTGACAGCCCGGCAACTCCTGCAGAAAGTCCAGCAGAGCCCCACTCACACCAGGCCACGCACAGAGCCGTGTGCCGTACTCTCTCCCACCAGCCCAGCCCCGAGACTGCTGACGGGGCACAGAATATGGCGTCAGGCACAGCTGCAGGGGCTCTTGCTGCCTGGAGCGGTGTTTATATTGACCTCAGCCCAGGCATACCTGGGGAGGGCTGGCCGGCCGTGTCAGGCTGCCCAGGTCAGCCAATCCTCACACCTCAGGGGCTCACAGTTGCAGAAAATGGGCCTTGCTGCACCGGCCGGGTCCAAGGAACAGGTGTGGGCTCCTGAGGGTCAGAATAGACAAGGGGTTGCAGCTCTGGCTTGTTTTCTAATCATTTTGTCTGGTCCATGAGTGGGAAACAACTTCAAGAAGACCCTCTCCTAATGAGAAGAACCCAGGATTCAGGGAGAGGAGAGGTGGTGGGTGAAAACAGACTGAGCACTAGAGCCCCGTGGGCTGCTGGGTACCAACTCAGCTGAGCTCTATACCCTGGGAGGGGCCTGAGCACTAGAGCCCCGTGGGCTGCTGGGTACCTGCTCAGCTGAGCGCCATATCCTGGGAGGGGCCTGACTATGAGAGCCCCGTGGGCTGCTGGGTACCAACTCAGCTGAGCTCTATACCCTGGGAGGGGCCTGAGCACTAGAGCCCCGTGGGCTGCTGGGTACCAACTCAGCTGAGCTCTATACCCTGGGAGGGGCCTGAGCACTAGAGCCCCGTGGGCTGCTGGGTACCTGCTCAGCTGAGCTCCATATCCTGGGAGGGGCCTGACCACGAGAGCCCCGTGGGCTGCTGGGTGCCTGCCCAGGTGAGCTCCATATCCTGGGAGGGGCCTGGCCACCAGAGCCCCATGGGCTTCTGGGTACCTGCTCAGCTGAACTCCATATCCTGGGAGGGGCCTGACTACGAGAGCCCCGTGGGCTGCTGGGTACCTGCTCAGCTGAGCTCCATATCCTGGGAGGGGCCTGACCACGAGAGCCCCGTGGGCTGCTGGGTACCTGCTCAGCTGAGCTCCATATCCTGGGAGAGGCCTGACCACCAGAGCCCCGTGGGTTGCTGGGTGCCCGCCCAGGTGAGCTCCATATCCTGGGAAGGGCCTGACCACGAGAGCCCCGTGGGCTGCTGGGTACCTGCTCAGCTGAGCTCCATATCCTGGGAGGGGCCTGACCACGAGAGCCCCGTGGGCTGCTGGGTACCTGCTCAGCTGAGCTCCATATCCTGGGTGGGGCCTGACCACGAGAGCCCCCATGGGCTGCTGAGTGCGGCCCAGGCCTGACCACGAGAGCCCCGTGGGCTGCTGGGTACCTGCTCAGCTGAGCGCCATATCCTGGGAGGGGCCTGACTATGAGAGCCCCGTGGGCTGCTGGGTACCTGCTCAGCTGAGCTCCATACCCTGGGAGGGGCCTGACCACGAGAGCCCCATGGGCTGCTGGGTGCGGCCCAGGTGAGCTCCATATCCTGGGAGGAGCCTGACCACGAGAGCCCCATGGGCTGCTGGGTACCAGCTCAGCTGAGCTCCATATCCTGGAAGGGGCCTGACCACGAGAGCCCGGTGTGCTGGGAAGGGGGCGTGTGTATGAGCGTCCTCTCTGTGCAGCCGGCACAGAGTTGCTTAGCAACTTCCCTGTGGGCAGTGCTGGGATGAAATGAGGACCAGGAGATGACACGGACCCTCTGAACCCTTGTCCATCCCGAGTGATGAGGTGAGTAGGCGGGTGCTGGCTACTGGGCTGCGTGAGGGAGGCCCCACGGGTACCTCTTGAGTCTTCCACCTGACACCACAGACGACCCCCCCGCCCCAGGACAGAGCAGACAGCCTGCCTCGGGCAGGTGGGAGCTCCTGGTGACCCTGCAGGGGACATGAGAGGGACGGACAAGGCAGGAGGAGCTGGGAGCCCAGGCAGAGCCTTGGGGCCGAGGGGTCCTTTCTGGGTCTGAGCTGGGAGTGGACGTGCAGGTGGTGAGTGTGATCCAGGAAAGCTGCCCTGGTGACGTGAGGCTGAAAGTACTTCAGAGTGACAAGATTCCAGATGATCCCAGAACAGGATAGTGAGGCAGATCCTGTTAGAAGAAGGTGAGTGAATCCCCCCAGGAGGAGGCTCTGTGAGCTGGCCCCGGGAGGGGGTGAAGGGAACAGGCATGGAAGCTGCGGGGAGTGGGCAGTCCCCCTGGGCAGGCGGCGGGTGCAGACCCCACTCCGTGGTCTCACAGCTGTGCTTCCAGCTGGATTACTTGGCTTCTCAGAGCCTCAGCTTCCTGGTCTGCTCGTGGGGTGATGGTAGCATGGACTGACTAGTAATTTGCTCAGAACAGGGTAGAAAGGGGTCTAGTGGAAATTCCACAGAACACTATCAGTATGGGAATCGCAGGCCCTGTTTCCCTCAGGTCGTCTTCAGGACCAGGCGAGCAAATCCGAGCAGACTTGCAGCAGAGCCTGGGGATGGGCTCCGTTTGGTGGGTCCCCGTTTCCTGAATCTCAGAAGGAGCATCTCCAGCGGGCAATGGCAGGTTCATCCCACACCTGGAAGCATCCAGACCTCAAGGCCCAGCAGCCCCCGAGCCCTGTGTCTGGGTCCCCGGGAGGCAGACGGGACAGGCCGGTGTCCTCCTTGCCCTCTTCCTGCCCAGAACATTCGAGGTCCAGGCCGCCATTAGGGAGAAGCAGGGATGGGGGTGTCCCATGTGGGAAGAGGACACGGAGCAGCTTGTGTATATGGACGTCCACACCGGGAATGTGGGTCGGTGGGGCGCGGACTCTGGGAGGGGCAGACGGGGAGCCTTAGGAAGCAGGGCAGGTCCGGGGGTCCTGGGGGGGGCGGTGCGAGCTGTGCCTGTGCCGGTCCCCAGACTCCATGGGGCTTCCCTCCCCTGGTCACTGGGGAGGAGGGGCCGAGCGGCATTGGTGGAGGGACCCGTCGCGTCCCCAGGCCCTGGCAGCGTCGGCCCTTCAGGCTCTGAGTCGGGGAGCCTGAGGAGCACAGGTCCAGCTGTGCCCACAGGGATGCCTGCAGGGGTCGAGCAGGGAGCACTGGGTGGTCTCGCCTGTGCGGAAGCTTCTGAGCCACTGTCCGGGGAGAGCTCTCACCTCGCACGTGGGTTTCAAGTCCACAGCTCAGATCACCTTCTAGCCGCTTG
>NC_041220.1:57872391-57874300 GCF_002837175.3 Physeter macrocephalus
GGGTCACAGCACGCAGTAGGGATGCAGGGAGGGAGGGTCCCTGCTCCCATCACCTCCTGACCCTCCATGCCCCCTCCTTCCCTCGAGGGTCTCTAGGGTGTCTCTTACCCCAGCGACAAAGGGTAGAACCATGACAGTTACCCACACCCCCGTGTCCCCATGGAAGCTCACTAGAGGCTTGGTACCCGGCTGGGGGCTGGTCATGTGGTGTTCTCTGCCCTCACCCTCCAAAATGCTAGTGCCCAGAAGGGGAGCCGGGGTTCAGCATGAGCCACATGGTTTGTGCACACAGCACAGGCGCAGAGGGCTGCCCCTAACGGGAGGAGGGAGGGCTTAGATCAGGGCAGGGAGCTGCTCACCAGCTGCAATAGCTTCCTGGGGCAGCTGTGACCACAAACGGAGGCTCAGAGCAACAGAAACCTGTCCTCTCTCAGTCCTGGAGACCAGACGTCTGAGATCAAGGTCTCTCAGGGCCACGCTCCATCCGGAGGCTCCAGGGGAGGGTCCTGCCTGCCTCTTCCAGCTTCTGGGGGCTCCAGGCGTCCCTGGGCTTGTGGCCGCCTCCCTCCCATCTCTGCCTCCGTCTTCACATGGTGTCTCTTATGTGTGTCTCTCCGCTTGTCTCTTAGAAGGACCCTGTCACTGATTTAGGGCCACCCTGATCCAGGATGACCTCATCTTCAGATCCATACTAATTATACCTGAAAAGACCCTACTTCCAAATAAGGTTCCATTCTCAGATTCTGGGGGGCATGACATGGACATAACTTCTGGGGGGCCCCCCATTCAACCCACTATAGCACCCAGTTCCCAGATGCCAGCCGGGCGGCGGGTGCAGACCCCACTCCGTGGTCTCACAGCTGTGCTTCCAGCTGGATTACTTGGCTTCTCAGAGCCTCAGCTTCCTGGTCTGCTCGTGGGGTGATGGTAGCATGGACTGACTAGTAATTTGCTCAGAACAGGGTAGAAAGGGGTCTAGTGGAAATTCCACAGAACACTATCAGTATGGGAATCGCAGGCCCTGTTTCCCTCAGGTCGTCTTCAGGACCAGGCGAGCAAATCCGAGCAGACTTGCAGCAGAGCATGGGGATGGGCTCCGTTTGGTGGGTCCCCGTTTCCTGAATCTCAGAAGGAGCATCTCCAGCGGGCAATGGCAGGTTCATCCCACACCTGGAAGCATCCAGACCTCAAGGCCCAGCAGCCCCCGAGCCCTGTGTCTGGGTCCCCGGGAGGCAGACGGGACAGGCCGGTGTCCTCCTTGCCCTCTTCCTGCCCAGAACATTCGAGGTCCAGGCCGCCATTAGGGAGAAGCAGGGATGGGGGTGTCCCATGTGGGAAGAGGACACGGAGCAGCTTGTGTATATGGACGTCCACACCGGGAATGTGGGTCGGTGGGGCGCGGACTCTGGGAGGGGCAGACGGGGAGCCTTAGGAAGCAGGGCAGGTCCGGGGGTCCTGGGGGGGGCGGTGCGAGCTGTGCCTGTGCCGGTCCCCAGACTCCATGGGGCTTCCCTCCCCTGGTCACTGGGGAGGAGGGGCCGAGCGGCATTGGTGGAGGGACCCGTCGCGTCCCCAGGCCCTGGCAGCGTCGGCCCTTCAGGCTCTGAGTCGGGGAGCCTGAGGAGCACAGGTCCAGCTGTGCCCACAGGGATGCCTGCAGGGGTCGAGCAGGGAGCACTGGGTGGTCTCGCCTGTGCGGAAGCTTCTGAGCCACTGTCCGGGGAGAGCTCTCACCTCGCACGTGGGTTTCAAGTCCACAGCTCAGATCACCTTCTAGCCGCTTGGCTTGTTTTCTAGACACAAAGTCCTAATATCTCCTGTGTCCCCTGCCCGTGAAAAGGCACGTCTCACCTGGCACCAGGTGCTGCCTCTGGTCCCTCCTGACTGGACGCCCAGCAGCCAGTGTCAC
>NC_041220.1:57874414-57875454 GCF_002837175.3 Physeter macrocephalus
TGTGGTAACAGTGAGGTTGGGTGGGGGGCGCTTCTGGCTGACCTCCCGGTCATTTCAGGGACCACGCTGACATATCCTTCCTGGGAGGGTGCGAGCACGGCCAGGGCTCCCTGTGAATACTTCACACTGACCGCTCGGTGATCAGACACCTGCATGGGCTGGACCGGGCCCCGGACCTCTGCACCTTCTACCACATCCACAGCCTGGTGGACTCTGTGCGGGCCTAGGACCATGAGGTGTGAACCGGCAGGATCGGTGCGAGCCCTCCTGCCCGCCACGTGGCCTCCAGCCCACCACAGACCCTCCAGTCCTGCCATGGACACCCCCATCACATTAACCCCCAACAGGGCTTCTGAGAGGGGTCAGAATTTGACCATGAAGAAGACAGGGCAGGCCCTAACTGCAGCAGGTGAAGGCAAGGACTGGGGGTGCTTGGCTATTTGTCCCCCAAAGACCCAGAATGTGGGCTCTGACTTGAGGGGTCCACCTCCACCTGGGCTCACCTGGGGCGTCGCTGCAGGGAGAGCGCGTCCTTGGGTGATTTTCCAACTCTCCCCACATCAGCCTCACTCTCTGGGCCCCGCTGGACCCATGAATAGTCTTTAAATAGTGTCTCTCACCCATCAGGCCTGCGTGGGAGATTTTAGTATTGTGTGGGAGTCCAGCGACCAGCGCCCATGTGTCCTGGGTGTCTTGGGATGGGAGGGCGCCTCGCTCTCACGTTCCTGCCCCAGGGCATCTGGGGTCGGGGGCAGCAGACCCAGGCTCTGTTCTGGCAGAAGCTCCCTTTCTGTGAACAAGTCTTCCCCCGCTCCCGTTATCCTCACTGGAGGCTCACGAGGCCACAGCATCGGGGCACCTCCAGCACCAGGACCCCACCCTAGGGAACTTCTCAAGAGTAGGGACCAGGCCTGGGGGCGGAGGGGAGGAGGGGGCCGGCCTCTTCGGTATCCCCGGGGCTAGGATGCCTCCTACGCAGGAGGGCCTTGGACTCAGCTTAACTACCACCTGGGTCTCCTACCCCTCCCTGGTAGGGGGGC
>NC_041220.1:57875726-57877889 GCF_002837175.3 Physeter macrocephalus
AGCCCAGGGAAGCCCACCTGAGTCCTGAAGTGCAGGGTTTATTGGGGTCTGTCACATCAATGTGGGGACTGCCATGTGCCTGACCTTGGCCTCAAGCCCCCGGGGGGACTCAGGAAGCCCCACCGTGTATCACGCCGTCAGAACAGACCAGCCTGGAGCGAGGCCCACGGAGCACGGACACTCCCGTCAGATTCAAGGTGACCTCTGGAGCCAGGACAGAGGCCCGGCCTCTCCGTGGGCAGGTGAACCCACACCGCACAGGCCCTGGTGCGATGCCCATTCCGTGGGGTCAGCTGGGTGCACGCGGGTCAGCCAGTGTCTGTGTCTCAGCCTGTGACCACTGACCACACTGTCCTGCTCTGCTCACAAGGGTCATGCCTGTGCATACAGCAGGACGCACAGCAGTGCACGCAGCAGGCCCGATGCCTGCCCTTGGCATGTACTTGGGGGCTTGGTGAGGGTGGACCATCCCGACAGGACCCGGGCCGAGCCCGGGGAGGATGGAGGGGAGAAGCGTTCGGGAGCCTCTACAGGGGGTCCTCACCTGTCTGCACAGGTGGACTGAGGACATCGACCGGGGTTGGGCAGGCGGGGAGCCCAGTCCTGGGTCATCCCTGAGGCTGACGAGGGGTGTGGAGCTGGGCGTGATGGCGGTGGGGCGGAGAGGCCGATCGCAGGACCGTGTGGAGACAGAGCACCTGAGGCAGCGGGGAAGGTGGAGACTGTGCCCGACGCAGGACGGAGAGACCAGCAGGCGGCGCTGCAGGCACGGGATCAGGGCTGCTCCCCGCAGGGCGGCCCCCGAGCCCCGCACCGCTGGAAACCCCGCGGCGTCCGGACAGAACCCCAGAGGATGGGGGGCCAGAGGGGCAGGAAGAGTTTGGAAAAGTCACCCCATCTCCACATGTCCTGGGGGAGGGGTCCCCTCTCCAGCCTCATTCCTTAGACTCTCCCCACCTGGGGAAGTCCGCACACTCAACAGCCGGTCGCGCAAGGCTTGGAATTTGTCGGAGGATGAAAGGGAAAGGGGGAAAGGAATGAAAAACAAGCTCTACGTGCTTGGACAGCACATGCCACTCTAATTTCCAATCAGGAAGAGGAATTTCCCAAAGGCTCAGGCTGCCCCTGTAACCAGAATGGGGCTTGAAGCAATCCTGCCACTTTGTGGCCGGTTCCAGAAACAAGTTGAAGACAGTTGCTCAGGGGCACTGCAATCCACAACGCCTGCAGCGTTGTAAATGACAACTATTGGGGGAAAAATGTCTTGGGGTAAGTAATTGAAAAGGACTTGAAAACAAGGCAGAAATGCAGGAACCGGATTGCAAGAGGTAGATTGGACTCGCCGTTAAAGCACATGAAAGATGCTCAACATTGCCTACGATTCAGTTGGCCAAAAAGGGCATACAGGTGTAAATCCATACACCCTTGTGCCAACCAAACATGCAGGAAATACAAATCAACACTACAAAGATGTACCGCTTTACCCAGTCAGAATGGCCATCCTCACAAAATGTAAAAACAAGAAATGGAGGAGAGGACGTGGAGAAAAGGGAACCCTGCTACGCTGATGGTGGGAATGTCAATTGTTAACAGCCACGCTGGAGAAGGGTATGATGTTTCCTAAAAATTCTAAAAAATAGAGCTATAGGGACTTCCCTGGTGGCGCAGTGGTTAAGAATCCAACTGCCAATGCAGAGGGCACGGGTTCGAGCCCTGGTCGGGAAAGATAGCACATGCCACGGAGCAACAAAGCCCGGGCACCACAACTACTGAGCCTGTGCTCTAGAGCCCGTGAGCCACAACTACTGAGCCCGTGCACCACAACTACTGCAGCCCGACGCCTAGAGCCCGTGCTCCACAAGAAGAGAAGCCACTGCAATGAGAAGCCCATGCACTTCAACAAAGAGTAGCCCCAACTTGCTGCAACTAGAGAAACCCTGCACGCAATAACAAAGACACAACCCAGGCAAAAAAATTAATTAATTAATTTTAAAAAATAGAGCTACAGAGCATATGGCACTTCCACTCCTGGGTGTATATCTCGGGATAACCATAAATCCATAGGACACAGGAACTTCAACTATTAGCGCAGCTCTTTTGCAGGAGCCTCGACTTGGAAACAATATAAATGTCCTTGGAAGGAAAAACTGGATAAAGAAGATA
>NC_041220.1:57878389-57881294 GCF_002837175.3 Physeter macrocephalus
TTTATTTATTTATTGAAATGTATTTTTATCATGGGGTTTAGCTGATTTTCACTGCTATGTTTATGCTGCTTTACACACACTTGATTCACTTACACAGTGATATCAATACTTAGGTTTTAAGATGTTTACTAGTCTGATATATTCTTCGGTGAATAGGGGGTGTTGAGTCCAGTTCATTGAGCAAGGAGTAGGTCTTGTCTATTACGTACTTGGTTTATGGAACGGTATTTGTGCTAATTTCAAACTCTTGTTTTATGCATCACCCCACCTCACCTTTCCCCTTAAGCAGGCATAAGTGTGTTTTCTAAAAGTGTGACTGTTCTGTTTTGTAATTCAGTTCATGTGTAGCGATTTTTACATTCCCTCTATAAGTGAGACCTTACCATAACTTTCTTTTTCTGTGTGACTTATTTCATTTAGAATCATGGTACCTAAATCCACTCATTATGCTGCTACTAGCCTTATGACATTGATTTCATGGCTGAGTGATATTCCATTATACCTGAGTACCACAACTTCTGTGTCCATTTTTCTCTTCCTTGGGATATGTATGGTGTACTGAAGTCGAGGTTCTTATAAACAGAGCAGCCCTCAACTTTGGGGTGCTTTTGTCTGGTTGTTTTTTAGTTTTCCCAAGATATACGCCCATGTGTGGAAGTGCCCTATGCTCGGTGGCTCTGTTATTTAGGTGTTTTAGGAAACACCATACACTTCTCCAGAGTGGCTGTTGGCAATTTACATCCCGCCCATCAGCTTAACAATGCTCCCTTTTCTCCAAGGCCTGTCCTGCCTTTTATGGTTTTTACACTTTTTTCCGATGGCCCTTTTGACCAGGGGGCAGTGACACTTCTTTGTATTGCTGATTTTCTCTCCCTGGTTGCTTGGTTGGCCAAAAAGTGTTAGGGTTAGGGTTAGGGTTATGGTTAGTGTTAGGGTTAGGGTTAGGGTTTAGGGTTATTGTTAGTGTTAGGGTTATGGTTTGGGTTAAGGTTAGGGCTACGGTTAGGGTTTAGGGTTAGTGTTAGGGTTAGGGTTAGGGTTTAGGGTTAGTGTTAAGGTTAGTGTTAGGTTTAGGTTTAGGGTTAGGGTTAGGGTTTAGGGTTAGGGTTAGGGTTAGGGTTTGGGTTAGGGTTAGGGTTAGGGTTAGGGTTAGGGTTTTTGGCCAACTGCATCATTGTTGAAGTTCTGCCGCTTTTCATATGCTGTAAGGCCACTCCGATATGCCTCTTGAAATCTGTTTCCTACAATTCTGCCTTGCTTTCAAAACCTCTTCGTGGCCTTACCTCAATATATTTTTGGACGATAGTTATCATTTAGAACTCTGCAGATTTTTGAAGTGCCGTGGCCCTGAGCTCGATTTTTCAACTCGCTTTTTTGTGAACTGGCCGCAAAACCGAAGATTGCTTCAGGCCCTATTGTGGTTCCGGGTGGGAAGGATGAGCCTGTGGTTAATTCTTATACCCGATGGGAAATTAGAGGGACATGTGCCTGTCCAAACACCTACAGCTGGTCTCTCATTGTTTCCCCTCTTCCAGTTCCTCCTCCGGACAAATTGCAGACTGTAGTGGGGAGGTTCTTAGTAAAGCGGCTGGAATGGAGAACCCGAGCACCAGGAGATGAAAAATGAGGTGCGTTTTAGAAAGCTTTCCCGATCACAGGGTGTACCATTCGCTGGATTTCCCATGAGTGTTTTTGCTGTAGGAAGATTCCCTTGAATCTGGAGAATTGAGACCCATGGAATGGGTAGCGCGCAGTATTACTTTAAATCGTCTGCATTTGCTCACCGACCCGCACCGATACTCCGGGCACCAAGAGTGTGCAGCCTTAGGTCTCCTCCAGCTGTGGGTGTAGATGTGGTCAATCCTGGCTGCATCACAGCCCCTGAATTCATTTTGGAAAAATTTCTCTCTGTATCACGGTGTTTATTTATTTATTCATTTATTTATTTATGTATCTATCTATTTATTTATTTATTTATTGAAATGTATTTTTATCATGGCCTTTAGCTGATTTTCACTGCTGTGTTTATGCCGCTTTACACACACTTGATTCACTTACACAGTGACATCAATACTCAGGTTTTAAGATGTTTACTAGTCTGATATATTCTTCTTCGGTGAATAGGGCTTGTTGAGTCCAGTTCATGGAGGAAGGAGTAGGTCTTGTCTATTACGTATTTGGTTTATGGAACGGTATCTGTGCTAATTTCAAACTCTTGTTTTATGCATCACCCCACCTCACCTTTCCCCTTAAGCAGGCATAAGTGTGTTTTCTAAAAGTGTGACTGTTCTGTTTTGTAATTCAGTTCATGTGTAGCGATTTTTACATTCTCTCTTTAAGTGAGATCTTCTCATAAGTTTTTTTTTCTGTGTGAATTATTTCCTTTAGAATCATCGTCCCTAAATCCACTCATTATGCTGCTACTAGCCTTATGACATTGATTTCATGGCTGAGTGATATTCCATTATACCTGAGTACCACAACTTCTTTGTCCATTTTTTTTCCCTGGGATATGTAAGGTGTACCGAAGTCAAGATTCTTGTAAACAGAGCAGCCCTAAAGTTTGGGGTGCCTGTGTCTGGTTGATTTTAATTTTCCCAAGATACACGCCCATGTGTGGAAGTGCACTATGCTCTGTGGCTCTGTTATTTAGGTGTTTTAGGAAACACCATACACTTCTACAGAGTGGCTGTTGGCAATTTACATCCCGCCCATCAGCTTAACAATGCTCCCTTTTCTCCCTGGCCTGTCCTGCCTTTCTGGTTTTTACAATTTTTTCAGATTGCCCTTTTGACAGGCGGGGTTCGGGTGGGGGGAGTGAGACTTCTTTGTAGCGCTGATTTGCTCTCCCCGCTTGCTTGGTTGGCCAAAAAGGGCGTATGCGTTTTTTCCTGAATATATTCAG
>NC_041220.1:57881347-57887072 GCF_002837175.3 Physeter macrocephalus
GTTTATGGAACGGTATCTGTGCTAATTTCAAACTCTTGTTTTATGCATCACCCCACCTCACCTTTCCCCTTAAGCAGGCATAAGTGTGTTTTCTAAAAGTGTGACTGTTCTGTTTTGTAATTCAGTTCATGTGTAGCGATTTTTACATTCTCTCTTTAAGTGAGATCTTCTCATAAGTTTTTTTTTCTGTGTGAATTATTTCCTTTAGAATCATCGTCCCTAAATCCACTCATTATGCTGCTACTAGCCTTATGACATTGATTTCATGGCTGAGTGATATTCCATTATACCTGAGTACCACAACTTCTTTGTCCATTTTTTTTCCCTGGGATATGTAAGGTGTACCGAAGTCAAGATTCTTGTAAACAGAGCAGCCCTAAAGTTTGGGGTGCCTGTGTCTGGTTGATTTTAATTTTCCCAAGATACACGCCCATGTGTGGAAGTGCACTATGCTCTGTGGCTCTGTTATTTAGGTGTTTTAGGAAACACCATACACTTCTACAGAGTGGCTGTTGGCAATTTACATCCCGCCCATCAGCTTAACAATGCTCCCTTTTCTCCCTGGCCTGTCCTGCCTTTCTGGTTTTTACAATTTTTTCAGATTGCCCTTTTGACAGGCGGGGTTCGGGTGGGGGGAGTGAGACTTCTTTGTAGCGCTGATTTGCTTTCCCGGCTTGCCTGGTTGGCCAAAAAGGGCGTATGCGTTTTTTCCTGAATATATTCAGGAAAAAACGCATACGCCCTTTTTGTCCAACTGCATCATTGTTGAAGTTGTGCCGCTTTTCATGTGCTGTAAAGTCCTGTCCGATCTACCTCTTGAAATCTGTTTCCTGCAATTCTGCCTTGCTTTTAAAACCTCTTCGTTGCCTTACCTCAATATATTTTTGGACGATAGTTATCATTTAGAACTCTGCAGGTTTGTGAAGTGCCGTGGCCCTGAGCTCCATTTTTCAACTCGCTTTTTTGTGAACTAGCCACAAAACCGGTAAATTGCTTCAGGACCTATTGTGTTTCCGGGTGGGCAGGCTGAGCCTTTGGTTAATTCTTATACCTGATGGGAAATTAGAGTGACATGTGCCTGTCCAAACACCTACAGCTGGTCTCTCATTGGTTCCCCCTCTTCCAGTTCATCCTCCGGACAAATTGCAGAGTGTAGGAAACAGGAGGTTAAAGGCGCTGTTTCTCCAAGTGGGGAAATTTTTAGTAAAGGGGTTGGAATGGCGAACCGGAGCACCAGGAGATGAAGAAAGAGGTGCGTTTTAGAAAGCTTTCCGGATCACACGGTGTACCATTCTCTGGGTTTCCCATTTGTGTTTTTGCTGTAGGAAGATTCCCTTGAACCTGGAGAGTTGGGACCCATGGAATGGTAGCACGCAGTATTACTTTAACAGGTCTGCATTTGCTCACTCAACCTCACCAATCCTCTCCTCCCCAAGAGTATCCAGCCTTATTTGTCATCCAGCTTTGGGTTTAGATGTGGTCAATCCTCGTTGCATTGCAGCCCCTGATCGAATTTTGTAAGAATTTCTCTCTCTCACACTGTCTTTTTTTAAAATGTATTTTTATAAGGGGTTGTAGCTGATTTTCATTGTTGTTTCTTCCTTCTATACATCCACTTGATGCACTTACAGAGAGACATCAATAAATTCTTTTTCAGTTTCTCCTAGTCAGATATATTGTTTTCCTGTGCATAGTGTGCTGAGTCCAGTTTTTTGAGAAATGAGTAGGTCTTGTCGATTCCAGTATTGGTTTTTGGAATGGGATCTGTGCCAATTTCCATCTCCTGGTTTATGCATCACCCCACCTCACCTTTCCCCTTTAGCAACCACAAGTGTGTTTTCTAACAGCGTGACTCTGTCATGTTTTGTAATTCAGTTCATGTGTGGCGATTTTTAGATTTCCCCTATAAGTGACATCTTACGATAATATTCATTTTGTCTCACTTATTTCACTCTCAATGACCATAGTTAAGTCCCCCCTAGTTGCTGCAACTGGCCTTATTTCATTGATTTCAGGGCTGAGCAAATTTTCCATTGTACATAAGTAGTAAATCTTCCTTATCCATTTTTTCCTTCCAGGGACATTTCAGTTGTACCCAGGTCGAGGCTCTTGTAAACAAGCAGCAGTACACGTTGGGGTGCCTGTGTCCTGTCGATTTTTGTTTTTTTCCAAGATACACGCCCATGAGTGGAAATGCTGTATGCTCTGTAGCTCTGTTTTTTAGATGTTTTAGGAAACACAATACACTTCTCCAGTGTGGCCATTGGCAATTTACATTCCCCCCCTCAGCGTAACAGGGCTCCCTTTTCTCCACGCCCTGTCCTGCATTTGTGGTTTTTACCCTTTGTGAGGATGGCCCTTCTCACGGCTGGGATGTGATACCTCTGTAGCGTTGATTTGCATTGTCCGCTGTTAAAAAAATTTTTCAATATATTTTTTTAAATTTTTTAAATTAATCAATTAATGTATTTATTTATTTTTGGCTGTGCTGGATCTTCGTTTCTCTGCGAGGGCTTTCTCCAGTTGCGGCCAGCGGGGGCCACTCTTCATCGCGCTGTGCTTGCCTCTCACTGTAACGGCCTCTCTTGTTGTGGAGCACAGGCTCCAGACACGCAGGCTCAGTAGTTGTGGCTCACGGGTCTAATTGCTCCACGGCATGTGGGGTCCTCCCAGACCAGGGCTCAAACCCGCGTCCCCTGCATTGGCAGGCAGATTCTCAACCACTGTGCCACCAGGGAAGCCCTGTCCGCTTTTTTGTTTGGCTAAAAAGGGCTTATACGTTTTTCCTGAATATATTCAGTAAAAACGCATACGCCCTATTTGGCCCACTGCATCCTTGGCGAAGTTCAGCTGCTTTTCATGTGTTTTAAGGGCGAGGCCAATCTACCTGTTGAAATCCCTTTCCTGCAATTCTGCCTTGCTTTCAAGTCCTTTTCGTTGTCTTACCTCAGACTTGATTTTTGGGCAACTGGCCACAAAACAGCAGGATTGCTTCAAGCCCTATTCTAGTTTTGTAGGCAAGCTGAGCCTTTGGTCAATTCATCCTCCTGATTGGAAATTAGAGTGATATGTGCCTGTGCAAACAACTAGGGCTTTTCTCTCATTGGTTACCCGCCTTCCTCTTCATCCTCTGGACAAATTCGAAACTGTTCGAAACAGGACATTGTAGGTGCTGATTCCCCAAGTGGGGAGATTGTTAGGAAAGAGGCTGCTGGTCAGAACCTGAGCACCAGGAGATGAGGAGATGAGGTGTCTTTTCCAAACTCTTCCCAAACCGACGGTGTACCATCCTCTGTGTGTCTCATGCATGTTTTAGCTGTATGAAGGGTCTCCTGCACCTGAAGATTTGAGACCCATGGATTGGGGACCAGGCAGTATTACTCTAAAAGGGCTGCATTTGCTGTCCCTTCCTGACCAAAACTCTCAGCCCCATGAGTGTCCAGCCTATGTCCCGTCTAGCTGTGGACCTAGATGGAGTCAATGCAGGTTGCATCACAGCCCCTGAACGCATTTTTTAACAGTTTCTCTCTGTGTCTTTTTTTGTAATTTATTTTTATAATGGGCTGTAGCTGATTCTGAATGCTGTCTTTCTTGCTGCTGCACATCCACTTGATTCACTTACAGAGAAACATCCATAAATTCATTTTCGGATTCTTACCAGTCGTATATATTCTTTTCTGGTGACTAGAGTGTGCTGAGTCCAGTTCTTTGAGCTATAGAGTAGGTGTTGTCGATTACCTATTTGGTCTTTGGAATATATCTGTGCTAATTTCAGCCCTCTGGTTTATGCCTCACCCCACCCCGCCTTTCCCCTTTAGCAGCTATAAGTTTGTTTTCTAAATGTGTGACTCTGTTTCTGTTTTGTAATTTAGTTCATGTGTAGCCATTTTTAGATTCCACCTATAAGTGGCTGCGCTAATAGTTGAAGTGCCTGTGTCCTATGGATTTATGGTTATCCCGAGATATACACCCAGGAGTGGAAGTGCCGTATGCTCTGTAGCTCTATTTTTTTAAATTAATTAATTAATTTTTTTGCCTGGGTTGTGTCTTTGTTATTTCGTGCAGGGTTTCTCTAGTTGCAGCAAGTTGGGGCTACTCTTTGTTGAAGTGCATGGGTTTCTCATTGCAGTGGCTTCTCTTCTTGTGGAGCACGGGCTCTGGGCGTCGGGCTTCAGTAGTTGTGGTGCACGGGCTCAGTAGTTGTGGCTCACGGGCTCTAGAGCACAGGCTCAGATATACGCCTGTGTGTGGAGGTGCCCTATGCTCTGTGGTTCTGTTTAGTACATGTTTTAGGAAACAGCATACACGTCTCCAGAGTGGCTGTTGGCATTTTCCATCCCTCCCAGCAGCTTAACAAGGCTCCCTTGTCTCCATGGCCTGTCCTGCCTTTCTGGTTTTTACACTTTTTTCAAATGTCCCTTTTGACCGCGGGTGAAGTGAGACTTCTCTGTAGTGCTGATTTGCTCTCCCCGCATGCTTGGTTGGCCAACAAGGGCGTATGCGTTTTTTCCTGAATATATTCAGGAAAAAACGCATACGCCCTTTTTGGCCAAATGCATCAATATCCAAGTTCTGCCGCTTTTCATGTGCTGTCAAGTCCAGTCCTATCTACCTCTTGAAATCTGTTTCGTGCAATTCTGCCTTGTGTTCAACTCCTCTTCGTTGCCTTACCTCAATATATTTTTGGACGATAGTTATCATTTAGAACTCTGCAGGCGTTGTGGACTGCAGTGCCCCTGAGTAAGTGTCTTCAACTTGTTTCTGTAATCGGCCACAAATTGGCAGGATTGCTTCAAGCCCCATTGTGTTTACCGGGGCAACCTGAGCTTTTGCGAAATTCCTGTCGAGTCCAATCTACCTCTTGCAATCCGGTTCCTGCAATTCTGCCTTGTTTTCAAGTCCTTTTCAGTTACTGACCCCAAGACATTTTCCCCCCGATAGCTGTCATTTACAACCTTGCAGGCGTTGTGGATTGCAGTGCCCCTGAGCAACTGTCTTCAACTTGTTTCTGGAACCGGCCACAAAGTGGCAGGATTGCTTCAAGCCCCATTCTGGTTACAGGGGCAGCCTGAGCCTTTGGGAAATTCCTCTTCCTGATTGGAAATTAGAGTGGCATGTGCTGTCCCATCACATAGAGCTTGTTTTTCATTCCTTTCCCCACTTCCCTTTCATCCTCCGACAAATTCCAAGCCTTGCACGACCGGCTGTTGAGTGTGCGGACTTCCCCAGGTGGGGAGAGTCTAAGGAATGAGGCTGGAGCGGGGACCCCTCCCCCAGGACATGTGGAGATGGGGTGACTTTTCCAAACTCTTCCCGCCCCTCCGGCCCCCCATCATCTGGGGTTCTGTCCGGACGCCGCGGGGTTTCCAGCAGTGCGGGGCTCGGGGGCCGCCCTGCAGTGAGCAGCCCTGATCCCGCCCCTGCAGCGCCGCCTGCTGGTCTCTCCGTCCTGCGTCGGGCACAGTCTCCACCTTCCCCGCTGCCTCGGGTGCTCTGTCTCCACAAGGTCCTGCGATCAGCCCCTCCGCCCCACCGCCATCACGCCCAGCTCCACACCCCTCGTCAGCCTCAGGGATGAACCAGGACTGGGCTCCCCGCCTGCCCACCCCCGGTCGGTGTCCTCAGTCCACCTGTGCAGACAGGTGAGGAGCCCCTGTAGAGGCTCCCGAACGCTTCTCCCCTCCATCCTCCCCGGGCTCGGCCCAGGTCCTGTCGGGATGGTCCA
>NC_041220.1:57887130-57888804 GCF_002837175.3 Physeter macrocephalus
GTTCTCGCTCCTTGGACCCTTTCTCACCCAGCCTGACCCTGACCCGGCTTTGTTCCCACCCCCATTGTCCCTCCGTTGGCCTCGCTCTTGTGAGAAGAGCAGGACAGTGTGGTCAGTAGTCACAGGCTGAGACACAGACACTGGCTGACCTGCGTGCACCCAGCTGACCCCACGGAACGGGCACTGCACCAGGGCCCGTGCGGTGTGGGTTCACCTGCCCACAGAGAGGCCGGGCCTCTGTCCTGGCTCCAGAGGTCACCTTGAGTCTGACAGGAGTGTCCGTGCTCCGTGGGCCTCACTCCAGGCTGGTCTGTGCTGACGGCATGATACACGGTGGGGCTTCCGGAGTCCCCCCGGGGGCTGGAGGCCAAGGTTAGGCACACGGCGGTCCCCACATTGATGTGACAGACTGAGCAGAGCAGGAGTGTGGTCAGTGGTCACAGGCTGAGACACAGACACTGGCTGACCTGCGTGCACCCAGCTGACCCCACGGAACGGGCACTGCACCAGGGCCCGTGCGGTGTGGGTTCACCTGCCCACAGAGAGGCCGGACCTCTGTCCTGGCTCCAGAGGTCACCTTGAGTCTGACGGGAGTGTCCGTGCTCCGTGGGCCTTGCTCCAGGCTGGTCTGTGCTGACGGTGTGATACACGGTGGGGCTTCCTGAGTCCCTTGGGGGCTGGAGGCCAAGGTCAGGCACATGGCGGTCCCCACATTGACGTGACAGACCCCAATAAACCCTGCACCTCAGGGCTCAGGTGGGCTTCCCTGGGCTGCCACAGCCGAGGATGCTGGCCCCTGCTGGCCCCTCTGTCCTCGCTGATTTTAACTTGCATCCTTCACCATAATAAACCCTGGGTATAACAGCTTCAGGGAATTCTGAGAGACTCCAAGAAAAAAGAAACCGGGGAGGGGGTCCCTGGGTCCCCAACTCTGCAGTTGGGGTCAGAGGTCGGTGGAGAGGATCTTGGGGCCCTGGAATCTGAAGGGCCCCCCTACCAGGGAGGGGTAGGAGACCTGGGTGGTAGTTAAGCTGAGTCCAAGGCCCTCCTGTGTAGGAGGCATCCTAGCCCCGGGGATCCTGAAGAGGCTGGCCCCCTCCTCTCCTCCGCCCCCAGGCCTGGTCCCTGCTCTTGAGAAGTTCCCTAGGGTGGGGTCCTGGTGCTGGAGGTGCCCCGATGCTGTGTGGCCTCCTGAGCCTCCAGTGAGGATAACGGGAGCGGGGGAAGACTTCTTCACAGAGAGGGAGCTTCTGCCAGAACAGAGCCTGGGTCTGCTGCCCTCGACCCCAGATTCCCTGGGGCAGGAACGTGAGAGCAAGGCTCCCTCCCCTCCCAAGACACCCAGGACACATGGGCGCTGGTCTCTGGACTCCCACACAATACTAAAATCTCCCACGCAGGCCTGATGGGTGAGAGACACCATTTAAAGACTATTTTGGGGCCAGGGGGGCCCACGGGATGAAGCTGGGGGTGGGGAGAGTTGGAAAATCACCCGAGGATGCACTCTCCCTGCAGCGACCCCCCAGGTGAGCTCAGGTAGAGGTGGACCCATCAAGTCAGAGCCCACATTCGGGGTCTTTGGGGGACAAAGAGCCAAGCACCCCCAGTCCTTGCCTTCACCTGCTGCAGTTAGGGCCTGCCCTGTCTTCTTCATGGTCAAGTTCTCACCCCTCC
>NC_041220.1:57889377-57894287 GCF_002837175.3 Physeter macrocephalus
CCCGTGCGGTGTGGGTTCACCTGCCCACAGAGAGGCCGGGCCTCTGTCCTGGCTCCAGAGGTCACCTTGAGTCTGACAGGAGTGTCCGTGCTCCGTGGGCCTCACTCCAGGCTGGTCTGTGCTGACGGCATGATACACGGTGGGGCTTCCGGAGTCCCCCCGGGGGCTGGAGGCCAAGGTTAGGCACACGGCGGTCCCCACATTGATGTGACAGACCCCAATAAACCCTGCACTTCAGGACTCAGGTGGGCTTCCCTGGGCTGCCACAGCCGAAGATGCTGGACCCTGCTGGCCCCCCTGTCCTTGCTGATTTTAACTTGCATCCTTCACCATAATAAACCCTGGATATAACAGCTTCAGGAAATTCTGGGAGCCTCCAAGAAAAAAGCCGGGGAGGGGCTCTCTGGGTCCCCAACTCTGCAGTTGGAGTCAGAGTTCGGTGGGGAGGATCTTGGGGCCCTGGAATCTGAAGTGCCTCCCTACCAGGAAGGGGTAGGAGACCCAGGTGGTAGTTAAGCTGAGTCCAAGGCCCTCCTGCGTAGGAGGCATCCTAGCCCCGGGGATCCCGAAGAGGCCGGCCCCCTCCTCCCCTCCGTCCCCAGGCCTGGTCCCTGATGGGCGCTGGTCTCTGGACTCCCACACAATACTAAAATCTCCCACGCAGGCCTGATGGGTGAGAGACACCATTTAAAGACTATTTTGGGGCCAGGGGGGCCCACGGGATGAAGCTGGGGGTGGGGAGAGCTGGAAAATCACCCGAGGATGCACTCTCCCTGCAGCGACCCCCCAGGTGAGCTCAGGTAGAGGTGGACCCATCAAGTCAGAGCCCACATTCGGGGTCTTTGGGGGACAAAGAGCCAAGCACCCCCAGTCCTTGCCTTCACCTGCTGCAGTTAGGGCCTGCCCTGTCTTCTTCATGGTCAAGTTTCACCCCTCCTAGAAGCCCTCTTGGGGGCTAATGCAATGGGGGTGTCCATGGCAGGACTGGAGGGTCTGTGGTGGGCTAGACCACGTGGCAGGCAGGAGGGCTCCCACCGATCCTGCCTGTCCACACCTCATGGTCAGAGGCCCACACAGAGTCCACCAGGCTGTGGATGTGGTAGAAGGTGCAGAGGTCCGGGTCCTGGTCCAGCCCATGCATGTGTCTGACCGGATCTGAAGATGAGGTCATCCTGGATCAGGGTGGCCCTAAATCAGTGACAGCATCCTTCTAAGAGACCAGAGGAGAGACACACACACACAGGAGGCACCATGTGAAGACGGAGGTAGAGACGGGAGGGATGCAGCCACAAGCCCAGGGACGCCTGGAGCCCCCAGAAGCTGGAAGAGGCAGGCAGGACCCTCCCCTGGAGCCTCCGGAGGGAGCGCGGCCCTGGGACACCTTGATCTCAGACGTCTGGTCTCCAGGACTGAGAGAGGACAGGTGTCTGTTGCCCGGAGCCTCCGTCTGTGGTCGTTTGTCCCAGCTGTCCCGGGAAGCTAATGCAGCTGGTGAGCAGGTCCCTGCCCTGATCTAAGCCCTCCCACCTCCCGTTAGGGGCAGCACCCTGCACCTGTGCTGTGTGCAGAAACCATGTGATTCATGCTGAACCCCGGCTCCCCTTCTGGGCACCGGCATTTTGGAGGATGAGGGCAGACAACACCACATGACCGGCCCCCAGCCGGGTACCAAGCCTCTAGTGAGCTTCCCTGGGGGGACGGGGGTGCGGGTAACTGTCGTGGTTCTGCCCTTTGTGGCTGGGGGAAAAGACACCCTAGAGACCCTCGAGGGAAGGAGGGGGCATGGAGGGTCATGAGGTGACTGGAGCAGGGGCGTGGTTCTGCCCTTTGTGGCTGGGGGAAGAGACACCCTAGAGACCCTCGAGGGAAAGAGGGGGCATGGAGGGTCAGGAGGTGACGGGAGCAGGGGCCCTCCCTCCCTGCATCGCTACCGCGTGCTGTGACCCATCTCAGCTGTGAGCACACAAGCCACGAGCATGTGCTGAGTCCTGTGAGCCTCCCAGCCAGTCCCTGAACGTGAGGGCGGCCTGCAGACCCCAGCCCTGTCCTCCCCGTCTAGTGGGTGGAAGACCCACTTCTCCTTGCCATTCCAGAAACAGTTCTGGAGCTGTCCTGGGAGGGCTTCTGGGGTTATGCAGGCTGAGCCCCTGTTGCTATGCACCCACTTCCCCACAAGAACATCTAGAGCAAGCAGTTTGCCCTGTTGCCTGAATGCCCCCCCCCCCATTTTTCTCGGAAAAAAATCGGGGTTTTCTGTAGCAGCGCCCGCGGGCGGCTCCCCACTTCTCCACAGGAACATCCAGGGCAAGCAGTTTGCCCTGTTGCCTGAATGCCCCCCCACCACTTTTCTCAGGAAAGAATCAGGGGTTTCTGTAGCAGCGTCCGCAGGCAGCTCTGCATCTGGGCCCACGTTCACATCTTCTGTGTAAACACCGAGAACCTTCCCTGACACGTGCCCCAGATGACCCCCTCCACAAGCCGACCACAGGCCCCAGTGCGGGCGTCAGACTGTCCGCCCGTCTCAGGCTCCGCCTCTTGTTGTCAGAGGTGCTCCAGGACCTGCTCAAAACCCGTGCACCCACTTTTCACAGGGCTGTCCTCCACCTCCCACCTTCAGCAGGAGTTCACCTAAGTATTTAAGTTAAGGGGTCCAGAGATAAGAAAGGAAGCTACAAACAAACAAACAGATGGAACCAGCTGGGACCAAGATGGCAACGAATGTGACCTCCAACAGACCCTGAGTCTCATCACGTGTTGAATTTACTATATCAGCATATTCAGTGACACACCTACCGGTGGCCATGACTGGACATGAACGACCAGAAACGGGTAAAAGGAGGTGGTGCCCCACCCCCTTGGAAAAAGCCCTGCCCTTCCTCGGAAGGCCTCTTCACCCCATCATTAGCCTCACTCCTCCTCCCTTTATCTTTACTCTTTAAAATTAAAGCACTTTCTCCAGGAGGGCGAGAAGTTGATCTGTGGACTTAGTTCCCGCTTCTCCATTCTTTGGCCACTGAACAGAGCCTGTGCTGTGATGGTCTCAGCTTTGGCTTTGTTATTTGCCGACTTGAACCCACATGGAAAAAGGAAACCTTTCCTGCTGAGGCAGAGCACCTCGCCAGGCCAGGGCCCGAGCAGGGTCCACGTGACTTCACTTGGTAGCAGTCTGGAAGGGGGCGGTGGTCTCTGCCCGCGGGGTGGGGGAGGGAACACCTACAGCCACAGCACGGGCTGCGTGGATGGCACGGCCCCTCGTGGGCCTGGACCCCGTGCTCTCGTCCCCCCACGCCTCACACCCCCTGACAGTTGTGTCACGGTGACACTGGCTGCTGGGTGTCCAGTCAGGAGGGACCAGAGGCAGCACCTGGTGCCAGATCAGACGTGCCTTTTCACGGGCAGGGGACATAGGAGATATTAGGACTTTGTGTCTAGAAAACAAAGCAAATGGCTAGAAGGTGATCTGAGCTGTGGACTTGAAACCCACCTGCGAGGTGAGAGCTCCCCCCGGACACTGGCTCGGAAGCTTCTGCACAGGCAAGACCACCCAGTGCTTCCTGCTCGACCCCTGCAGGACTCCCTGTGGTCACAGCTGGATCTGCAGTCCTCAGGCTCCCCGACCCAGAGCCAGAAGGGCCGAGGCTGCCAGGGCCTGGGGACACAAGGGTCACTCCACCAACGCTGCTCAGCCCCTCCTCCCTTGCGAGGTGAGAGCTCCCCCCGGACACTGGCTCGGAAGCTTCCGCACAGGCGAGACCACCCAGTGCTTCCTGCTCGACCCCTGCAGGCCTCCCTGTGGGCACAGCTGGACCTGCAGTCCTCAGGCTCCCCGACCCAGAGCCAGAAGGGCCGAGGCTGCCAGGGCCTGGGGACACAAGTGGTCACTCCATCAACGCTGCTCGGCCCCTCCTCCCCAGTGACCAAGGGAGGGAAGCCCCGTGGAGTCTGAGGCCCGGCACAGGCACAGCTCGCACCCCCCCCAGGACTCCCGGTCCCACCCTGATCCCTCAGGCCCCCCGTCTGCCAGGACCCCCGGCCCCGCCCTGCTTCCTCAGGCCCCCCGTCTGCCCCTCCCAGAGCCCGCGCCCCACCGACCCACATTCCCCGTGTGGACGTCCACGCACACACTCTGCTCCGTGTCCTCTTCCCACATGGGACACCCCCATCCCTGCTTCTCCCTAATGACGGCCTGGACCTCGAATGTTCTGGGCAGGAAGAGGGCAAGGAGGACGCCGGCCTGTCCCGTCTGCCTGCCGGGGGCCCAGACACAGGGCTCGGGGCTGCTGGGCCTTGAGGTCTGGATGCTTCCAGGTGTGGGATGAAGCTGCCACTGCCCACTGGAGCTGCTCCTTCTGAGATTCAGGGAACAGGGGGACCCACCAAACGGAGCCCATCCCCAGGCTCTGCTGCAAGTCTGCTCGGATTTGCTCACCTGATCCTGAAGACAGACCTGCGGGAAACAGGGCCTGCGATTCCCATACTGACGGTGTTCTGTGGAATTTCCACTAGACCCCTTCCTACCCTGTTCTGAGCAAATTACTAGGCAGTCCGTGCTACCATCACCCCACGAGCAGACCAGGAAGCCGAGGCTCCGAGAAGCCAAGTAATCCAGCCGGAAGCACAGCTGTGGGACCACGGAGTGGGGTCTGCACCTGCCGCCCGCCCAGGGGGACTGTCCACTCCCCGCAGTTTCCACGCCTATTCCCTTCACCCCCTCCCGGGGCCAGATCACAGAGCATCCTCCTGGGGGGACTCACTCACCTTCTTCTAACAGGATCCGTCTCACTATCCTGTTCTGGGATCATCCGGAAGGCTTGTCACTGAAGCACGTTCAGCCTCACGTCACCAGGGCAGCTTTCCAGGATCACACTCACCACCTGCACGTCCAACCCCAGCTCAGACCCAGAAAGGAC
>NC_041220.1:57895725-57896629 GCF_002837175.3 Physeter macrocephalus
GAGGGGTACGTCAGGCAGGGAAATGGAAAGCTCCCAGAAGAGCTCCCGGGGCCAGGACCATCCTGACTGGCCTGCAGGCACCAAGTCTGCCTGTGTGCTGTGACTGGTTTGGCTCTGTGGCCCTTCCTCTAGGCTTTCAAGTCCTTGCACACATTCAGGTGTTTTACCTGGGAAGGGTGGGAACAGTTTAGAAGCAGCTGGCCTGGGGGTCAGCTCACGTTTACTCAGGGACGCCTCGGCACGGTCCCCTAGCTTTGCAATGAGGACGCTCCTTGCGGGGGGGGTGCTGCTGGCTGCATGGGAGACGATTCCCCACCTCTGACTAACTTCAGAATTGTTTGCCACTGGAGCAACTGTCCTGATAGGGTTTTCATCTGTGTAACTAGTGGATTTTTAATTAGCAACGTGAACGGTGATATCAGAGGTCCTGAATCAGGATGGAAATACTTATCCCCAAGTTGTACAGGCGTAAAAACCTGGGGAGGCCGTGTGCAGCTGGGGCCCAATGCTAACTCTAAGGGTTCTGTAACCCAGCCTCTGTTGGCCTTTAATGAGACCCGCACTTCCAGGATCTTACAGAGCAGGGTCTGTGTGACTGTTCTGTGGCCTCTGTAACAAATGACCACAAGCTGGGTGGTTTAAAACAACAGGAATTCATCCTCCCCCAGTTCTGGAGATCAGACATCTGAGATCAAGGTGTTGCAGGAAGGAAGTCCCTCCAAAATACTTATCCCCAAGTTGTACAGGCGTAAAAACCTGGGGAGGCCGTGTGCAGCCGGCACACTTAGGGGTGGGCTTCCGGCTGACCCCTCAACGTTCTGGTGTCCAGCCACTGCTTTAGAATTTCTGGGGCCCAATGCTAACTCTAAGGGTTCTGTAACCCAGCCTCTGTTGGCCTTTAATG
>NC_041220.1:57896685-57898956 GCF_002837175.3 Physeter macrocephalus
GCACATCTTTTGGGGCCAGCATTCAACCTATTACCTGTGTATAAAATAACCCTCATTTTAGGAGATTACCAAGGTTCCGTATAGACTGGCACAGACAGCAACCAGCAGCCATGTGGGTGGGGTTCTGGGGAGAATGAGGACCCTGGAATCACCTGGAAAGGATGAAGTCCTGGTTGCATTAGGTGAGCTCTTCCACCGCGGGGCCCATGGAAACAGCCACTCCACTCTGTCCGTGGAAAGGGAGCCAGTGCTGGCTCCAGAAATGGTTATATTGCAAAGCTGGCTCTTCTGGGATTTCATCATCAATAGCATCATGTAACCAGTAACTACGGGCTTGGAGGAGTCACTCTCTGGCACGTGATGACAGCACTGTCACTTTAGGCTCATCAAGCCTAGAATAGGAATGTTTGAAGGAGAAGAGTTTGGAAGATTGCGAAACTTGGTTGTTAAGGAAACTGAGCAGGTTTGTCAAGGTTGTCAAGGAAACTTCTCGCTTAAACTGAAGGCAGGGCTGGGAGAGCTGAAATCCAGGGATCTTTTAAAGGGGCTGCTCTGAAGCACCATCACCTGAGAGGTGGTCTCAGCATGAGCTGGGGTTTGAGAAAAGTGTTATGAGATTAAGCCTGACATTCTGTGGCAGCTGGGGAGGGGTTTGTAAAGCATCTTGGCTTTTAAGGCAAAGTGTGTTGCTGGAACAAAGTGTCTCCCCAAACTGGGCTGAAGCTCAAGATGTCTCTGTCCCCTTCCTGTGAGAGTCCAGGGCAGGTGGGTGTCAGGTCCCAGGCTCTGCCCCCCCTTTGTTTCTCCTCCCTGCTTCCAGGTGAGTGCTTCAACCAGCAGGGTGGGGTGACCACGGTGGCATCGTGCCCTCCGTCCTAGGATGCAGGCTGGCCAAGGCCCTCACCACCTCCACCCCTTCTCCTTGGTAACACGAGGCTCTGCGCCCCAGCTGTAAGAGGTGGGAAGGCTGGGAGGTGCAGGGTAGCTGTGCACAGGAAAAAGGGAGATGGGTTCTGATAGGCAGCTGTGCGGCTCTGCTGTGAGGGTCGCCCAGACACTAGCGCAGAGATTCTGGGTCCTGTGAAGCTTCGATGCTTTGTGGTTCTGGAAATCCTATAGGAGAAGGTCCACAGCAGGTGAAGCTAATGCTCTCAGTGGAGGTGGTGAAGCCAAAGATCTGCAGTTCAGACTGAAGGTGCCGATGTACATGCAGGACAAAACCATCTCACGTGAATGGACTTCAGGCATGTTTAACGTGAATGCAGTCGTGTTAATGCCTAGCATCTTCTATCTTGTGCCTCCCATCAGGGAACCCCTCCTCAGTGCCTGGGGCTCCTGTAACTCATGTACAAGGGCATGGAGAGTGGGCTCTGTCCAGTCTGAGCCCTGAGTTACCCTGCGTTTGAGTCTGCTTGGGACCACCGTAACAAATACCACAGACTGGGCAGCTTGAATAACAGGCCTATCTCCCAGGCCTGGATGCTGTCTGAGATCAAGGTGTCTTCAAGCTGGCTTCTCCTGAGGCCTCTCTACTTGGTGCTTAGACAGCCATCTTCTCCCCAGGTCCTCACATGGTCTCCCCCTGTGCCTATCTGTGTCCTAATCTCTTCTTGTAGGACATCAATCCTATTGGATTAGGATCCACCCTAGTGACCTCATTTTTACTTTGATCACCTATTTAAAACTCCCATCTCCAAATACAGCCACATCCTGGGGTCCTGGGGGTTAGGGATTCAGCATGTGGATTTGGGAGGACATGACTGAGCCTATACCATCCTCCTTAGGAACCAAGTGTGCCTCGGTCCTTCCTTCCCTCAAGTCATACGAGGTGATGTAATGGCTCAAGGAGAGGCCACTCGTGCAGAGTTTGTGTCCCAGCTGGGGAACCCTTCTCTGCTCTCTTTGATCAGGCAGTGGCAGTGCCAGCCCCCTCCTGAGGTGAGCAGTTCTGGGGTTTCCTGCCGTGTCACCTGGCCTGCTGAGGTGCTCAGGGTCTGGGAACCCAGGAGCCAGCAGCCTACTGGGGATGCCAGGGACTCGTAGGGCCTTGGCAGATGTCTCTCCCGGCAGATACCCTAGCGAAAGTGGGGAAACTTTGGGGGATTACAGGTGGGAGAGAGTCACAGTCTCGTTTATGCTTCAGAAAGACCACGTTGGGGTGGGATGTGAGACGCACCGTGGGACAGGGAGGTTTGTCAGGCCTGATGGCGGAACCAGGCACAAGATCGGGCTTGGGCCAGGACTGTGGGCGTAGAGGGGAATTAGTGTGGG
>NC_041220.1:57898984-57904053 GCF_002837175.3 Physeter macrocephalus
GGGGTAGAGGATAAGGATCAAAGTAGTGAAGGTCTTGCATTCCTCCTTTCCTTTGCATTATTTCAAAACAGTCATAGCTGGCATCAGGTCGCCTGGTAATTGGTGTTCAGAAGACTGGTAATTGTGTCCGTTTGCCTCTGGTTTATCAGCCGGTGACCTTGTTTCTGAAATGAAAAACTAGGGGGTGATTTGTTATGAGGGGCGTATAGAATCTAAGTGTGTTACATAATAAGGTTAGGGAGTGAGAGGCAGGGGCTGTAACACACACAGTTAGGGGCCATGGGTGCCGAATGTAAATTCCATAGTGTCAAGGAGTGAGGTTAGCTTTGTAAAGTACAAATCTAGTTACTACAATGAGTGACAAAGTAAAACAAGGAGTGATGAACTCTTTCAGGCCAGGTTATGTTTCTTCTCTAGCCTGTTCACTGTTCCCTTGTTTTCCTTGTTCTCAGGGCAGGGAAACTTCATTTCTATTTTTGCTGCAACAAGACTGTGGAGGAGGAGCTGGCAGTCACTGGGGCACAAGGCTAGTGGGAGCCTGGGAGGCCCCAGTGTTACCGAACCGAACGTGGGTCCGCTTGCCCGAGTGCAGCAGAGGCACTCTACTGACACCGGGTGTGGTGGAGGAAGGTGCAGCCTTAATTGTCAAAGTGCCAATACATGGAGGCCAGGTGGCCTGTGCTCTAAAACCCCGAACTCCTTGAGGGATTTCAGCAAAGCAATTTTAAAGGCCAAGTGAAGGAGGGGGGTCACAGGGTATGTGATCAGCTGGCACACAATTTTCTGGTTGATGGTGAGGTAACAGAAGGTTAACGTTATAAATTCTTAGGCACCAGAAGCTCCGGGGCTACCTGTTCATGATCATCAAGTAGTTAATTTCTTCCACTTGGTAGTGCAGGAAGCATGCATCGGACACTGTTCTCCAGGTACTTCAGAGAGGAGCTACAGCAGAGGATGTGGGGGAGGGGTCTGTCCTGGGAAGGCCCCCCAGGGTCCTGCTCGGTTACACCTGGTGCCTGGGCTCAGCAACCTGGGAAGGTGGGGCTGCTCCTGGGTGTGGGGAGCTGCAGGATCCCAGTCCTCTGAGGCCCTGCTAGCCCCCAAGGTGAGATGGGGGTGCAGTGACTGGACGGAGGCGTCTGGCCTGGGAGAGGGGTCCGGGCTGGAAATGTCACTGGAATCATCGCGGGGAGGGAGAGGAAAGGCAAAGTGGGGGCAGATGGGTCACAGCAGACTCATGCAGGTGACTGCGGTCCTGTTGGAAGCAACTCAGAGCCAGAAAGGAGTGGCCGCCAGGGGCTCAGCTCCATTCTCTTGTTCCTTTGTAAAACCACTGTGTCAGAGTTTGAGACACCGCCAGGAGACGTCTGGGCCCAGTGCTGCCATGGCTTCATCAAAAGGCCCAGAGGGAACACAGAACCACTGCAGGCCCCACCCATGTCCTCACCGGGAATGAGTCCCATCAGGGCTCCTGTCTTAAACGCTGCAATTGACTGATTATGAAGGGCTGAGTGTTTCCAGCAGGTATGGGTGGAAATATGGGGTGTGAAGTTCCTATGTCTGCAGGGTCTTCCCAGCGTGAAGATCTGTGTTTTGCCCCCGGCCAGTCAGCATCCTCCCAGGAAGCCCAGATCCAGGATTACGAGGGCAGAGGCTCTCCCCTTGCGTACCTGTAACTTCGCACTCCCACAGCAAGGAGCCTGCCTCCCACCATCTGCCATTTATCTATGCATTGCTCCTTTCTACGTTACATGTGCAGAGGTTTCAGAATTGTTAGCTACTACACCCTGGAAAGAACTTCGCAAAATAAAGCCCACCGTTTATATACGGGCCATTTTGCCTTTAGCCTACAGATTCCATTCATTTCCAAAGGTAACTTAAGTCAGCAGCTTTTACCCCATCCCCTACAGTGAGTTGTTTCCATATATTTCTAATACAGTTAGATTCTGTCACATTATGTATTCCATCCTGCAACACTCCTACACCCTAAATAACTAAATTTGAATAGATTATGATTGGCCCCTCGGGCTACACACATCTCTGGGCTTAGACAAATGCATAGTGACAGGTATCCATCCTAGAGTATCACATGCACTACTTCAAACCCCCCACCCCATGATCTGCTTACCATCTATGTAGCTTTGCCTTTCCCAGAATGTCATCAATGGGGTCATACTGTGTGCAGCCTGCTCAGACTGGATTCTTTCACTTAGCAGTATATACTGAAGATTTATCCATGTCTTTCCATAGGTTGATGGTGCATTCCTTTCTGCTGAGTAGTATTCCACTGCATGTGTAGGGGAGGAAAAACAATCTTCCCTCTACTTTTCTAGGTTCTTGGTTGAGGCCCCCCCTGCCCCTGTAATAAAAGACAGATTACCAGGAGAAAAGCAGAAGTTTAATAACATGTATACCTTCTGAATACAGGGGGGATACCATGGAAAACTGAGTCACTCCCTGAAATGACCAAAACCATCCCCTTCAATACCGTCTTCAGCTAAAAACAGCAGAAAGATGCTGGGGAAGGGGGAAGGCCAGTTATGGCAGGTTCTCATGCAAAGCACAGTGAACAAGGGTATGGCTGTTTGCACATTTAAGTCAGGACTTCCCCATTGAAAAGAGTTACTTAAGATTTAATTATCCTTCTATTTTTGGTGCAAAGAGGGACATACTCTTATAAATGGAGATTTCTCTATTGTAAATGTCCTTCATAGAACGGCAATCTCAGTTTTCTGAGATTTTTTTTAAAAATAAATATTTTATTTTTGGCTGCATTGGGTCTTCGTTGCTGCGTGCAGGCTTTTCTGGGTGTGGCGAGCAGGGGCTACTCTTCATTGTGGTGCACGGGCTTCTCATTGTGGTGGCTTTTCTTGTCACGGAGCACAGGCTCTAGGCGTGCAGGCTTCCGTAGTTGTAGCACACGGGCTCAGTCGTTGTGGCTCACGGACTCTAGAGCGCAAGCTCAGTAGTTGTGGTGCACAGGCTTACTTGCTCTGTGGCATGTGGGAGCTTCCCGGACCAGGGCTCGAACCTGTGTCCCCTGAATCAGCAGGTGGACTCTTACCCACTGAGCCACCAGGGAAGCCCTATTTTTTTTTAAAGCAGACCAATAATCCTTATGCCAGAGAGACATATTTTGGGGTTGCATATTCTACTTGCCTTGACATGGATGTACCCCAATTTGCTTATGCATTCGTCTTTTGAATGATATCCTGATTTCAAGTTTTTAGCCATTATGGAAGTGCTGCTCTGCGTAATTGCATCCTTGTTTGCATTTGGACATAGATCTTCAAAGCAGTTGCCTAAATACTGGAAGCATGATTGTTGGATCCCCTTAGCAGTTGTAATAGTTGTGCTGTGATATCTCATGATTTTAATTTGGAATTCCCTAATGGTATATGATGTTGTGCTTGTTTCTGTATGACTTTTACTCTCTGTATCTTTTTTGGCGGGATGTCTGTTCAGATCATGCTGTTCATGTTCATGCTGGGAGGAGCCCTGTCTCCTCAGGACCTGCTGGGGCTTTGGTTTCTGGAACACGCGGGGCTGAGTCCACGCTGATGGCCGCGCTTCGGGACAACCCGGGGTCAAGTCCACAGTAACGGAAGCCGGGTCTCCTCAGGACCCACTGGGGCTTCAGCTTTGGGACACTGGGGAGTCCAGTTCATGCTGACAGGAGCCTGGTCTCCTCAGGACCTGCCGGGAGGTGATGCCGCTGAGGGAGAAGGTGAGGAAACGTGGGGAGAAGGTTCCTGTGTGTGGCTGACCGCTGCGGGTGTCTGTCTTCAGAGGACCCAGGAGAGGAAGGGCTTGATGTGGAACACTGGGTTTTTGTCCCCTTTTGTGTGTGATGTAGACAGTTCAGTGTTGTTCTTTGGCGTCTGGTTTTCCCAGCACCGTTTACTGAGGGGACTGTCCTTTCCCTGGTGTATGTTCTTGGCTCCTTTCTTGTGAATTAACTGATCACATACCTGTAGGTTGATTCCTGGGCTCTCTGCTCTGTTCCTCTGGTCTGTGTGCCTGTTTTTGTGCCAATTCCACACTTTTTTGGGACTGTAGCTTCATAATGAATTGTGAAGTCGGGGAGCGAGATGCCTCCAGCTCGTTCTCCTGTCTCAGGGTCGCTTTGGCTCTTCTGGGTCCTTTGTGGTTCCACACACAACTTAAGATTGTTTGTTCTGTTTCTATGGAAAATGTCATTGGACTTTTGGTAGGGATTGCATTGAATGTGTACATTAATTTGGCTAGGATGCATACTTTTTTAAAATTAAATTTGGGGCCACACCATGTGGCATGCAGGATGCGGGATCTTAGTTCCCCAACCAGGGATGGAACGCGCGTCCCCTGCAGTGAGAGTGCAGAGCCCCAACCCCTGGACGGCCAGGAAAGTCCCACCTTAGAACGCATATCTTCACAGTATTCTTTTTACTCATGAGCATGGGGTATCTTTCCATTTATTTTTGTCTGTTCAGTTTCCTTTATCAGTGTCTTCCAGTTTTCAGTGTGCAGGTCCTTCACGTCCTTGGTTAAATTTACTCCTCGTCATCTTTTTGGATGCAATTGTAAGTGGGATTTTTTAAAAATTCTTTTTCTGATGGTTCATTATCAGTGTATAGAATCGCAAATGATTTTTGTGCATTGATTTTTCTTTTTTTTTTTGTATCCTGCAGCTTTACTGAATTCATTTTTTAGTTGTAACAGTTTTTTGGCGGTTGAATGTGGAAACCTAGAATTCAGAACTCCCACGGTTTCAGCTACATCCAGGTCATCCACAGCACCCAAGACATAGTGGCTCCCAATGTAACCTTCCCATGGTGCCTCTTGTAGTATGTGGACTCCTACAAGGGTGATTAGCATCAGCACTGTGGGTGAACTGGATCTGGGTAGAGCTTGGCCTCTATAATAGAGTTTGATGTCTGTATTTCTGGGGTGGTAAGCCATG
Organism: Physeter macrocephalus; assembly: GCF_002837175.3. Taxonomy (NCBI): domain Eukaryota; kingdom Metazoa; phylum Chordata; class Mammalia; order Artiodactyla; family Physeteridae; genus Physeter; species Physeter macrocephalus. The sequence goes on from NC_041220.1 coordinate 57,903,927, forward strand.
GTTGTTTTGATAAGTACTTTATTTTCTAGTAAATTTCAAGTGTATAAAAAACTTTAAATAGCAGTATAAAGTTTTCCACATTCACAAAATACTCCAGTTTGTTTTACCCTGTGAGAGTGGGAGGGCC
>NC_041220.1:57904603-57905625 GCF_002837175.3 Physeter macrocephalus
CTCACCCTCTAGCAATTGGTATTGTCATATTTTTGGAGCTTAGCAGTCCTAATAGGTGTGCTGTGATATCTCATGATTTTAATTTGTAATTCCCTAATGGTATATGATGTTGAGCTTGTTTCTGTATGACTTTTACTATCTGTATATCTTTTTTGGCGGGATGTCTGTTCAGATCATGCTGTTCATGTTCATGCTGGGAGGAGCCCTGTCTCCTCAGGACCTGCTGGGGCTTTGGTTTCTGGAACACGCGGGGCTGAGTCCACGCTGATGGCCGCGCTTCGGGACAACCCGGGGTCAAGTCCACAGTAACGGAAGCCGGGTCTCCTCAGGACCCACTGGGGCTTCAGCTTTGGGACACTGGGGAGTCCAGTTCATGCTGACAGGAGCCTGGTCTCCTCAGGACCTGCCGGGAGGTGATGCCGCTGAGGGAGAAGGTGAGGAAACGTGGGGAGAAGGTTCCTGTGTGTGGCTGACCGCTGCGGGTGTCTGTCTTCAGAGGACCCAGGAGAGGAAGGGCTTGATGTGGAACACTGGGTTTTTGTCCCCTTTTGTGTGTGATGTAGACAGTTCAGTGTTGTTCTTTGGCGTCTGGTTTTCCCAGCACCGTTTACTGAGGGGACTGTCCTTTCCCTGGTGTATGTTCTTGGCTCCTTTCTTGTGAATTAACTGATCACATACCTGTAGGTTGATTCCTGGGCTCTCTGCTCTGTTCCTCTGGTCTGTGTGCCTGTTTTTGTGCCAATTCCACACTTTTTTGGGACTGTAGCTTCATAATGAATTGTGAAGTCGGGGAGCGAGATGCCTCCAGCTCGTTCTCCTGTCTCAGGGTCGCTTTGGCTCTTCTGGGTCCTTTGTGGTTCCACACACAACTTAAGATTGTTTGTTCAGTTTCTATGGAAAATGTCATTGGACTTTTGGTAGGGATTGCATTGAATGTGTACATTAATTTGGCTAGGATGCATACTTTTTTAAAATTAAATTTGGGGCCACACCATGTGGCATGCAGGATGCGGGATCTTAGT
>NC_041220.1:57905709-57906021 GCF_002837175.3 Physeter macrocephalus
TATCCTGCAGCTTTACTGAATTCATTTTTTAGTTGTAACAGTTTTTTGGCGGTTGAATGTGGAAAACTAGAATTCAGAACTCCCACGGTTTCAGCTACATCCAGGTCTTCCACAGCACCCAAGACATAGTGGCTCCCAATGTAACCTTCCCATGGTGCCTCTTGTAGTATGTGGACTCCTACAAGGTGATTAGCATCACCACTGCGGGTGAACTTGGATCTGGGTAGGGCTTGGCCTCTATAACAGAGTTTGATGTCTGTATTTCTGGCGTGGTATGACATGGTTGTTTTGATAAGTACTTTACTTCCTAGT
>NC_041220.1:57906521-57910182 GCF_002837175.3 Physeter macrocephalus
GCCCCTCCAGGACCCCCGACGGGGCCCTGCGCTCCTGACGGCTCCTCCCCCGGCGCCCCGCTCCTTTCCGGATAGGCCTCGGGGCAGAGCTGCCCCACCCACTGCGCCCAGAACGGAGCCCGCGTTTCCGCAGAGCTGGAACTCCCGGCTCGGGGTCTCTTCCCTCCGCCGTCACGGAGCTGCCACGGGGTCCGAGGGGAGGGCGGCCTCACTGAGGCTGCCGGCTGCGGAGGGACCCCGGCCGTCGAAGCTGCGACAGTTGTGGGGACGGCGGGCCGGGTAAGTGTGCCCGGTGCCCGGGCAGCAGGGCAAAAGCAGCTTCTGAGGGGCAAGGGTTCGCTGCCACCCGCCCCTGCTGTGCAGAACGAGCGGCGCCGGGGTCTGGTCCCTGGGAACTTCGGCCCCTCCTCTCTCGGCCCTGCCCTCGGCCTGGCTCGCGGGGCCTGGGGGGCGTGGAGAGGGGGAGGCCTGAGCGTTCTGAGGGGACACGGGGCAAGGGAGGCGCAGGGTCCGGCCGCAGCGTCAGCGCCCCTCCTCCCGACGGCGGGGAAAGCGGCCGAAAGTTCCTCCAGAGGCTCGCAGGCCTCTTATTCAGCCGAGGCCCTCTGCGCCCCTTCCTCTCGGAACTAAAGTACTGGGGGGAGGGGACAGGGCGGGGGGCTGGTGCAGGTGTTGGGGGAGTGAAAAGGTGATTGTCAGCTAAGGAAAACCAGCTCTCCCAAGGTGAGGAATGCAGGGCTTTCCTTTGTATGGGAAGATGCCAGAGTCGGGCTCACCGAATTCCTTCCTTTCATATACACCTCCGCTCTCTGGGGCCTGCATCCTGTATTTGCATATCCGGAGTTCCTCAGGGCCTGCCGGACCACATTGGAGGGCTGCAGGTGCTGATGGCTGTGACATCCTTTGTTTGCTGAGATGGCAAGAAGTATTCCATTTCTCACAGGCTTGAGGGGCAGACAGTGAAGAAGAGTCGGAGAGTCTCACTCGGCATGTACTTTGGTTTACATGTAGATAATATTTATACTTAACTGTGCTAATAGAGGTTCTTGAGTCCAATCAACTTGTACTACTGCCCGCTATGTATTAATTTCATCAATATCATAAGATAAATGCCTATAGAATTGACTTAATCCAGTTAAATAGGATAATGATTTTTAAAGGAAACATAATAGAAATATAACAACAAAGCCTTTACCACTAAAGGCTGGGTCTGGAACAACCTTAAGAAATGTTCCATTGTTAAAATATTGAAAGAGTATTCAATAGAAATGTCAAGAAAAATGACAATAAGGTCAGCAGAATGTTGAAATGTTCTATCTTTATCATTAAAGTGGCAGAAAATCATTTATTAGTAGGCACTGGGGCAGAAGATGCCTGATTTTATATCTTTGTCATATTTGTGCAGTTGTTTGAACAAGTAACTTAAAGACAAAATGGAAAAACATGGAGATTTGTGCCTGAGATCATGTTGATGTGAAACCAGGGATGGCCACCTTGTACTTTCTGCTGCACAGCAGAGTGAAGCAGTCATACATATATCCAATCCTTTTTGGATTCCTTTCTCCATAGTGGCTGTTACCAATTGGCATTGCAGCCAATAGTGTAGTATTTGTGGCACAGTGGTTAAGAATCTGCCTGCCAGTGCAGGGGACACAGGTTCGAGGCCTGGCCCAGGAAGATCCCACACGCTGCAGAGCAACTAAGCCTGTGCGCCACAACTACTGAGTCTGCGCTCTAGAGCCCACGAGCCACTACTGAGCTCACGTGCCACAACTAATGAAGCCTGTGTGCCTAGAGTCTGTGCTCCACAACAAGAGAAGCCACTGCAAAGAGGAGGCTGCGTACCACAACGATGAGTAACCCCCGCTTGCTGCAACTATAGAAAAGCTGCGTGCAGCAACGGGGACCCAAAGCAGATTAAAAAATAATAATAAGTAGTAGGTTTCTCTTTTTTCCACACCTTCTGAAGCATTTCTTGTTTCTAGACATTGTGAGGATGGCTATTCTCAGTGGTTCTAGGTGATACTTCTTTGTACATCTGATTTGCATTTGTCTAACATAAAGCAATGGTGAGCATCTTCATATGTGCTTTAAAAAAATTTTTTGAACAGTCAGAGTAAAATTTACCCCTTGAAAAAGGGTTATTGAAAGTTTGCCTTGTTTTGAAGTCTATTTCGATTACCTACCCCAAGACATTTTTTTTTTTTTTTGCGGTACGCGGGCCTCTCACTGCCGTGGCCTCTGCCACTGCAGAGCACAGGCTCAGGATGCACAGGCTCTGGACGCACAGATTCAGCGGCCATGGCTCACGGGCCCAGCCGGTCCACGGCATGTGGTATCCTCCCAGACAGGGGCATGAACCCGTGTCCCCTGCATCGGCAGGCGGACTCTCAACCACTGCGCCACCAGGGAAGCCCCCCAAGACATTTTTTGAAGGCTGTTGTCACTTACAGCTCCCCAGGCATTGTGAATATGAAGTGCCTGTAAGGTCCAGTTTTAGAATTGTTTTTATGGGAAAGAGAAGGCGGCAGGATTTCTCCTGTCCCTCTCTGGTTACTGACACAAACTTAGCTGTAGGGAAAGTCCTGTTCCTGGGTTTTAGCTTAGAGTGGGATGTGTCTGACCAAACACGTAAGGGCTTCCGTGCCATTCCTCCTTCCCCCTCCCCTTCAGCCCCTGAACAAGCATAAACCCCTGCAAAGTCACCTCTTGAGGGGGCTGTCTTGTAGAGTGCAACGACCCTAACGAAGGAGTCGGCAGGTCGGAACCCAAACGCCAGGATACGTTGAGACCAGGGTTTTAACTTAGAGTGGGATGTGCCTGACCAAACATGTAAGGGCTTCCGTCCCATTCCTCGTTCCCCCTTACCCTTCAGCCCCCGAACAAGCATAAACCCCTGCAAAGTCACCTGTTGAGGGGGCTGCCGTGTAGAGTACGATGACCCTAACGAAGGAGTCAGAAGGTCGGAACCCAAACACCAGGATATGTTGAGACCAGGTCATTTTCCAAATGCCATGCATCCCAGAGAGTCCACCATCCTTTGGGTGTCAGAGGTTTGGTTTAGTAGTATGAGGGCACACTTATATCTGGAGATTGTGATCCCATGCAGAGGGGACCAGGTACTACATGTTCAAGGGGGGTGAATTAGCTGGCATATCCTCCCGAGGTCCTCAGGCCCACAAAAGTCCAGCCTTGGGACCACACTGGGTCTGTGTCCAGGGATGTGACACGAACACGTTCACCGTGACTAAATGAATTTAGTGATCATTTTTCTTTTCTATAATTTAATTTTAAATTTATAATGGAGTAGAGTTGATTTACCATGTTGTGTTCGTTTTTGATATACCCCAACATGATTCATTTATACAGAGATGACTATATATTCATTTTGGAATTATTTGCCCAGTGAGGTTACTAAAGGGTGTTGAGAAGAGTTCCAAGTGCTCTAGAGCAGGTCCAGTTTGATTACAAGTTTTCTCTCTGTAAATATGTATATACTAACTCCAACCTCATGATTTATGCCTCCAACACACCTTTCCAGTTTGGTAACCATAAGTTTGTGTTCTAAGTCTGGGACTCTGTTTCTCTCTCTCTTATTTTATTTTTTTGGCTGTACTGCGAGGCATGTGTGATATTAGTTCTCCCAACACCAGGGATAGAA
>NC_041220.1:57910634-57913839 GCF_002837175.3 Physeter macrocephalus
ATCACCACCCACTTCTCCAGAGTGGCTGTTAGCAATTTACATTCCCACCATCAGCTTGTCAGGGTTCCCTTTTATCCACGCCCTGTCCTGCATTTCAGATTTTACACTTTGTGAGGTTGGCCATACTGACTGGTGCGAAGCGATACCTCTTCCTAACTCTTCCCGAACAGACGGTGTACCATCCTCTCGATGTCCCATTCATGTTTTACCTGTAGGAAGGGTCCTCTGCACCTGGCGATATGGGACCCATGGAATGGGGGCCAGGCAGTGTTACTGTAAAAGTGCTGCATTTGCTGTCCCATCCTCAGCAAGCCTCTCAGATCCACGAGTGTAGAGCCTTAGGTCCCATCCAGCTGTGTGTCTAGATGTAGTCAGTCCAGGTTGCATCACAGCCCTTGAACACATTTTGTAAGTATTTCTCTCTCTCTCACTGTCTTTTTTTTTGTTCTTGTTATTTAATTTTGAATGGGGTATAGCTGATTTTCAATACTATGATTCTTCCTGCACTACATCTATCCACTTGATTCACTTAAAGAGAGACAAAAAAAATCCTTTTACAGATTCTTACAGTCTTATATACACCTTTCCGGTGACAGCAGTGTGCTGAGTCCAGCTAATTGAGCTATACAGCAGGTCCTGTTGATTACGTATTTTGTTTAGGGAACCGTATCTATGCTAATTCCAACCTCCTGGTTTATGCATCACCCCACCCCACCTTTCTCTTTTAGCAGTCATAAGTGTGTTTTCTAAATGTGTGACTCTGTTTCTGTTTTGTAAATGAGTTCATGTGTAGCTATTTTTAGATACCATCTATAATTGATACCTTATGATAAGTCTCTAGTAATGTCTGACTTATGTCACTTAGAATGATCGTACCTCAGTCTCCACGAGTTGCTGCAACTGGCCTTATTTCATTGATTTAATTGCTCAGGAATATTCCATTGTACATAAGTACCACAACTTCTTTATCCATTTCTTCCTTCAAGGACATGTATGTTGTACCCAAGTCGAGGCATTTTAAGCAGAGCAGCACTAAACGTCGGGATGCCTGTGTCCTGTCGACTTTTGGTTTTACCAAGATATACGCCCAAGATTGGACGTGCCATATGGTTTGTAGCTCTATTTTTTAGAAGTTTAAGGAAACAACATACACTTATCCAGAGTGGCAGTTGGCTATTTACATCCCCCGCATCAGGGTAAAGAGGCTTCCTTTTCTCCATGGCCTGAGCTGCATTTCTGGTTTACATTTTTCCAAGATGGCGCTCTTGACTAATGCGAAGTCAGAATACTTTGTAGTGCTGATTTGCATTTCGTGGTTGTTTGGTTCGCCAAAAAGGGCGTATGCGTTTTTCCTGAATATATTTATTTTTATAATGGGGTTTAGCTGATTTTCACTGCTGTGGTTATGTCGCTTTACACTCACGTGATTCACTTACAGAGGGATATCAATAAATACATGTTAATATTCGTACTGCTCAGATATATTCTTCTGCGGTGAATAGGGTGGGTTGAGTACAGACCATTGAGCAATGAGTAGGTCTTGAGGATTACATATTTTGTTTATGGAACGGTATCTGAGCTAATTTCACACTCTTGTTTTATGCATCATGCCTCCTCACCCATCCCCTGAAGCAGGCATCAGTGTGTTTTCTAAATGTTTGACTCTGTTCTGTATTGTAATTAGGTTGATCTGTAGCGATTTTTACAGCGATGTTTCCGGCAATTCTGCCTGGCTTTCAAATCCTCTTCGTTGCCTTACCTCAATGTATTTTTGGACGATAGTTATCACTTAGAATTCTGCAGGTGTGTGAGGTGCAGTGTCCCTGAGATACATTTTCCAACTCGCTTTTTTGTGAGCTGGCCGCAAAACCCACAGGATTGCGTCAGGCCCTATTGTAGTTCTGGGGGAGCAGGCTGAGCCTTGGTGAATTCTTCTTCGTGATGGGAAATTAGAGTGATATGTGCCTGTCCAAACACCTAAGCTACTTTCTCATTGGTTTCCCCTCTTCCAGTTCATCCTCCGATCAAATTGCAGACTGTTCGAAACAGGAGTGTAAAGGCGCTGATTCTCCAAGTGGGGAGATTGTTAGTAAAGCGGCTGGAATGGCGAACCGAGCACAAGGAGATGAAAAACGAGGTGCGTTTTAGAAAGCTTTCTCGATCACACGGAGTACCATACGCTGGGTTTCCCATGAGTGTTTTTGCTGTAGGGAGATCCCCTTGGAACTGGAGAGTTGGGACCCATGGAATGGGTAGCACGCAGTATTACTTTAAATCGTCTACATTTCTTCACCCAACCTCAACAATCCTCTCAGCCCCAAGAGTGTGCAGCCTTAGGTCTCATCCAGCTGTGGGTGTAGATGTGGTCTATCCTGGTTGAATCACAACCCCTGAATGCATTTTGGAAGAATTTCTCTCTCTATCACGGTGTTTAATTAATTAATTAATTAATTAACTAACTAACTAATTTATTTATTCGTTTATTTTTTTGAAATGTATTTTTATCATGGGGTTTAGCTGATTTTCTCTGCTGTATTTATGCCGATTTACAGACACTTGATTCACTTACAGAGAGAAATCAATACTTAAGTTTTAAGATGTTTACTAGTCTGATATATTCTTCTGTGGTGAATAGCGGGTGTTGAACCCAGTTCATTGAGCAAGGAATAGGTCATGAGTATTACATATTTGGTTTATGGAAGGGTATGTGTGCTAATTTCAAACGCTTGTTTTATGCATCACCCCACCTCACCTTTCCCCTTAAGCAGGCATACGTGTGTTTTCTAAAAGTGTGACTCTCTTCTGTTTTGTAATTCAGCACATGTGTAGCGATTTTTACATTCCCTCTTTAAGTGATATGTTATCCTAAGTTTCTTTTTCTGCCTGACTTATTTCACTTAGGATCATCGTACCGAAATCCACTCATTATGCTGCTACTAGCCTTATGACATTGATTTCATGGCTGAGTGATATTCCATTGTACCTAAGTACCACAACTTCTTTGTCCATTTTTGTCTTCCCTGGGATATGCCAGGTGTACCGAAGTCGAGGTTCTTGTAAACAGAGCAGCCCTAAACTTTGGGGTGCATGTGTCTGGTTGATTTTTAGATTTCCCAAGATATACGCCCATGTGTGGAAGTGCCCTATGCTCTGTGGCTCTGTTACTCAGATGTTTTAGGAAACACCATACACTTCTCCAGAGTGG
>NC_041220.1:57915007-57916737 GCF_002837175.3 Physeter macrocephalus
AAATCCACTCATTATGCTGCTACTAGCCTTATGACATTGATTTCATGGCTGAGTGATATTCCATTGTACCTAAGTACCACAACTTCTTTGTCCATTTTTGTCTTCCCTGGGATAAGTCAGGTGTACCGAAGTCGAGGTTCTTGTAAACAGAGCAGCCCTAAACTTTGGGGTGCATGTGTCTGGTTGATTTTTAGATTTCCCAAGATATACGCCCATGTGTGGAAGTGCCCTATGCTCTGTGGCTCTGTTACTCAGATGTTTTAGGAAACACCATACACTTCTCCAGAGTGGTTGTTGGCAATTGACCTCCCGCCCATCAGCTTAACAGTGCTCCCTTTTCTCCAAGGCCTGTCCTGCCTTCCTGGTTTTTACACTTTGTTCCGATGGCCCTTTTGACCGGGTGGAAGGGAGACTTCTTTGTAGCGTTGATTTGCTCTCCATGCCTGCGTGGTTGGCCAAAAAGGGCGTATGCGTTTTTTCCTGAATAGATTCAGGAAAAAACGCATACGCCCTTTTTGGCCAACTGCGTCATTGTTGATGTTCTGCCGCTTTTCATGTGCTGTCAAAGCCAGTCCGATCTCCTCTTCAAATCTACCGAAGTCGAGGTTCTTGTAAACAGAGCAGCCCTAAACTTTGGCGTGCCTGTGTCTGGTTGTTTTTAAGTTTTCCCAAGATAGACGCCCATGTGTAGAAGTGCCCTATGCTCTGTGGCTCTGTTACTCAGATGTTTTAGGAAACACCATACACTTCTCCAGAGTGGCTGTTGGCAATTGACATCCCGCCCGTCAGCTTAACAGTGCTCCCTTTTCTCCAAGGCCTTTGTACCTAAGTACCACAACTTCTTTGTCCATTTTTGTCTTCCCTGGGATATGCCAGGTGTACCGAAGTCGAGGTTCTTGTAAACAGAGCAGCCCTAAACTTTGGCGTGCCTGTGTCTGGTTGTTTTTAAGTTTTCCCAAGATAGACGCCCATGTGTAGAAGTGCCCTATGCTCTGTGGCTCTGTTACTCAGATGTTTTAGGAAACACCATACACTTCTCCAGAGTGGCTGTTTGCAATTTACATCCCGCCCGTCAGCTTAACAGTGCTCCCTTTTCTCCAAGGCATGTCCTGCCTTTCTGGTTTTTACACTTTGTTCCGATGGCCCTTTTGACCGGGGGGAAGGGAGACTTCTTTGTAGCGCTGATTTGCTCTCCATGCCTGTGTGGTTGGCCAAAAAGGGCGTATGCGTTTTTTCCTGAATAGATTCAGGAAAAAACGCATACGCCCTTTTTGGCCAACCACACAGGCATGGAGAGCAAATCAGCGCTACAAAGAAGTCTCCCTTCCCCCCGGTCAAAAGGGCCATCGGAACAAAGTGTAAAAACCAGAAAGGCAGGACAGGCCTTGGAGAAAAGGGAGCACTGTTAAGCTGACGGGCGGGATGTCAATTGCCAACAGCCACTCTGGAGAAGTGTATGGTGTTTCCTAAAACATCTGAGTAACAGAGCCACAGAGCATAGGGCACTTCCACACATGGGCGTATATCTTGGGAAATCTAAAAATCAACCAGACACATGCACCCCAAAGTTTAGGGCTGCTCTGTTTACAAGAACCTCGACTTCGGTACACCTGACTTATCCCAGGGAAGACAAAAATGGACAAAGAAGTTGTGGTACTTAGGTACAATGGAATATCACTCAGCCATGAAATCAATGTCATAAGGCTAGTAGCAGCATAATGAGTGGATTT
>NC_041220.1:57917792-57918361 GCF_002837175.3 Physeter macrocephalus
CCGCTTTTCATGTGCTGTCAAGGCCAATCCGATCTACCTCTTGAAATCTGTTTCCTGCAATTCTGCCTTGCTTTCAAAACCTCTTCGTTGCCTTACCTCAATGTATTTTTGGACGATAGTTATCCTTTAGAACTGTGCAGGTTTGTGAAGTGCTGTGGCCCTGAGCTCCATTTTTCAACTCGCTTTTTTGTGAACTGCCCGCAAAAGCGGAGGAATGCTTCAGGCCCTATTGTTGTTCCGGGTGCGCAGGCTTAGCCTTTGGTTCATTCTTCTATCTGATGGGAAATTACAGTGACATGTGCCTGTCCAAACACCTACAGCTAGACTTCTTTGTAGCGCTGATTTGCTCTCCATGCCTGTGTGGTTGGCCAAAAAGGGCGTATGCGTTTTTTCCTGAATAGATTCAGGAAAAAACGCATACGCCCTTTTTGGCCAACTGAGTCATTGTTGACGTTCTGCCGCTTTTCATGTGCTGTCAAGGCCAGTCCGATCTCCCTCTTGAAATCTGTTTCCTGCAATTCTGCCTTGCTTTCAAAACCTCTTCGTTGCCTTACCTCAATGTATTTTTG
>NC_041220.1:57918833-57920916 GCF_002837175.3 Physeter macrocephalus
TAGGTCATGTCTATTACATATTTGGTTTATGGAACGGTATCTGTGCGAATTTCAAACACTTGTTTTATGCATCACCCCACCTCACCTTTCCCCTTAAGCAGGCATAAGTGTGTTTTCTAAAAGTGTGACTCTCTTCTGTTTTGTAATTCAGCTCATGTGTAGCGATTTTTACATTCCCTCTATAAGTGCTATGTTATCCTAAGTTTCTTTTTCTGCCTGACTTATTTCACTTAGGATCATCGTACCGAAATCCACTCATTATGCTGCTACTAGCCTTATGACATTGATTTCATGGCTGAGTGATATTCCATTGTACCTAAGTACCACAACTTCTTTGTCCATTTTTGTCTTCCCTGGGATAAGTCAGGTGTACCGAAGTCGAGGTTCTTGTAAACAGAGCAGCCCCAAACTTTGGGGTGCCTGTGTCTGGTTGATTTTTAGTTTTCCCAAGATATACGCCCATGTGTGGAAGTGCCCTATGCTCTGTGGCTCTGTTACTCAGATGTTTTAGGAAACACCATACACTTCTCCAGGGTGGCTGTTGGCAATTGACATCCCGCCCATCAGCTTAACAGTGCTCCCTTTTCTCCAAGGCATGTCCTGCCTTTCTGGTTTTTACACTTTGTTCCGATGGCCCTTTTGACCGGGGGGAAAGGAGACTTCTTTGTAGCGCTGATTTGCTCTCCATGCCTGTGTGGTTGGCCAAAAAGGGCGTATGCGTTTTTTCCTGAATAGATTCAGGAAAAAACGCATACGCCCTTTTTGGCCAACTGCGTCATTGTTGACATTCTGCCGCTTTTCATGTGCTGTCAAGGCCAGTCCGATCTCCCTCTTGAAATCTGTTCCCTGCAATTCTGCCTTGCTTTCAAAACCTCTTCGTTGCCTTACCTCAATGTATTTTTGACGGTCGTTATCCTTTAGAACTGTGCAGGTTTTTGAAGTGCTGTGGCCCTGAGCTCCATTTTTCAACTCGCTTTTTGTGAACTGCCCGCAAAAGCGGGGGAATGCTTCGGGCCCTATTGTGTTTCCGGGTGGGCAGCCTGAGCCTTTGGGTCATTCTTTATCTGATGGGAAATTAGAGTGACATGTGCCTGTCCAAACACCTACAGCTAGTCTGTCATTGGTTCCCCCTCTTCCAGTTCATCCTCCGGACAAATTGCAGACTGGACGAAACAGGAGCTTAAAGGCGCTGATTCTCCAAGTGGGGAGGTTCTTAGTAAAGCGGCTGGAATGGCGAACCCGAGCACCAGGAGATGAAAAATGAGGTGCGTTTTAGAAAGCTTTCCCGATCACACGGAGTACCATTCGCTGGGTTTCCCATGAGTGTTTTTGCTGTAGGGAGATCCCCTTGGAACTGGAGAGTCGGGACCCATGGAATGGGTAGCACGCAGTATTACTTTAAATCGTCTACATTTGTTCACCCAACCTCACCGATCCTCTCAGCCCCAAGAGTGTGCAGCCTTAGGTCTCATCCAGCTGTGGGTGTAGATGTGGTCTATCCTGGTTGAATCACAGCCCCTGAATGCATTTTGGAAGAATTTCTCTCTCTATCACGGTGTTTATTAAGTAATTAATTAATTAACTTATTTATTTATTAATTTATTCGTTTATTTTTTTGAAATGTATTTTTATCATGGGGTTTAGCTGATTTTCTCTGCTGTGTTTATGCCGCGTTACAGACACTTGATTCACTTACAGAGAGAAATCAATACTTAAGTTTTAAGATGTTTACTAGTCTGATATATTCTTCTGTGGTGAATAGCGGGTGTTGAGTCCAGTTCATTGAGCAAGGAATAGGTCATGTCTATTACATATTTGGTTTATGGAACGGTATCTGTGCGAATTTCAAACACTTGTTTTATGCATCACCCCACCTCACCTTTCCCCTTAAGCAGACATAAGTGTGTTTTCTAAAAGTGTGACTCTCTTCTGTTTTGTAATTCAGCTCATGTGTAGCGATTTTTACATTCCCTCTATAAGTGCTATGTTATCCTAAGTTTCTTTTTCTGCCTGACTTATTTCACTTAGGATCATCGTACCGAAATCCACTCATTATGCTGCTACTAGCCTTATGACATTGATT
>NC_041220.1:57921075-57925271 GCF_002837175.3 Physeter macrocephalus
ATTCAGGAAAAAACGCATACGCCCTTTTTGGCCAACTGCGTCATTGTTGACGTTCTGTCGCTTTTCATGTGCTGTCAAGGCCAGTCCGATCTCCCTCTTGAAATCTGTTTCCTGCAATTCTGCCTTGCTTTCAAAACCTCTTCGTTGCCTTACCTAATATACTTTTGGACGATAGTTATCATTTTGAACTCTGCAGGTTTGTGAAGTGCCGTTGCCTGAGCTCCATTTTTCAACTCGCTTTTTTGTGAACTAGCCGCAAAACCGGTAGATTGCTTCAGGCCCTATTGTGGTTCCGGGTGGGCAGGTTGAGCCTTTGTAACCAAAGGCTTATACCTGATGAGAAATTAGAGTTACATGTGCCTGTCCAAACACCTACAGCTGGTCTCTCATTGGTTCCCCCTCTTCCAGTTCATCCTCCGGACAAATTGCAGACTCTAGGAAAGAGGAGGTTAAAGCCGCTGATTTTCCAAGGGGGAGATTTTTTGTCAAGTGGCTGGAATGGCGAACCCGAGCACCAGGAGATGAAAAATGAGGTGCGTTTTAGAAAGCTTTCCCGATCACACGGTGTACCATTCGCTGCGTTTCCCATGAGTGTTTTTGCTGTAGAAAGATTCCCTTGAACCTGGAGAGTTGGGATCCATGGAAGGGTAGCACGCAGTATTACTTTAACAGGTCTGCATTTGCTCACCCAACCTCACCAATCCTCTCCTCCCCAAGAGTATTCAGCCTTATTTGTCATCCAGCTGTGTGTTTAGATATGGTCAATACTCGTTTCATTGCAGCCCCTGATCGAATTTTGTAAGAATTTCTCTCTCTCACACTGTCTTTTTTTTAAATGTATTTTTATAAGGGGTTGTAGCTGATTTTCATAGTTGTTTCTTCCTTCTATACATCCACTTGATGCACTTATAGAGGCACATCAATAAATTATTTTTCAGTTTCTCCTAGTTAGATATATTCTTTTCCTGTGCATAGTGTTCTGAGTCCAGTTTTTTGAGAAATGAGTAGGTCTTGTCGATTCCAGTATTGGTTTTTGGAATGGTATCTGTGCCATTTTTCACCTCCTGGTTTATACATCACCCTACCTCACCTTTCCCCTTTAGCAACCATAAGTTTGTTTTCTAACAGCGTGACTCTGTCCTGTTTTGTAATTCAGTTCATGTGTGGCGAGTTTTAGATTCCCCCTATAAGTGACATCTTACGATAATATTCATTTTGTCTCACTTATTTTACTCTCAATGACCGTAGTTAAGTCCCCCCTAGTTGCTGCAACTGGCCTTATTTCATTGATTTCAGGGCTGAACAATTTTCCATTGTACATAAGTAGTAAATCTTCTTTATCCATTTTTTTCTTCCGGGGACATTTCAGTTGTACCCAGGTCGAGGCTCTTGTAAACAGAGCAGCAGTACCCATTGGGGTGCCTGTGTCCTGTCGATTTTTGTTTTTTCCAAGATACACACCCATGAGTGGAAGTGCTGTATGCTCTGTAGCTCTGTTTTTTAGATGTTTTAGGAAACACAATACACTTCTCCAGTGTGGCCATTGGTAATTTACATTCTCTCCCTCAGCGTAACAGGGCTCCCTTTTCTCCGCGCCCTGTCCTGCATTTGTGGTTTTTACCCTTTGTGAGGATGGCCCTTCTCACGGCTGGCATGTGATACCTCTGTAGCGTTGATTTGCATTGTCCGCTGTTAAAAATTTTTTTCAATATATTTTTTTTAATTTTTTAAATTAATCAATTAATGTATTTATTTATTTTTGGCTGTGCTGGGTCTTCGATTCTGTGCGAGGGCTTTCTCTAGTTGCGGCCAGCTGGGGCCACTCTTCATCGCGCTGTGCGGGCCTCTCACTATAACGGCCTCTCTTGTTGTGGAGCACAGGCTCCAGACGCGCAGGCTCAGTAGTTGTGGCTCACGGGTCTAGTTGCTCCACGGCATGTGGGTTCCTCCCAGACCAGGGCTCAAACACACGTCCCCTGCATTGGCAGGCAGATTCTCAACCACTGCGCCACCAGGGAAGCCCTGTCCGCTTTTTTGTTTGGCAAAAAAGGGCTTATGCGTTTTTCCTGAATATATTCAGGAAAAACGCATACGCACTATTTGGCCAGCTGCATCCTTGGCGAAGTTCAGTTGCTTTTCATGTGTTTTAAGGACGAGGCCAATCTACCTGTTGAAATCCCTTTCCTGCAATTCTGCCTTGCTTTCAAATCCTTTTCGTTGACTTACCTCAATATAGTTTTCGACGATAGGTATCATTTATAGCCCTGCAGGTCTGTGAATTGAAGTGCCCCTGAGCTCCATTTTTTAACTTGATTTTGGTTAACTGGCCACAAAACAGCAGGATTGCTTCAAGCCCTATTCTAGTTTTGTAGGCAAGCTGAGCCTTTGGTCAATTCATCCTCCTGATTGGAAATTAGAGTGATATGTGCCTGTGCAAACAACTAGGGCTTTTCTCTCATTGGTTACCCGCCTTCCTCTTCATCCTCTGGAGAAATTCGAAACTGTTCGAAACAGGACATTGTAGGTGCTGATTCCCCAAGTGGGGAGATTGTTAGGAAAGAGGCTGCTGGGCAGAACCTGAGCACCAGGACATGAGGAGATGAGGTGCCTTTTCCAAACTCTTCCCAAACCGACAGTATACCATCCTCTGTGTGTCTCATGCATGTTTTAGCTGTATGAAGGGTCTCCTGCACCTGAAGATTTGAGACCCATGGATTGGGGACCAGGCAGTATTACTCTAAAAGCAAATTACTCATTTGCTGTCCCTTCCTCACCAAAACTCTCAGCCCCATGTGTGTCCAGCCTATGTCCCGTCTAGCTGTGGACCTAGATGGGGTCAATGCAGGTTGCATCACAGCCCCTGAACGCATTTTGTAACAGTTTCTCTCTGTGTCTTTTTTTGTAATTTATTTTTATAATGGGCTGTAGCTGATTCTGAATGCTGTCTTTCTTGCTGCTGCACATCCACTTGATTCACTTACAGAGAGACATCCATAAATTCTTTTTCAGATTCTTATCAGTCGTATATATTCTTTTCTGGTGATTAGAGTGTGCTGAGTCCAGTTCTTTTAGCTATAGAGTAGGTCTTGTCGATTACCTATTTGGTCTTTGGAATATATCTGTGCTAATTTCAACCCTCTGGTTTATGCCTCACCCCACCCCACCTTTCCCCTTTAGCAGCTATAAGTTTGTTTTCTAAATGTGTGACTCTTTTTCTGTTTTGTAATTTAGTTCATGTGTAGCCATTTTTAGATTCCACCTATAAGTTATATCTTATGCTAAGTGTCTTTTTGTGTCTGACTTATGTCACTTAGAATGATCGTACCTAAGTCCACCTGAGTTGTTGCAACTGGCCTTATTTCATTCGTTTCATGGCTGAGTAATATTCCACTGTACCTAAGTACCATATCTTCTTTATCCAGTTTTTCCTTCCAAGGCCATTTATATTGTTTCCAAGTCGAGGCTCCTGCAAAAGGGCTGCGCTAATAGTTGAAGTGCCTGTGTCCTATGGATTTATGGTTATCTCGAGATATACACCCAGGAGTGGAAGTGCCATATGCTCTGTAGCTTTATTTTTTTAAATTAATTAATTAATTTTTTTGCCTGGGTTGTGTCTGTTATTGCGTGCAGGGTTTCTCTAGTTGCAGCAAGTTGGGGCTACTCTTTGTTGAAGTGCATGGGCTTCTCATTGCAGTGGCTTCTCTTCTTGTGGAGCACGGGCTCTAGGCTTTGGGCTTCAGTAGTTGTGGTGCACGGGCTCAGTAGTTGTGGTGCCCGGGCTTTGTTGCTCCGTGGCATGTATTATCTTTCCGGACCAGGGCTCGAACCCATGTCCTCTGCATTGGCAGTTGGATTCTTAACCACTGTGCCACCAAGGAAGTCCCTATAGCTCTATTTTTTAGAATTTTTAGGAGACATCATACCCTTCTCCAGCGTGGCTGTTAACAATTGACATTCCCACCATCAGCGTAGCAGGGTTCCCTTTTCTCCACGTGCTCTCCTCCATTTCTTGTTTTTACATTTTGTGAGGATGGCCATTCTGACTGGATAAAGCGATACATCTTTGTAGTGTTGATTTGATTTTCCCGCATGTTTGGTTGGCACAAGGGTGTATGGATTTACACCTGTATGCCCTTTTTGGCCAACTGAATCATAGGCAATGTTGAGCAGCTTTCATGTGCTTTAACGGCGAGTCC
>NC_041220.1:57925518-57932275 GCF_002837175.3 Physeter macrocephalus
TTGTGGATTGCAGTGCCCCTGAGCAACTGTCTTCAACTTGTTTCTGGAACCGGCCACAAAGTGGCAGGATTTCTTCAAGCCCCATTCTGGTTACAGGGGCAGCCTGAGCCTTTGGGAAATTCCTCTTCCTGATTGGAAATTAGAGTGGCATGTGCTGTCCAATCACATAGAGCTTGTTTTTCATTCCTTTCCTCACTTCGCTTTCATCTTCCGACAAATTCCAAGCCTTGCATGACCGGCTGTTGAGTGTGCGGACTTCCCCAGGTGGGGAGAGTCTAAGGAATGAGGCTGGAGAGGGGACCCCTCCCCCAGGACATGTGGAGATGGAGTGACTTTTCCAAACTCTTCCCGCCTCTCCGGCCCCCCACCCTCTGGGGTTCTGTCCGGACGCCGCGGGGTTTCCAGCGGTGCGGGGCTCGGGGGCCGCCCTGCGGGGAGCAGCCCTGATCCCGCGCCTGCAGCGCCGCCTGCTGCTCTCTCCGTCCTGCGTCGGGCACAGTCTCCACCTTCCCCGCTGCCTCGGGTGCTCTGTCTCCACACTGTCCTACGATCAGCCCCTCCGCCTCACCGCCATCACGCCCAGCTCCACACCCCTCGTCAGCCTCAGGGATGACCCAGGACTGGGCTCCCCGCCTGCCCACTCCCGGTCGGTGTCCTCAGTCCACCTGTGCAGACAGGTGAGGACCCCCTGTAGAGGCTCCCAAACGCTTCTCCCCTCCATCCTCCCCGGGCTCGGCCCAGGTCCTGTCGGGATGGTCCACCCTCACCAAGCCCCCAAGTACATGCCAAGGGCAGGCATCGGGCCTGCTGCATGCACTGCTGTGCGTCCTGCTGTATGCACAGGCATGACCCTGCCCCAGGGTGCAGGAAAGGCAGCCTTACCTCGGGACGTGGGGAGAGGGGCTGCCCACAGGGTGGACGTCAGCGCTCGGCTCACCAGGCAAGGGCAGCTGGGTTCTCGCTCCTTGGACCCTTTCTCACCCAGCCTGACCCTGACCCGGCTTTGTTCCCACCCCCGCTGTCCCTCCATTGGCCTCGCTCTTGTGAGCAGAGCAGGAGTGTGGTCAGTGGTCACAGGCTGAGACACAGACACTGGCTGACCTGCGTGCACCCAGCTGACCCCACGGAACGGGCACTGCACCAGGGCCCGTGCGGTGTGGGTTCACCTGCCCACAGAGAGGCCGGGCCTCTGTCCTGGCTCCAGAGGTCACCTTGAGTCTGACAGGAGTGTCCGTGCTCCGTGGGCCTCGCTCCAGGCTGGTCTGTGCTGACGGCATGATACACAGTGGGGCTTCCGGAGTCCCCCCGGGGGCTGGAGGCCAAGGTCAGGCACACAGCAGTCCCCACATTGATGTGACAGACCCCAATAAACCCTGCACTTCAGGACTCAGGTGGACTTTCCTGGGCTGCCACAGCCGAGGATGCTGGACCCTGCTGGCCCCTCTGTCCTCGCTGATTTTAACTTGCATCCTTCACCATAATAAACCCTGGATATAACAGCTTCAGGAAATTCTGGGAACCTCCAAGAAAAAAGAAGCCGGGGAGGGGGTCTCTGGGTCCCTGACTCTGCAGTTGGGGTCAGAGTTCAGTGGGGAGGATCTTGGGGCCCTGGAATCTGAACTGCCCCCCTACCAGGGAGGGGTAGGAGACCCGGGTGGTAGTTAAGCTGAGTCCAAGGCCCTCCTGCGTAGGAGGCACTACCAGGGAGGGGTAGGAGACCCGGGTGGTAGTTAAGCTGAGTCCAAGGCCCTCCTGCGTAAGAGGCATCCTAGCCCCGGGGATCCTGAAGAGGCCGGCCCCCTCCTCTCCTCCACCCCCAGGCCTGGTCCCTGCTCTTGCGAAGTTCTCTTGGGTGGGGTCCTGGTTCTGGAGGTGCCCCGATGCTGTGTGGTCTCCTGAGCCTCCAGTGAGAATAATGGGAGCGAGGGAAGACTTGTTCACAGAGAGGGAGCTTCTGCCAGAACAGAGCCTGGGTCTGCTGCCCTGACCCCAGGTGCCCTGGGGCAGGAACGTGAGAGCGAGGCTCCCTCTCCTCCCAAGATACCCAGGAGACATGGGCGCTGGTCGCTGGACTCCCACACAATACTAAAATCTCCCACGCAGGCCTGATGGGTCAGAGACACTATTTAAAGACTATTTTGGGGCCAGGGGGGCCCACGGGGTGAAGCTGGGGGTGGGGAGAGTTGGAAAATCACCCAAGGTCGCGCTCTCCCTGCAGCGACCCCCCAGGTGAGCTCAGGTAGAGGTGGACCCATCAAGTCAGAGCCCACATTCGGGATCTTTGGGGGACAAAGAGCCAAGCACCCCCAGTCTTTGCCTTCACCTGCTGCAGTTAGGGCCTGTCCTGTCTTCTTCATGGTCAAGTTCTCACCCCTCCTAGAAGCCCTCTTGGGGGATAATGCAATGGGGGTGTCCATGGCAGGACTGGAGGATCTGTGGTGGGCTGGAGGCCACGTGGCAGGCAGGAGGGCTCCCATCGATCCTGCTGGTCCACACCTCACGGGCAGAGGCCCACACGGAGTCCACCAGGCTGTGGATGTGGTAGAAGGTGCAGAGGTCCGGGACCTGGTCCAGCCCATGCAGGTGTCTGACCACTGAGCGGTCAGTGTGGAGTATTCCCAGGGAGCCCTGGCCGTGCTCGCACCCTCCCGGGAAGGACACGTCAGCGTGGTCCCTGGAATGGCCGGGAGGTCAGCCAGAAGCGCCCCCCACTCAACCTCACTGTTACCACAAGAAAAAAGAGGTAACTCTGTGCAGAAACAGAACATCACCTGCTTGATGCTGTCCTGAGTAAGGTCGGCTGGCGTCTGGGAACTGGGTACTACAGTGGGTTGAATGGGGGCCACCCAGAAGTTATGTCCACATCCTGCCCCCCAGAATCTGAGAATGGAACCTTATTTGGAAGTAGGGTCTTTGCAGGTATAATTAGTTACGGATCTGAAGATGAGGTCATCCTAGATCAGGGTGGCCCTAAATCAGTGACAGCGTCCTTCTAAGAGACCAGAGGAGAGACACACACACACAGGAGGCACCATGGGAAGACGGAGGTAGAGACGAGAGGGATGCAGCCACAAGCCCAGGGACGCCTGGAGCCCCCAGAAGCTGGAAGAGGCAGGCAGGACCCTCCCCTGGAGCCTCCGGAGGGAGCGCGGCCCTGGGACACCTTGATCTCAGACGTCTGGTCTCCAGGACTGGGAGGGGAGAGGTGTCTGTTGCCCGGAGCCTCCGTCTGTGGTCGTTTGTCCCAGTTGTCCCGGGAAGCTAATGCAGCTGGTGAGCAGGTCCCTGCCCTGATCTAAGCCCTCCCACCTCCCGTTAGGGGCAGCCCCCTGCGCCTGTGCTGTGTGCACAAACCATGTGGTTCATGCTGAACCCCGGCTCCCCTTCTGGGCACCAGCATTTTGGAGGGTGAGGGCAGAGAACACCAAGTGACCGGCCCCCAGCCGAGTGCCAAGCATCTAATGAGCTTCCCTGGGGACACGGGGGTGCGGGTAACTGTCGTGGTTCTGCCCTTTGTGGCTGGGGGAAGAGACACCCTAGAGACCCTCGAGGGAAAGAGGGGGCATGGAGGGTCAGGAGGTGACGGGAGCAGGGGCCCTCCCTCCCTGCATCGCTACCGCGTGCTGTGACCCATCTCAGCTGTGAGCACACAAGCCACGAGCATGTGCTGAGTCCTGTGAGCCTCCCAGCCAGTCCCTGGACGTGAGGGCGGCCTGCAGACCCCAGCCCTGTCCTCCCCGTCTAGTGGGTGGAAGACCCACTTCTTGCTATTCAAGAGGCGGTTCTGGAGCTGTCCTGGGAGGGCTTCAGGGGTTATGCAGGCTGAGACCCTGTTGCTATCTCCCCACTTCTCCACAGGAACATCCAGGGCAAGCAGTTTGCCCTGTTGCCTGAATGCCCCCCCACCACTTTTCTCAGGAAAGAATCAGGGGTTTCTGTAGTAGCGTCCGCAGGCAGCTCTGCATCTGGGCCCACGTTCACATCTTCTGTGTAAACACCGAGAACCTTCCCTGACACGTGCCCCAGATGACCCCCTCCACAAGCCGACCACAGGCCCCAGTGCGGGCGTCAGACTGACCGCCCGTCTCGGGCTCCGCCTCTTGTTGTGAGAGCTGCTCCAGGACCTGCTCAAAACCCGTGCACCCACTTTTCACAGGGCTGTCCTCCACCTCCCACCTTCAGCAGGAGTTCACCTAAGTATTTAAGTTAAGGGGTCCAGAGATAAGAAAGGAAGCTACAAACAAACAAACAGATGGAACCAGCTGGGACCAAGATGGCAACGAATGTGACCTCCAACAGACCCTGAGTCTCATCACGTGTTGAATTTACTATATCAGCATATTCAGTGACACACCTACCGGTGGCCATGACTGGACATGAACGACCAGAAACGGGTAAAAGGAAGTGGTGCCCCACCCCCTTGGAAAAAGCACTGCCCTTCCTCGGAAGGCCTCTTCACCCCATCGTTAGCCTCACTCCTCCTCCCTTTATCTTTACTCTTTAAAATTAAAGCACTCTTCTCCAGGAGGGCTAGAAGTTGATCTGTGAACTTATTTCCCGCTTCTCCATTCTTTGGCCACTGAACAGAGCCTGTGCTGTGGTGGTCTCAGCTTTGGTTTTGTTATTTGCCTACTTGAACCCACATGGAAAAAGGAAACCTTCCCCGCTGAGGCAGAGCGCCTCGCCAGGAGAGGGCCCGAGCAGGGTCCACATGACTTCACTTGGTAACAGTCTGGAAGGGGACGGTGGTCTCTGCCCGCGGGGTCGGGAAGGGAACACCTACAGCCACAGCACCGGCTTCGCGGATGGCACGGCCCCTCGTGGGCCTGGACCGTGTGCTCTCGTCCCCCCAGGCCTGACACTCCCTGACAGTCATGACGCGGTGATACTGGCTGCTGGGTGTCCAGTCAGGAGGGACCAGAGGCAGCACCTGGTGCCAGATCAGACATGCCTTTTCACGGGCAGGAGACATAGGAGATATTAGGACTTTGTGTCTAGAAAACAAAGCAAGCGGCTAGAAGGTGATCTGAGCTGTGGACTTGAAACCCACGTGCGAGGTAAGAGCTCCCCCCGGACACTGGCTCGGAAGCTTCCGCACAGGCGAGACCATGAAGTGCTTCCTGCTCGACCCCTGCAGGCATCCCTGTGGGCACAGCTGGACCTGCAGTCCTCAGGCTCCCCGACCCAGAGCCAGAAGGGCCGAGGTTGCCAGGGCCTGGGGACACAAGTGGTCACTCCACCAACGCTTCTCGGCCCCTCCTCCTCAGTGACCAAGGGAGGGAAGCCCCGTGGAGTCTGAGGCCCGGCACAAGCACAGCTCGCACCCACCCCAGGAACCCCGGCCCCACCCTGCTCCCTCAGGCCCCCCCGTCTGCCAGGACCCCCAGCCCCACCCTGCTTCCTCAGGCCCCCCGTCTGCCCCTCCCAGATCCCGCGCCCCACCGACCCACATTCCCCGTGTGGACATCCACGCACACACTCTGCTCCGTGTCCTCTTCCCACATGAGACACCCCCATCCCTGCTTCTCCCTAATGACGGCCTGGACCTCGAATGTTCTGGGCAGGAAGAGGGCAAGGAGGATGCCAGCCTGTCCCGTCTGCCTCCGGGGGGCCCAGACACAGGACTTGGGCCTGCTTGGCCTTGAGGTCTGGATGCTTCCAGGTGTGGGATGAAGCTGCCACTGTCCGCTGGAGCTGCTCCTTCCGAGATTCAGGAAACAGGGGGACCCACCAAACGGAGCCCATCCCCAGGCTCTGCTGCAAGTCTGCTCGGATTTGCTCGCCTGGTCCTGAAGACAGACCTGCGGGAAACAGGGCCTACGATTCCCATACTGACGGTGTTCTGTGGAATTTCCACTAGACACCTTCCTACCCTGTTCTGAGCAAATTACTAGTCAGTCCATGCTACCATTACCGCACGAGCAGACCAGGAAGCTGAGGCTCTGAGAAGCCAAATAATCCAGCCGGAAGCACAGCTGTGAGACCACGGAATGCGGTCTGCACCTGCTGCCCACCCAGGGGGACTGCCCACTCCCCGCAGGTTCCACGCCTTTTCCCTTCACCCCCTCCCGGGGCCAGCTCACAGAGCATCCTCCTGGGGGGACTCACTCACCTTCTTCTAACAGGATCCCTCTCACTATCCTGTTCTGGGATCATCCGGAAGGCTTGTCACTGAACCACGTTCAGCCTCACGTCACCAGGGCAGCTTTCCTGGATCATACTCACCACCTGCACATCCACTCCCAGCTCAGACCCAGAAAGGACCCCTCGGCCCCAAGGCTCTGCCTGGGCTCCCTCACCCCCCTGCCTGGTCCGTCCCTCTCATGTCCCCTGCAGGGTCACCAGGAGCTCCCACCTGCCCCAGGCAGGCTGTCTGCTCTGTCCTGGGGCAGGGGGTTCATCTGCGGTGTCAGGTGGAAGACACAAGAGGTACCCGTGGGGCCTCCCTCACGCAGCCCAGTGGCCAGCACCCTCCTACTCACCTCATCACTCTGGATGGACAGGGGTTCAAGGGGTCCGTGGCATCTCCTGGTTCTCATTTCATCCCAGCACTGCGAGGACGCTCATCCGCACGGCCCCCTCCCAGCACGCGGGGCTCTCGTGGTCAGGCCCCTCCCAGGGTATGGAGCTCAGCTGAGCAGGTACCCAGCAGCCCACGGGGCTCTCGTGGTCAGGCCCCTCCCAGGGTATGGAGGTCACCTGAGCAGGTACCCCGGCAGGGCTGGGCACACAGGAACTGTGCACGTAGCCCTCATTG
>NC_041220.1:57932868-57935308 GCF_002837175.3 Physeter macrocephalus
GAGGATTGGCTGACCTGGGCAGCCTGACCCGGCCGGCCAGCCCTCCCCAGGTGTGCCTGGGCTGAGGTCAATATAAACACCGCTCCAGGCAGCAAGAGCCCCTGCAGCTGTGCCTGACGCCATATTCTCTGCCCCGTCAGCAGTCTTGGGGCTGGCCTGGTGGGAGGGAGTAGGGCCCACGGTTCTGTGCGTGGCCCGGTGTGAGTGGGGCTCTGCTGGACTTTCTGCAGGAGTTGCCGGGCTGCCACCTGCTAAAGAAGAGGATGTGTCACCCATACCTGCTGCTGGAATTTCTCCCCTGGCAGAGGTGAGGAAGGAAAAAAGCAGTGGGGGCCGGGACAGGAGGGGTACGTCAGGCAGGGAAATGGAAAGCTTCCAGAAGAGGTCCTGGGGCCAGGATCATCCTGGCTGGCCTGCAGGCACCAAGTCGGCCTGCGTGCTGTGGCTGGTTTGGCTCCACGGCCCTTCCTCTAGACTTTCAAATCCTTGCACACATTCAGGTGTTTTACCTGGGAGGGGTGGGAACAGTTTAGCAGCAGCTGGCCTGGGGTTCAGCTCACATTTACTCAGGGACGCCTCGGCACGGTCCCCCAGCTTTGCAATGAGGACGTTTCTTGCGGGGGGGCTGCTGGCTGCATGGGAGACGATTCCCCACCTCTGACTAACTTCAGAATTGTTTGCCACTGGAGCAAGTGTCCTGATAGGGTTTTCATCTGTGTAACTAGTGGGTTCTTAATTAGCAACGTGAACGGTGATATCAGAGGTCCTGAATCAGGATGGAAATACTTATCCCCAAGTTGTACAGGCGTAAAAACCTGGGGAGGCCGTGTACAGCCGGCACCCTGTGCAGCCGGGTGGGCTTCCGGCTGACCCCTCAACGTTCTGGTGTTCAGCCACTGCTTTAGAATTTCTGGGGCCCAATGCTAACTCTAAGGGTTCTGTAACCCAGCCTCTGTTGGCCTTTAATGAGACCCGCACTTCCAGGATCCTACAGAGCAGGGTCTGTGTGACTGTTCTGTGGCTTCTGTAACAAATGACCACAAGCTGGGTGGTTTAAAACAACAGGAATTCATCCTCCCCCAGTTCTGGAGATCAGACACCTGAGATCAAGGTGTTGCAGGATGGAAGCCCCTCCAGAGGCTCCAGGATAAGGCTCTTCCTGCCTTTTCCAGCTTTGGGGGGCTCCAGGACTCCCCAGGCTTGCGGCTGCAGCCCTCCCACCTCTGCCTCTGCCTTTGCCGTCACGTGGCTTTTCCTCTATATCTGTGTTTCTCCTCTTTTGTCTCATAAGGACTCTCTCAATTGGATTGAGGGCCACCCTAACCCAAGAGGACCTCACCTCAAAATCCTTAACTACGTATACAAAGACGCTTTTCCTAGATATGGTCTTGTTCCTGTGTTCTGGGGGGCACATCTTTTGGGGCCAGCATTCAACCCATTACCTGTGTATAAAATAACCCTCATTTTAGGAGATTACCAAGGTCCTGTATAGACTGGCACAGACAGCAGCCAGCAACAGCTGGGGAGGGGTTTGTAAAGCACCTTGGCTTTTAAGGCAGAAGTTTGTTGCTGGAACAAAGTGTCTTCCCAAACTGGTCTGAAGCTCAAGATGTCCCTGTCCCCTTCCTGTGAGAGTCCAGGGCAGGTGGGTGTCAGGTCCCAGGCTCTGCTCCCCTTGTTTCTCCTACCTGCTTCCAGGTGAGGGCTCACCTGGAAAGGATGAAGTTCTGGCTGCATTAGGTGAGCTCTTCCACCACGGGGCCCATGGAAACAGCCACTCCACTCTGTCCGTGGAAGGGGACCCAGTGCCGAGTCCAGAAATGGTTATATTGCAAAGCTGGCTCTTCTGGGATTTCATCATCAATAGCATCATGTAACCAGTAACTACGGGCTTGGAGGAGTCACTCTCTGGCACGTGATGACAGCACTGTCACTTGAGGCTCATCAAGCCTAGAATAGGAATGTTTGAAGGAGAAGAGTTTGGGAGATTGTGAAACTTGGTTGTTAAGGAAACTGAGCAGATTTTTCAAGGAAACTTCTCACTTAAACTGAAGGCAGGCCTGGGAGAGCTGAAATCCAGGGATCTTTTAAAGGGGATGCTCTGAACCACCATCACCTGAAAGGTGGTCTCTTCCAGGTGAGGGCTCCAACCAGCAGGGTGGGGTGACCAGGTGGGCATCGTACCCTCCATCCTAGGATGCAAGCTGGCCAAGGCCCTCACCACCTCCACCCCTTCCCCTTGGTAACACGAGACACTGCGCCCCAGCTGTAAGGGATGGGAAGGCTGGGAGGTGCAGGGTAGCTGTGAACAGGAAAAAGGGAAATGAGTTCTGATGGGCAGCTGTGCGGCTCTGCTGTGAGGGTCACCCAGACACTAGCGCACAGATTCTGGGTTCTGTGAAGCTTCGATGCTTTGTGGTTCTGGAAATCCTATAGGAGA
>NC_041220.1:57935509-57938099 GCF_002837175.3 Physeter macrocephalus
TGCAGTTCAGACTGAAGGTGCCGATGTACATGCAGGACAAAACCATCTCACGTGAATGGACTTCAGGCATGTTTAATGTGAATGCAGTCGTGGTAATGCCTAGCATCTTCTATCTTGTGCCTCCCATCAGGGAACCCCTCCTCAGTGTCTGGGGCTCCTGTAACTCACATACAAGGGCATGGAGAGTGGGCTCTGTCCAGTCTGAGTCCTGAGTTACCCCGTGTGTGAGCCTGCTTGGGACCACCGTAACAAATACCACAGACTGGGCAGCTTGAATAACAGGCCTATCTCCCAGTCCTGGATGCTGTCTGAGATCAAGGTGTCTGCACGCTGGCTTTTCCTGAGGCCTCTCTACTTGGTGCTTAGACAGCCATCTTCTCCCCAGGTCCTCACATGATCTTCCCCTGTGCCTATCTGTGTCCTAATCTCTTCTTGTAGGACATCAATCTTATTGGATTAGGATCCACCCTAGTGACCTCATTTTTACTTTGATCACCTATTTAAAACTCCCATCTCCAAATACAGCCACATCCTGGGGTCCTGGGGTTTAGGGATTCAGCATGTGGATTTGGGGGGACATGACTGAGCCTATACCATCCTCCTTAGGAACCAAGTGTGCCTCGGTCCTTCCTTCCCTCAAGTCATACGAGGTGATGTAATGGCTCAAGGAGAGGCCACTCGTGCAGAGTTTGTGTCCCAGCTGGGGAACCCTTCTCTGCTCTCTTTGATCAGGCAGTGGCAGTGCCAGCCCCCTCCTGAGGTGAGCAGTTCTGGGGTTTCCTGCCGTGTCACCTGGCCTGCTGAGGTGCTCAGTGTCTGGGAACCCAGGAGCCAGCAGCCTAGTGGGGATGCCGGGCACTCTCAGGGCCTTGGCAGATGTCTCTCCCGGCAGATACCCTAGCGAAAGTGGGGAAACTTTGGGGGATTACAGGTGGGAGAGAGTCACAGTCTCGTTTATGCTTCAGAAAGACCACGTTGGGGTGGGATGTGAGACGCACCGTGGGGCAGGGATGTTTGTCAGGTCTGATGGCGGAACCAGGCACAAGATCGGGCTTGGGCCAGGGCTGTGGGCGTAGAGGGGAATTAGTGTGGGAACTGGCCACAAACTGTTGTCGAAGTATCGGCTTCCCTGTGCACCGAGGCCGAACAGAAATACGGAGACAGGGGTTTTGGAGGAAGAGAAAGATGGCTTTATTTTTCTGCCAGGGAGCATTGAAGACACAGCTGGCTAGCACCTCAAGAACTGGGCACCCCTCTTTGAGAATCAGGGAAGATTTTATATGTGGGTCTCCCGCAGTCCGGGGTAGAGGATAAGGATCAAAATAGTGAAGGTCTTGCATTCCTCCTTTCCTTTGCATTATTTCAAAACAGTCATAGCTGGCATCAGGTCACCTGGTAATTGGGGTCCAGCAGACTGGTAATTGTGTCCGTTTGCCTCTGGTTTATCAGCCAGTGACCTTGTTTCTGAAATGAAAAACTAGGGTGTGATTTGTTATGAGGGGCGTATAGAATCTAAGTGCGTTACATAATAAGGTTAGGGAGTGAGAGGCAGGGGCTGTAACTCACACAGTTAGGGGCCATGGGTGCTGAATGTAAATTCCATAGTGTCAAAGAGTGAGGTTAGCTTTGTAAAGTACAAATCTAGTTACTACAATGAGTGACAAAGTAAAACAAGGAGTGATGAACTCTTTCAGGCCTGGATATGTTTCTTCTCTAGCCTGTTCGCTGTCCCCTTGTTTTCCTTGTTCTCAGGGCAGGGAAACTTCATTTCTATTTTTTCTGCAACAAGACTGTGGAGGAGGAGCTGGCAATCACTGGGGCACAAGGCGAGTGGGAGCCTGGGAGGCCCCAGTGTTACCGAACCGAACGTGGGTCCGCTCGCCCGAGTGCAGCAGAGCCAGTCTACTGACACCGGGTGTGGTGGAGGAAGGTGCAGCCTTAATAGTCAAAGTGCCAATACAAGGAGGCCAGGTGGCCTGAGCTCTAAAACCCCGAACTCCTTGAGGGATTTCAGCAAAGCAATTTTAAAGGTCAAGTGAAGGAGGGGGGTCGCAGGGTATGTGATCAGCTGGCACACAATTCTCTGGTTGATGGTGAGGTAACGGGCGGTTAACGTTATAAATTCTTAGGCACCAGAAGCTCCGGGGCTACCTGTTCATGATCATCAAGTAGTTAATTTCTTCCACTTGGTGGTGGAGGAAGCATGCATCGGACACTTACCCAGGTACTTCAGAGAGGAGCTACAGCAGAGGATGTGGGGGAGGGGTCTGTCCTGGGAAGGCCCCATAAGGTCCTGCTCGGTTACACCTGGTGCCTGGGCTCAGCAACCTGGGAAGGTGGGGCTGCTCCTGGGTGTGGGGAGCTGCAGGATCCCAGTCCTCTGAGGCCCTGCTAGCCCCCAAGGTGAGATGGGTGTGCAGTGACTGGACGGAGGCGTCTGGCCTGGGAGAGGGGTCCGGGCTGGAAATGTCACTGGAATCATCGCGGGGAGGGAGAGGAAAGGCAAAGTGGGGGCAGATGGGTCACAGCAGACCCATGCAGGTGACTGCGGTCCTGTTGGAAGCAACGCAGAGCCAGAAAGGAGTGGCCG
>NC_041220.1:57938123-57950394 GCF_002837175.3 Physeter macrocephalus
CTGGACGGAGGCGTGTGGCCTGGGAGAGGGGTCCGGGCTGGAAATGTCACTGGGATCATCGCGGGGAGGGAGAGGAAAGGCAAAGTGGGGGCAGATGGGTCACAGCAGACTCATGCAGGTGACTGCGGTCCTGTTGGAAGCAACTCAGAGCCAGAAAGGAGTGGCCGCCAGGGGCTCAGCTCCATTCTCTTGTTCCTTTGTAAAACCACTGTGTCAGAGTTTGAGACACCGCCAGGAGACGTCTGGGCCCAGTGCTGCCATGGTTTCATCAAAGGGCCCAGGGGGAACACAGAACCACTGCAGGCCCTGCCCATGTCCACACTGGGAATGAATCCCATCGGGGCTTCTGGGCTCACAGACTTCAGGGACCCTGTGTCCTCAGGACTGGTCTTCCTCCTTCATCTCACCTGCTGGTCAGAGGCCCAGGAGGAACCCCCAACCTGGCTCCACCCAGGGCCTAGATTCTGGGACAGCTTAGGGGTAAGCAAGACCCTCACACTCCTTTATCTGCTTAGGTTGAGAATGTCTTAAACGCTGCAATTGACTGATTATGGAGGACTGAGTGTTTCCAGCAGGTATGGGTGGAAAGATGGGGTGTGAAGTTCCTATGTCTGCAGGGTCTTCCCAGCGTGAAGATCTGTGTGTTCCCCCCGGCCAGTCAGCTTCCTCCCAGGAAGCCCAGATCCAGGCTTACGAGGGCAGAGGCTCTCCCCTTGCGTACCTGTAACTTCGCACTCCCACAGCAAGGAGCCTGGCTCCCACCATCTGCCATTTATCTATGCATTGCTCCTTTCTACGTTACATGTGCAGAGGTTTCAGAATTGTTAGTTACTACACCCTGGAAAGAACTTCGTAAAATAAAGCCCACTGTTTATATACGGGCCATTTTGCCTTTAGCCTACAGATTCCATTCATTTCCAAAGGTAACTTAAGTCAGCACCTTTTATCCCTTCCCCTACAGTGAGTTGTTTTCATATATTTCTAATACAGTTAGATTCTGTCACATTATGTATTCCATCCTGCAACACTCCTACACCCTAAATAACTAAATTTGAATAGATTATGATTGGCCCCTCGGGCTACACACATCTATGGGCTTAGGCAAATGCATAGTGACAGGTATCCATCCTAGAGTATCACAAGCACTACTTCAAACCCCCCACCCCATGATCTGCTTATCATCTATGTAGCTTTGCCTTTCCCGGAATGTCATCAATGGGGTCATACTTTGTGAAGCCTGCTCAGACTGGATTCTTTCACTCAGCAGGATATACTGAAGATTTATCCATGTCTTTCCATATGTTGATGGTGCATTCCTTTCTGCTGAGTAGTATTTCACTGCATGTGTATGGGAGGAAAAACAATTTTCCCTCTACATTTCTAGCTTTTTGGTTGAGCCCCACCCCCCTGCCCCTGTAATAAAAGACAGATTACCAGGAGAAAAGCAGAAGTTTAATAACATGTATACCTTCTGAATACAGGGCAGATACCACGGAAAACTGACTCACTCCCTGAAATGACCAAAACCATCCCCTTCAATACCGTCTTCAGCTAAAAACAGAAGAAAGATGCTGGGGAAGCGGGGAAGGCCAGTTATGGCAGATTCTCATGCAAAGCACAGTAAACAAGGGTATGGCTGTTTGCACATTTAAGTCAGGACTTCCCCATTGAAAAGAGTTACTTCAGATTTAATTATCCTTCTATTTTTGGTGTAAAGAGGGACTTACTCTTATAAATGGAGATTTCTCTATTGCAAATGTCCTTCCTAAAACGGCAATCTCAGTTTTCTGAGATTTTTTTTTAAATAAATTTATTATTTTATTTTTGACTGCATTGGGTCTTCGTTGCTGTGTGCAGGCTTTTCTCTGAGTGTGGCGAGCAGGGGCTACTCTTCATTGCAGTGCACGGGCTTCTCATTGTGGTGGCTTTTCTTGTCACGGAGCACAGGCTCTAGGCGTGTAGGCTTCCGTAGTTGTTGCACACGGGCTCAGTCGTTGTGGCTCACGGGCTCTAGAGTGCAAGCTCAGTAGTTGTGGCGCACAGGCTTACTTGCTCTGTGGCATGTGGGAGCTTCCTGGACCAGGGCTCGAACCTGTGTCCCCTGAATCAGCAGGTGGACTCTTACCCACTGAGCCACCAGGGAAGCCCTATTTTTTTTTAAAGCAGACCAATAATCCTTATGCCAGAGAGACATATTTTGGGGTTGCATATTCTACTTGCCTTGACATGGATGTACCCCAATTTGCTTATACATTCATCTTTTGAAGGATATCCTGATTTCAAGTTTTTAGCTATTGTGGAAGTGCTGCTGTGCATAATTGCATCCTTGGTTGCATTTGGACATAGATTTCAGCTATGAGGGAGAGTTCCTTTTGTTCCTCACCCTCTAGCAATTGGTATTGTCATATTTTTGGAGCTTAGCAGTCCTAATAGGTGTGCTGTGATATCTCATGATTTTAATTTGTAATTCCCTAATTGTATATGATGTTGAGCTTGTTTCTGTATGACTTTTACTATCTGTATATCTTTTTTGGAGGGATGTCTGTTCAGATCATTCTGTTCATGTTCATGCTGGGAGGAGCCCTGTCTCCTCAGGACCTGCTGGGGCTTTGGCTTCTGGAATACGCGGGGCTGAGTCCACGCTGATGGCCGCCCTTCGGTACAACCCGGGGTCCAGTCCACACTAACGGAAGCCGGGTCTCCTCAGGACCCGCTGGGGCTTCAGCTTTGGGACACTGGGGGGTCCAGTTTATGCTGACATGAGCCTGGTCTCCTCAGGACCTGCTGGGAGGTGATGCCGCTGAGGGAGAAGGTGAGGAAAAGTGGGGAGAAGGTTCCTGTGCGTGGCTGACCGCTGCGGGTGTCTGTCTTCAGAGGACCCAGGAGAGGAAGGGCTTGATGTGGAAAACTGGGTTTGGGGCCCCTTTTGTGTGTGGTGTAGGCAGTTCAGTGTTGTTCTTTGGCGTGTGGCATCTGGTTTTCCCAGCACCGTTTATTGAGGGGCGTGTCCTTTCGCTGGTGTATGTTCTTGGCTCCTTTATGGTGAATTAACTGATCACATACCTGTAGGTTGATTCCTGGGCTCTCTGCTCTGTTCCTCTGGTCTGTGTGCTTGATTTTGTGCCAATTCCACACTTTTTTGGGACTGTAGCTTCGTAATGAAGTGTGAAGTCGGGGAGCGAGATGCCTCCAGCTCGTTCTCCTGCCTCAGGGTCGCTTTGGCTCTTCTGGGTCCTTTGTGGTTCCACACACAGCTTAAGATGGTTTGTTCTGTTTCTATGGAAAATGTCATTGGAGTTTTGGTAGGGATTGCATTGAATGTGTACATTAATTTGGCTAGGATGCTTTTTTTTAAATTAAATTTGGGGCCACACCATGTGGCATGCAGGATGCGGGATCTTAGTTCCCCAACCAGGGATGGAACCCACGTCCCCTGCAGTGGGAGGGCAGAGCCCCAACCCCTGGATGGCCAGGGAAGTCCCCACCTTAGAATGCATATCTTCACAGTATTCTTTTTACTCATGAGCACAGGGTATCTTTCCATTTATTTTTGTCTGTTCAGTTTCCTTTATCAGTGTCTTCCAGTTTTCAATGTGCAGGTCCTTCAGGTCCTTGGTTAAATTTACTCCTCCTCATCTTTTTGGATGCAGTTGTAAGTGGGATTTTTTAAAAATTCTTTTTCTGATGGTTCATTATCAGTGTATAGAATCGCAAATGATTTTTGTGCATTGATTTTTCTTTTTTTTTGTATCCTGTAGCTTTACTGAATTCATTTTTTAGTTGTAACAGTTTTTTGGCTATTGAATGTGGAAAACTAGAATTCAGAACTCCCACGGTTTCAGCTACATCCAGGTCATCCACAGCACCCAAGACATAGTGGCTCCCAATGTAACCTTCCCATGGTGCCTCTTGTAGTATGTGGACTCCTACAAGGGTGATTAGCATCACCACTGCGGGTGAACTGGATCTGGGTAGAGCTTGGCCTCTATAATAGAGTTTGATGTCTGTATTTCTGGCGTGGTATGACATGGTTGTTTTGATAAGTACTTTATTTTCTAGTAAATTTCAAGTGTATAAAAAACTTTAAATAGCAGTATAAAGTTTTCCACATTCACAAAATACTCCAGTTTGTTTTACCCTGTGAGAGTGGGAGGGCCACTCTTCCAGGGAACCAGCACATAACCCCATAATGAGGAATAATAATGGTTTCCACATTATAATCCTATCTACAGACCCGCTTCATCTTTCACCAGCTGCCCCAGCTTTGTGGAAATGTATTTTTCCATTCGAATCCAGTTTTCTTTTCTTGGAACCATCACTGGGGCTTTTCCTCACTTTAAAAACCTTGCTGGATTTAAAGTGTACAAGATGAACATGATCTGGGTGATTTTTCTGTATGGCTTCTTTCACTTAGGATGTTTTCAGTGTTTATCCATATTGATCATTATTTCATTCATTTTTTCCATTGTGATTAAAAACACAACACTTACCATTTAAACCATTTTTAAAAGCTTTTTAAAAAAATTATTTTATTTTATTTTTTATTTTTTGTCTCTGTCGGGTCTTTGTTGCTGCACACAGGCTTTCTCTAGTTGCAGCGAGTGGGAGCTACTCTTCGTTGCCGTGTGCAGGCTTCTCATTGCGGTGGCTTCTCTTGTTGTGGAGCACAGGCTCTAGGCGCATGGGTTTCAGTAGTTGTGGCACGAGGGCTCAGTAGCTGTGGCTCGCGGGCTCAGTTGCTCTGCGGCATGCAGGATCTTCCAGGACCAGTGCTTGAACCCGTGTCCCCTGCATTGGCAGGCAGATTCTTAACCAGTGTGCCAAGAGGGAAGCCCCATTTAAACTATTTTTAAGTATACAGTTCTGTGGCATTAACTACATTCACATTGTTGTAAAAATATCCTCACCATCCATCTCCAGAACTTTATTTTCCCCATGTGAAACCGTAGCCATTAAACACTAACTCACCTAAACCCCTGGCAACCTTATTCTACTTTGTCTTTGAATTTGACTTATCTGGATACCTCATACTAGTGGAATCATAGAACGTTTGTCCTTTCTGTGTCTGGCTGGTTTCACTTAGCATAATGACTTCAGGGTTCATCCACATTATTCCTTTATATGACAGAATAATGCAGCTTATGGATCTACCTTATTTTGCGTATCCGTTTACCTGCTGATGGACATTTAAATCTTTTCTACCTTGGGCTATTTTGAACAGTGCTGCTATGAGTAATTGGTGTACAAGTTTTTGTTTGAACGCCTGTTTTCCATTTTTTGGGGTATATATCTAGGAGTGGAGTTGTTGAACCACATGGTAATTATATTTTATATATATATATATATATTTGTGTGTGTGTGTGTGTGTGTGTGGTATGCGAGCCTTTTTGAGTAAATGCTAAAGTTTTGAACACATAGACTGCACCATTGTACATCTCAACAAGTAACTTTTAAGGGTTCTAATTTCTCTACATTGTTGGCAACATTTGTTGTTTTTATTTACATATTTTAAAATTTATTTTTATTCTAGTGTGTGTGAAGGGGCATCACACTGTGACTTTAATTTGCATTTTCATCATGACTACTGATGTTTGACATCTTTTCATGTCCTTGTTGACCATTTGTATGCCTTGCCTGGAGAGCAGTCCATGCAAGCCATTTGTCTGTTTCAAAAATTTTGTTTGTCTTTTTGTTGATGAGTTATAAAAGTCCTGGGTATATTCTAGGTAAAGAGTCTTATCAGATATATAATGTGCCAATATTGTCTTCCATTCTGTGGGCTGTCTTTTTACTTTCTGGATAGCCTCTTTTGATGCACAAAGGTTTGTAATTTTGAGGAAATCCAGTTTATCTATTTTTTTCTTTCATTTCTTATGCTTTACTGTCAAATCTAAGAAACCGTTGCTAAATTCATGGTCAGGAAGATTTAATTCCTTGGTTCATTTGAGAGTTCATACAGTCATCCCTCGATACCCACTAGGCCAGGCTTTAGGCCTAGGGTTGAGTCAGTGTGAGGGTTCAGGGGTCACGGTTTAGGGTTATGGGTCATTGTTGGAGAGTCATGGTAGAGGGTTTTGGTTAAAGGGTCAGGGATTAGAGTTTAGGGGTCAGTGGCGAGAGTCTAGGGGTCTGGGGCTAGGGTTGTTAGGGGGTTACAGTTAGAGGTTAGGGTTCTTAAGGTAAAGGTTAGAGTTAGGTTTAAGCACAATTGACCCTCATTGCCCTCCCCTCTCCTTCTCTCTGAAGCCCCAGAATGGATAGGACTTGCCCAGGGTCAAACAGGGGTCAGGGAGCTGAGGTCAATAACTGTTTTTCTGGCCTCCCGCCCCCCAGTCCTGGGCTCTGAGAGAAGAATGAAATGTCTGCTCTTGTCTCGGACTGTTTCTTATCCAACTCGACCTCTGTCAAGGATTAGGGAGGGTGTCAGAAGTCATGCATGGTTTCCTTCGGCCCTCCTACTTGGGAAGGGTGATGCAGACCCTACTCTGCCTGGGCAGCCCCAGGTTCCAGCACAGCCCAGACAGGAGGGCACTCAGTGGACATGTGTGGATTTATACAGGACTGGGTGCAGTGACCTGCCAGCCCCCGGATGCTGCCTTCTTAAGGGCTGGTGGGGCCCTCCTGGCACTGGAGGCATCCTTTGTCCCATCTGAGTGGGCATGAATAGGTGTTCAAGTCTCAGGCAGGATAGCCCTTGACCTCTGACTATCCAGGCAGGCAATTGTGGTCCTCTAGCTCAGTCCAGCCTGGGCATTGTCAGGCCCTCATGGACAGTTACGGAGCTGACCATGATGCCGGGCAATTCAAGAGCTACCTGGGCAGTGTAGACATTCCTTTGAGAAGTTTCAACTACCAAGCTGCATGTGGTTGAGAAAAAGGCCTCCCCCTCACAGCCTCATAGGCTGCCAAGAGAAGTAATAATCCTCTAAACATTGGAGTGTGTCCCTGACACAACACCCATACAGCAGACCATGGCCCTGCAGTCCTTTGTCCTTTCAGTCGTTAGAAACTTTTGACATTCATATTCATTAAGAATCATAGATATGGGAGCAACTGGACCTCCAAATGGGAGGTTTACGCTGAGAATGCATTGTCTTGGAGAGCCATATACATCCATGTGGCCTCTGGAAAGCCTGCCAATTGTGGGTTCCATGGCATGGAATAATTCTTGAGCCTCCCGTTACTTCATTGCAAGCGAGTTTCTTTACCACCCTAGCATTTGGTTTCTTCCTCTTAGTAAAGGAGAGAGAAGAAACTGGAAAAGGAACAGTATTGTTTTTCAGGGATGGGTAGTTAATATGGCCAGGGAGATGGCATAGCTCAAGGGCTCCCACCTCTCAGGGGCAGGGATGAAGTCTGTGTGTCTTCTGAGGGCACATGGGCTGTTCTGGGCCGTCCTCTGAGATGTGAGGACCTGATGCCCAAGGAAAGAGACTTGAGTTTACCACCACCAATGATCCTGCCTTTTCAGCAAGTGAAAGAACTTCTTGCAGTCTTGAGAGGACAGTAAGAGCACTGGATGAGTAACTGCAGCCCTGACCCTAAGTGAATCCCTTTCTTCCTTTTGTGTCAGATTCTGTGCTGTGCAGTGAGCTGTCATTGACTTAGAATCTGCTGCTTTCTCCCAGCCAGCATCTGTTCTCAGGCCCAAGTGCCTCAGTTTTCCTTTGGGAATTACATCTCACCTGCTTCCAGTCCAGATAGTTCCAGAAGGATGAGCCCATGTTGCACCCTGCTGGAAGATGGGTTTACAGCCCACATCTAGCCAGTCCCGTTTTCCATCTTCTGGTGATGGGTCAAGGGTGAGAATGCCAGCCAAGCCAGATCAAAGGCATTTAAAACCATGACTTTCTTGGAATCCCGGAAAAGGAGAAACTCTTTCTCGGAAAATGGATGGTGAGTGGTTGTCAGCCTAGAACTGCTGTTGGCCCAAGGGCAGTGAGAGAGCCTGTGCCTGTGAATGGGATCCCCTAAAGACACTGAGCAGGACAAAGGTTTGGGGAGAAGCAAGGTCACACTGAGATAGTGTGAGCCACTGGACCTGCCAAGTCCAAACCCATCCTTCAACTTGCTGCTTGCCGCTTGCAAGTATTAATTTATTTCTACCCTTACAATAAATACTAATTTATTTTACTCCCGTAAGTGTGTCGCTGGGAAAACAAAAAGTCCTGGTTGATACATCTGAATCAATAATCCCTGATCCTTCCTCAGGTGTCCTCACTGGGTAGGCGTGGCTGGGGGAGGTGAAGACACTGGGTGGGGTCATATACTAGGGGAGCTGCCAAACAGCTCTGTCCCTGCTCCTGGCTGGGGCAGAAGACCCTGGGTCGGGTCGTATACTAGGGGAGCTGCCAAACAGCTCTGTC
Source organism: Physeter macrocephalus (assembly GCF_002837175.3). Taxonomy (NCBI): domain Eukaryota; kingdom Metazoa; phylum Chordata; class Mammalia; order Artiodactyla; family Physeteridae; genus Physeter; species Physeter macrocephalus. Next base: position 57,946,490 of record NC_041220.1, read on the forward strand.
CCTGCTCCTTCCCTGTCCCGGGAGAGGGAAATCCTGGAACAGTGATAGGATAACCAGTATGGGGGAGAGGTTCCTCAGTGATTAATTGGTCTTTTTGTATTTTCCTTAATTTAGGGTCCATTTTGGTAATGTGTTTTTACAAAGAAATCCCCCTTTTTCTCTAGATTTCCAGTTTATTACGGTAGGTTTCTCTTATTTGACGTTTAATTTTTCCTCTCTAATTTTCTACAGAATCATGACAAATAATGAACAGATATTGATACTTTACTATTAACTGAAGTCCCTATTCACATTCACTTTGTTATACCTTTCCTTGTTCCAGGGTCTCATAGGACATGGGGCCATCGTGTCTGTTTAGTCTCTTCTGGGCTCTGACAGTTGCTCAGACTCTCCTAGTTCCCATGACCTTGACAGTGTGGAGGAGGACTGGGCAGGTATTTTATAGACTGCCCTGCACTGGGATTTGCTTGGTGGTTTTGTCGTGGTTAGACTTGGCTTTGAAAAAGCAGATCACAGAGGTGAAGTGACTCCTCTTCACTATATATCAAGAGGACAGGCTCTTAAGGAAACTTCTCACTTATATTCTTAACTTTGGTCACCTAGCTGAAGTAGTGTTTGTCAAGTTTTCCCATAGTGAGGTTAATTTTTTTCCCATGTCCGTCCTGTGTGTCTTATTTAGGAGGAAGTCATAATGCAGAACACACACTTGAGCAGAGAGGGGTTAGCTTCACATCCTTGATGGACAGCTGAGTGGCTATACACATTGTTTAGAAGCTTTCTGCATAGGAGATTTCTGTTTAACACCATTCATCAAAAACTATGTAATTTATTTTTACCAGTTTGGACACGTGAATAATTATTGTAAACTTTTGGTTATAATCCAGCACTACATTATTAGACTGCTTAGTTAATTCTTGCTTTGGCTGTTGAGAGCTTTTTCCATTTTCTCCTGTTTTCATTTTACATAATTTTACTTTTGTGGGTTTTAAAAATTTTTGGTTCTTCTTTACTTTCTGATATTTTAAGATTATCCTGCTTCATGTATTTACTGTCTCAGTCCTAGCATCAGCCCTTTCTTCAAAGAGCCCTTGTTCCTTTTATTAGAGAATGGTATTAAAAACTTACATGTGGGAGCTAAATATGCTCAGCTGACAGTACATAGAAATATACGCATGTATCCCAGGCTATGCCTATACACATAATTATAAAGAATTCCATGTGGAGCTATGTGTAGGCTAAAGATAGTTTACACTGATATCTCCAACCAGATCTGTTATGACATGGCTATTGTAACCTTCTCCCTTTGTTTGACTGTAACATCCAACTCCAGTGGTAAGAAACCTGGCTTCCACCATTTGTCATTTATTAAATTCAGTGCTTGTTCCATTCGATTACTGATATGGTAGTTTCAGTACTGTTAGCTACTACCCCTCATGGGAAAGAACATAGAGTCCCCTGTGTATGTATGGCACATTTTGTCTTTGGCCTACAGATTCTGTACATTTCCAAAGTTAACTTAGGTCAGCCCATTTGTCCCGCTACCAACAGTGAGTTTTTTCATACATTTCTGAATCAGTTAGATTCTTTGTTACATTCTGTATTCCAGTCTTTGACACTCCCATATCCTAAGTAGCTAAGTTTGAATAGATTGTAAATTACTTGTTGGGTTGTAAAAAATCTGTGGGTGTAGACAAATGCATAGTGACAGGTATTCATCACTAAAGTATCATATGGACTACTTCAACCACATATTCTGTAAACTGTTTACGATTGTCAGTTTTGCCTTTTCTAGAATGTCATATAAATGAGGTCATACAGTGTGTAGCACTTCAGACTGGATTCTTTCACTTAGCAATGTGTTACATGTATCTATTTTTTTTTTGCACAGGTTGATGGTCCACTCCTTTATATCTCTGAATACTATTGCATTGCATGTATATGAGAGGAAAAATAATTTTCCCTCTACACTTCTGTGTTCTTTATTGAGATCTCCCTTGTAATGAAAAAGAGACGAACTGGAGAAAACAATCAGAAGCTTAATATATACCATGCATACCTCCTGTATACTTGAAAGATACCCAGGAAAACGGAGTCACTCCCTGAAATGGCCCAAGCCGTTACCTTAAATGCTATCTTCTGCTGAAAACAAAAGAAAGATGTTAGGGAATGGAGGAAGCCATTTAAGGGATGTTATTGGTCAAAGCCCAGTAAACAAGGGTATGGTTGTTACACAGATTTACATCCAGGCCTATTTCATTGATAAGCCTTTTTTAAAAAGACCATTTATTTATTTGGCTGCGCCGGGTCTTAGTTGTGGCCTGTGCGATCTTTAGTTGCGGCATGTGGGCTCTTAATTGCAGCGTGCGGGATCTAGTTCCCTGGCCAGGGATTGAACCCTGGTCCCCTGCATTGGGAGCATGGAGTCTTAACCATTGGACCAGCAGGGAAGTACCAACAAGCTTTTCTTGATATTTAGACCAATTCCTGGTCCAGAGAGGGACATACCCTTACAAATGGAGATATCCTTAATAAATGTAAATTTACCTCCTAAAAGGGCATTTTCTACTTGGTTTTGAAAGAGTCTCCTGGGTCTGCTGTTTCTTAAATTAATCAGTCCCAAATAGTCCTTTTGTCAAATGGGCATATTTTGGAGTGGTGTGTTCTGCTCCCCTTGACATGGATGTGCCCTCATTTGCTTACAAATTCATCTGCAGAAGGACATCCTGACATCTTTAAGTTTTTACCCATTATGAATAGAGCTGCTGTGCATTACTTGATGCTAGTTTTGGTTTAAACACAGTTTTTCAAAGCAGTTGTCTAAATACAAGAGGTACACTTCTTGGATCCTAAGGTGAGACTGTTTAGATTTGGAACAAACTACCAAACTGTCCTCCAAAGTTGGTTGTACATGCATTCCACCAGCATCTTGAGTATATTCTTGTATGCTTTACTGCCTGTTTATCTTCTTGGGCCAGGTGTGTGTTTCAATCTTTACCAAATTTTAGTGGCGTTGTTGGCATAATTTGAGTACAAATCCTTTATCAGATACGTGTTTGGGAAATAGTTTCTTGCAGTTTGTGGTTTGTCTTCCAGTTTTCTGAATAAGGTCACCAGACCCAAAGTCATGTAGATTATCTTTTTTTTTTCTAGGATTTTTATAGTTTGGTAATTTAAATTTGTCTATGGGCAATTTTGAGTGAATTTTGGTTGAAGTTGTAAAGTTTGTGTCTACATTCATTTCATTACATATGGTTTGTAATTAATTGCTCCTTAACCATCTTTTGAGAAGATACAGTGAGATACTTGGCTCTATTTCAGTTTGGATTTCCAAACTTAGTATATACAGCAGAACTGCCTTCCGGATGAGGCCTCTGGGTTTGTGATTGCGGCGCTCCCGGCGCTTCTCTGAGGTCCCACAGGGGGCGCCTAACCCTCCTGTCTGACCCTGGGGGCACAGGTGCACCCTGCCCACAGACTTTGCTCTGTGACAAGCAGACAGGAGATTTGTCTCCTGTCAGGGCTTAGGTTTCTGGACCATGAGGCATTGTCCACACTGACAGGAGCTGGGTTTTCTCAGGAGCTACTGGTGAGGAGACTCCACAAGAGGAAAAAATGAACAAGTGTGGAGAACCTTCCTGTGCAGCTGACTGCTGGGTGGGTGGGGTGCATCTTCAGGGGACTCAGGAGAGGAAGGGTTTAATGTGAAATACTGTGTGCTTTTAGTTAGTTTTATGTGCAGTATAGATGGTGACCAGTGTCGTTCTTTGGAGTCTGGTGTCTAGTTTTCCTGGCACTGTTTGTTGATGGCTTTGGGTAGAATAAACATTTTTTTTTTTTTTGCGGTACGCGGGCCTCTCACTGTTGTGGCCTCTCCCGTCGCGGAGCACAGGCTCCGGATGCGCAGG
>NC_041220.1:57950690-57951398 GCF_002837175.3 Physeter macrocephalus
AATGGCAAAAAGTACTCACATTTGCCACTTCACACAAAATGCTCTGTGTGTTTTGCCCAAGGGACCAGCATATGACCCTTAAATGAAGGAATCCTGATGTCCACATTATAATTTAACACTCAACCCCACTTCAACTTTCACCTACTGTCCCAACTGTATGAAAATGTCTTTTTCCATCCTGATCCAGTTTTCTTTTTCTGGAACCATTACTGAGTTTCTCCCTCATTTGGACAACCTTGATGGATTTGAAGCAGACAAGATGAGTATGGGATCTAGGTGACATTTTTGTATGGCTTTTTTCACTAAGAATGTTTTTAATGTTCATTTTTGTAACAAGTATCAGCGCTACACTTTTTTTTTCATTGTCATTAAAAATACAAAACATGACTTTAGCATTTAATTCACTTTACGTATACAGTGTTGTGGTATTAACTACCTTCATATAGTTGCACAAACAAGTTAACTAACGTGTACCTCCTGTGTGCATTGAAGATACCCAGGAAATTGAGTAACACCTTGAAATGGCCCAAGACACCTCCTTAAATACCGTCTTCATCTAAAAGGAAAAAAAAGGAAGGCTATAGTTGTTTCTGTCTACATTCATTTGATTGTATATGGTTTCCAATTGATGTTGTATAACTAGTTGTGGAGAAATCATGGGACAGGCGGCTTCATTTCAGTTTGAATTTCCAAATTTAGTGGATTCTG
>NC_041220.1:57951767-57953197 GCF_002837175.3 Physeter macrocephalus
TAACTGGTATTCATGGTTTGTTCAACAATTAAAGTTCTGTGTGATATGAGTTCATCCCGGAGTAATCCAGGTTAGTTTCTGTTATACATTTGTCCCAGGATGAAAGGACAAAAGAAATAAGACCTAATTTATAAAAGTTCCTTCAAACTAATTGATACTGAAATATAGTTGACCTACAATGTTGTGTTAATTTCTGCTGTACAGCAAAGTGATTCATGTATACACACATACATATGTACGTATTTTTCATATTCTTTTCCATTATGGTTTATTACAGGGTGTTGAATACAGTTCCCTGTGCTGTACAGTAAGACCTTGTCTGTCCATCCTTTATGTAGTAATTTGCATCTACTAATCCTAAACTCCCAAATCATCCCTCTCCCCTGTCTTCCCCTTGACAACCACAATTCTGTTTTCTATATTTGTGAGTCTGTTTTTGTTCTGTAGATAGGTTCATTTGGGTCTCATTTTATAATCCACATATAAGAGATATCATATGGTATTTGTCATTCTCTGTCTGACTTACTTCACCTTGTATGATAATCTCTAGGTCCATCCATGTAGTTGCAAATGGCATCATTTCATTCTGTTTTATGGCTGAGTAATATTCCATTGCATATATGTACCACATCTTCTATATCCACTCATCTATTGAGGGACATTCAAGTTGCTTCCATGTCTTGGCTATTGTGAATAGTGCTGCTGTGAATGCTGGGGTGCACGTATCTCTTTGAATTATAGTTATGTCTGGATATGTGCCCAGGAGTGGGATTGCTGGATCATATGGTAGCTCTATTTTTAGTTTTTGAGGAACCTCCATACTGTTTTCCATAGTGGCTGCATCAATTTACATTCCCACCAATAGTGTAGGAGGGTTCCCTTTTCTCCACACCCCTTCCAGCATTTATTTGCAGACATTTTAATGATGGCCATTCTGACCACTATGAGGTGATAACTCACTGTAGTTTTGATTTGCATTCTCTAATAATTAGTGATGTGGAGCATCTTTTCATGTGCCTATTGGCCATCTGTATGTCTTCTTTGGAGAAATGTCTATTTAGGCTTTCTGCTTATTTTTTGATTTTTTTTCTTTTTTTGAGTTGTATGAGTTGTTTGTATATTTTAGAATTAAGCCCTTGTTGGTCGCATCATTTGCAGTTATTTTCTCCCACACAGTTAGCACACGTTCTAGAACAACTGGATACCCACATGCAGAAGAATAAAGTTGGACCCTTACCTCCCCCGACCCCATATACAAAATCAACGCAAAATGGACCAAAGGCCTAGATGCAAGAACCAAAATTATAAAACTCGTAGAAGAAAACATGAGAGTAAATCTTCATGACCTTGGATTTGGTCATGATTTCTTAGATCTACCAAAAGCACAAGCAACAAAAGACAAAATAGATGAATTGGACTTCCTCAAAATG
>NC_041220.1:57953452-57959521 GCF_002837175.3 Physeter macrocephalus
ATGGCACAAGATGTTTGCAAACCATGTATCTGCTAAAGGCCTGTAGCCCACCAGCCCAGCCCCCGGTGTCCAGTGGAGCATCTGTGCGGCCCCTCCCGTCCTCGGTGGTCAGGGGGTTTCAGGCCCCACAGAACCCCAGCCGCTCCGCGGCATGTGGGATCCTCCCAGACCGGGGCGCGAACCCGGTTCCCCTGCATCGGCAGGCGGACACTCAACTGCTGCGCCACCAGGGAAGCCCCTGCTGGATGGTTTTGAGCCCAGATGCACTCCCATTACTGCCCTCAAAGGCTGAAGGCTTCAGCATGCCTCCAGAAAGACACAGAGTATTTGCAAGTCTTTGAGAACCAAGATAACAGTCTTCACTTTTCTGGAAAGGGCATCTTATTTCACAGCATGACCATTTTCAGTCTGGCTCTCAGGGGTGCCCTCCCACTTTCTTGATTTCTCTGAGAGTGGCCATGGTGGTTTGGCTGTCCCCAGTCCCCACACCAGGTGACAAGGCCAGTGGGGCCAGCTCCTGGGGGGTCCTTAGCTTCGTTGGAGACTAACCCAGACTCTCAGCCTGCAATTGAACATGGATGCCCCTGCTTCTCCCCATCACTGATTCTCATCTCCTCCTCTATCTCTCTTCCTCTTGCTTTTCAGTCTCAGATTTACCTGATGGTCACCACTCACAGTTCCCACAGAGCCCAGAGATTTCTTCTCGAAGGAAAGGTTCTGGAAAATCAGAGGGATAAATAAAGGATGCAGCTGATTCCTGCCTTGTGCTGACACCCCAGAGGGTGAGGAGAGTGAGTGTTTTCTCATTAGAATTTTAAATCCTCCAAGTAATAGATCACTGCGGGGGTATCGGGTGTCTTCCTTCTCGTTCTAAGAATGTCATTCCTGAATTTTAATGTGGTAAATAATTTAAATCATAAATATGCTGAGGGGGAGATCCATTTAAAAAATGTTAGAGGTAAGTCCGAGCCCAGAGATTTCTTCTCGAAGGAAAGGTTCTGGAAAATCAGAGGGATAAATAAAGGATGCAGCTGATTCCTGCCTTGTGCTGACACCCCAGAGGGTGAGGAGAGTGAGTGTTTTCTCATTAGAATTTTAAATCCTCCAAGTAATAGATCACTGCGGGGGTATCGGGTGTCTTCCTTCTCGTTCTAAGAATGTCATTCCTGAATTTTAATGTGGTAAATAATTTAAATCATAAATATGCTGAGGGGGAGATCCATTTAAAAAATGTTAGAGGTAAGTCCAAGGGATCTACAACAAACAAGGACACAGAACCCTGTGTCCAGACACTGGCTGAGAGATTCCTACCCTGAGCCGCAGTCCCCTGGAGGGCGGAGTGGCCATGACTCTCCTCCCACAGGTGAGCCTACACAGGCACATCCCACGTGGGACCACTGCATCGCAGAATCTTAGAGTGGCCGATGGCAGGTAATTGGCTAGAGATGCGCACAAGAGAAAACTGCCCAGCAGCCTGGGACAACCCCGGGGTGAGGCCTTAGGAAGGGCCAGTGTCACAGCCTCAGAGGTAACTTGAAGAGACAGTTCAGACTGTTAAGGACATCGTCAAAGATGTACTTAGGGACATATTTAGGGCCTTAGTTATGGACAGGATCAGGGCATTATTTAGTGACAGCTTAGACTATAAGGGACAGTGTCAGGGCCTAAGTTAGGGACAGTGTCAGTGCTTCAGTTAGAGATAACGTGAGAGCCTTAGTTAGACACAGTTCAGGCTGTTACTTAGGGATATCTTCAGAGACTTAGAGCCAGCATCATGGCCATAATTAGAACCAGTGTCAGGGCGTTAGTTAGGGCCCAAACTAGGGTGTTAGTTAGGGAAAGAGTCAGGTCATTAGTTACAGACAGTGTCAGGGTTTTAGCTAGGGACAGCGGCAAGTCCTTAGTTAAGAAGAGTGTCAGGGCCTCACTTAGGTGCAGTGTCAGGATGTTAGTTAGGGAGAGTCAGGACATTCAAATGTCAGATTCTGAGGTAGAGACAGCATCAGGGCCTTAGTTAGGGACAGCATCAGAGACTTACCTAGGGACATATTCAGGGCCTTAGTTATGGACAGTATCAGGGTGATACTGAGGAACACCTAAGGGTATTAGGGACATCTTCAGGGCCTCAATTAGGGATAACATCAGGGTGTTAGTTAGGGAAAGAGTCAGGCCATTATTATAGATAGTGTCAGTGCCTTAGGTAGAGAGAACATCAGAGCCTTAGTTAAGGACAGCGTCAGAGACATACTTAGGGACATATTCAGGGCGTTAGTTATGGACAGGATCAGGGCATTATTGAAAGATACATGAGGCTATTAGGGACAGCATAAGGGTGTTAGGGAAAGAGTCGGCCGTTATTATAGACAGTGTCAGTGCCTCAGGTAGAGACATCATCACAGCCTTAGTTAGGAAGAGGGTCAGGGCCTTGGTTAGGGACAGGGTCAGGCCAACAGTGAGGGACATCTAAGGCTATTACACTTCAGAGACTTTCTTAGGGATATATTCAGGGCCTTAGTAGTAGAATCAGGGTATTTCGTGACCGCTTAGGCACTAAGGGACAGCATCAAAGACTAAGTTAGGGAGGGTGTCAGCGTCTTGGGGATAGTGTTAGGGACTTTGTAAGTTATAGCTTAGGCCATTAGATAGGGACAGTGTCAGGGGCTTACTAAGGGCAGTGTCAGAGACTTAATGAGTGACATCTTCAAGGCCTTAGTTACGGATAGAATCAGGTCCACACTTGGGACCAGTGTCAGGCCGTTATTTAGGGGCAGTGTCAGGGCCTTCTGTAGAGACAGCATCAAGGCCCTTAGTTAGGAAGAGGGTCAGCGCCTTAGGACAGGGTCAGAGACTTACTTAGGCACATATTCAGGGCCTTAGTAATGGACAGGATCAGGACCACAGTGAGGGACATCTAAGTCTATTAGGGACATCGTCAGGGCCTTAGATAGGGTCAGCATCGGGGCTGTAGTTAGGACCAGTGTCAGGGCATTATTTAGGGGCATCAGTATCTCAGGTAGGAACTGCATTAGGCCATTACTTAAAGACAGTGTCAAAGCCTTAATTAGAGAGAGTGAGGGCCTTAGTTAGGGACTGTGTCACGGCCTTGGGACTAAATTAAGGGCCTGGGGTAGGCACAGCACAAGGTCTTCCATTAGCTAGTAAGAGACACTTCAGGCTGTTCTTTAGGGACATCATCAGGGCATTAGTATGGACAGGGTCAGGGTATTAGTGAAAGACAGCTCAGGCAATGAGGCACACAGTGTCGTGTCAGGAAATGACCTAGGGTTAGTGTCAAGACCTTAGTTACTTAGAGAATTAGGGCCTAATTTAGGACCTGTGTCAGGGCTTTGGGTAGGGACACCGTAAGAGCCTGACCTAGGGAGAGCGACAGGGCCTGAGTGAGGCTTAGCATCAGGGCCTTAGCTAGGGACAGTGTCAGGGCATGACGTAGGAGCAGCATAAGGGCCTCAGTAGGATCAGGCTTGTGTGATTTGTTAAAGACATTATCAGCGCCTCTGTTAGGGAAAGCCTTAAGGCCTCACTTTGGGACAGCGTCAAGTCCCACTTAGAGACAGTTTTAGGACCTTTGTGAGAGATGTATCAGGATATAAGCTCAGGATAGTGTCAGGACTTTAGATATTGATGTAGCAGGGCCTTAGTTACACAAAGTGTCAAGGCCTTAGTTAGGACCGGCATCAGGGCTTCTGTTAGGTACAGGGTCACGGCCTTGAGACTAAATTCAGTGCCTGTGGTAGGCACGGAATAAGGGCTTCAGTTAGGGTAAGAGGGAGGACATTAGGTGGAGACAGGGTTAGGGTAAAGTCTAGGGATCATGTCAAGAAATGACCTAAGGATAGTGTCAAGACCTTAGTTACTGAGAGCTTCAGGGCCTTATTAAGGGCCAGTATCGGGGCTTCAGGGAGGGACAGCATCAGGGCCTGATTTAGTATGAGCAACAGGACCTGAGTGAGGCCTAGCGTCAGGCCGTTAGCTAGGGACACTGTCAGGGCATGACATAGAAGGAGCATCAGGGCATTTTTTGGATTAGCATTATGGGCTTTGTTAAAACAATTATCAGGAACTCTCTTAGGGACAGCATCAGGGCTTACTTAGGAACAGTTTCAGGAAGTCAGTAAGAGGTGGGTCAGTAAATTAGCTCAGGATAGTGTCAGGACTTCAGATATTGACAGCATCAGGGCCTTAGTTGGGGAGAGGGTCAGGCCCTGACTTAGGACGAACATCCAGGTTTTAGTTAGGGACAGAGTCAAGGACTGAGTTAGGAGTAGTGTTAGGGACAGTGTCAGGGTATGACTTAGGTGTAGTATCAGGGCCTTTGTTAGGGACAGTGTCAGGGCCTGAGTTAGGAAGAGCCTCCAGCCCTCAGGTAGGGACAAGTTCACAGCCTCGGGACTAATTTCAGGGCCTTATTTCGGGAAAGCATCAGGGATTTAGTTAGCATAAGAGGAGCCATTCCTGCAAGCACCCTGAAGGCCAACACACGCAAATGCAGAAGTGAACCATGCATGCTGCTATGAAGGAATATTCCACAGCAGTTGAGTACATTTTGTTTAAGGTTAGTAAGAGTTTTAAAATTATTTTTTTAAGAAAACTATATTCACAAGATGAAAGAATTTCATCCTAAAGAATCTCTTTAGCTAAACTTGACATTAGCTAAAGACAAGGTTAGGTTAAGCTCTAGGGCTGCTGTCAGGTAATGACCTAGGGTTGGTGTCAAGACCTTAGTTACTTAGAGAATCAGGGCCTAATTTAGGACCTGTGTCAGGGCTTCAGGTAGGGACAGCGTCAGAGCCTGACTTAGGGAGAACATCAGGGCCTGAGTGAGGCCTAGCGTCAGAGCCCTAGCCGGAGACACTGTCAGAGAATGATATAGGAGCAGCATCAGGGATTTATTGTGCCTGCATTCAGGTCATACTTAAAGACATGAGGAGGGCATGAGTTAGTCACAGAATCAAAGCCTCAGTTAGGAAAAGCTTTAGGGCCTGAGTTAGGCACAGTCTCAGTTCTTCGCTTAAGGACAGCGACAGGGATTTCTTTGGGACACTGTCAGGACCTTGGATAGAAATGTGTCTGGTTATTAGCTCAGGATAGTGTCCAGACTATAGTTATTGATGGCAGCAGGGCCCATGTTAGGGACAGATTCCGGGCCTTAGTGAGAGATAGTGTCAAGGCCTTATTTGGGATTAGTCAGGGCCTTAGTTAGGGAGAGTATTAGGGTTTCAGTTAGGATAAGATGCAGGACATTAGCTTGGGACAGAGTGAGGTTCCGGGCCAGGGATAGTGTCAGGAAATGACCAAGGGAAAGCCGGAAGACCTCAGTTAATGAGAGCATCAGGGCCTTAGTTAGGACCAGCGTCAGGGCGTAAATCAGGACCACTGCCAGGGCTTCATATACGGACAGCGTCAGAGGCTGACTAAGGGAGAGCCAAAGGGCCTAAGTGAGGCCTATCTTTAAGGCCTGTGTTAGGGACAGTGTCAGGGCATGACTTAGGAGCAGCATAAGGGTCTCTGTGCGATCAGCGTTAGGGCCTTCATTAAAGACATTATCCGGGCCTCTGCTAGGGACAGCCTCAGGGCCTCATTTATGGATAGCATCAAGGCTTACTTTGGGCCAGTTTCAGGACCTTGGTAAGACCAGCGTCAGGATATTAGCTCAGGATAATATCAGGACTTTAGATATTGGCGGCAGTTGGGCCTAAGTTAGAGACAGTTTCAGGGCCTGAGTTAGGACTAACATTAGAGCCTTTGTTAGGTACAGTGTCAGGGAGTGAGCTAGGAGTAGTGTCAGGGCCTTTGTTTGGGACAGTGTCAGGGTTTGAGTTAGGTGTAGTGTCAGGGCGTCTCTTAGGGACAGTGTCAGAGCCTGAGTTAGGATGAGCCTCCAGCCCTCAGTTAGGGACAAGTTCACAGCCTCGGGAGTAATTTCAGGGCCTTATTTAGGGACAGCATCAAGGATTTATTAGCATAAGAGGAGCCATTCCTGTAAGCACCTTGAAGGCCAACACACGCGAATGCAGAAGTGAACCATGCACGCTGCTATGAAGGAATATT
>NC_041220.1:57960021-57961820 GCF_002837175.3 Physeter macrocephalus
ATATTTTGCAACTTTACTGAATTTATTTTTTAACATATATTTTGAAGTAATGTGAAAAATTGCAATACTAAAATCTCACAGTTTCTACTGCACCCCAGGTAATCCACAGGACCCAAGACATGGTAGCTACTAATATACGCTTCCCACGGTGCCTCTTAATACCATGCGGACTTCTACAAGGGAAATAAGTATCACAACTTTGGTTGAACTTGGTCTGGGTAAGTCTTGGCCTCTATAACAAAATTTGATGTCTGTCTTTTCTGATTTTCTGGCATGATACTGACATGGTTGTCTAGAAAAGTAATTTACTTTTCAGTAATTTAAAATGTACAGAAAAGTTGCAACAATGGCAAAAAGTACTCACATTTGCCACTTCACACAAAATGCTCTGTGTGTTTTGCCCAAGGGACCAGCATATGACCCTTAAATGAAAGAATCCTGATGTCCACATTATAATTTAACACTCAACCCCACTTCAACTTTCACCTACTGTCCCAACTGTATGAAAATGTCTTTTTCCATCCTGATCCAGTTTTCTTTTTCTGGAACCATTACTGAGTTTCTCCCTCATTTGGACAACCTTGATGGATTTGAAGCAGACAAGGTGAGTATGGAATCTAGGTGGCCTTTTCTGTATGGCTTTTTTCACTAAGAATGTTTTTAATGCTCATTTTTGTAACAAATATCAGCGCTACACTTTTTTTTTCATTGTCATTAAAAATACGAAACATGACTTTAGCATTTAATTCACTTTACGTATACAGTTTTGTGGTATTAACTACCTTCATATAGTTGCACAAACAAGTTAACTAACGTGTACCTCCTGTGTGCATGGCAGATACCCAGGAAATTGAGTAACACCCTGAAACGGCCCAAGACATCACCTTAAATACCATCTTCATCTAAAAGGAAAAAAAAGGAAGGCTATAGTTGTTTCTGTCTACATTCATTTGATTGTATATGGTTTCCAATTGATGTTGTATAACTAGTTGTGGAGAAGTCATGGCTTCATTTCAGTTTGAATTTCCAAATTTAGTGGATTCTGCAGGCTTGATACAGGTTTCTGAACTTAATATTGGATCAGGACATCCCATGGTATAACTGGTATTCATGGTTTGTTCAACAATTAAAGTTCTGTGTGATATGAGTTCATCCCGGAGTAATCCAGGTTAGTTTCTGTTATACATTTGTCCCAGGATGAAAGGACAAGAGAAATAAGACCTAATTTATAAAAGTGCCTTCAAACTAATTGATACTGAAATATAGTTGACCTACAATGTTGTGTTAATTTCTGCTGTACAGCAAAGTGATTCATGTATACATACATACATATATATATATTTTTCATATTCTTTTCCATTATGGTTTATTACAGGGTATTGAATATAGTTCCCCATGCTATACAATAGGACCTTGTTGTTTATTCTATATGCAGTAGCTTGCATCTGCTAGTCCCAAATGCCCAATCCAACCTTTCCCCACTCCCCTCCCTCTTGGCAACTGCAAGTCTGTTCTTCTATGTCTGTGAGTCTGTTTCGTAGATAAGTTCATTTGTGTCTTATTTTAGATTCCACATATAAGTGATATCATATGATATTTGTCTTTCTCTGTCTGACTTACTTTGCTTGGTATGATAATCTCTAGGTTCATCCATGTTGCTGCAAATGGCATTATTTCTTCTTTTTTATGGCTGTGTAGTAAGCCATTGTATATATGCACCACATCTTCTTTATCCATTCATCTGTCGATGGACATTTAGGCTGTTTCCATGTCTTGGCTATTGTAATAGTGTTGCTTTG
>NC_041220.1:57962657-57963718 GCF_002837175.3 Physeter macrocephalus
AGAATAAAGTTGGACCCTTACCTCCCCCGACCCCGTATACAAAATCTACGCAAAATGGACCAAAGGCCTAGATGCAAGAACCAAAATTATAAAACTCGTAGAAGAAAACATGAGAGTAAATCTTCATGACCTTGGATTTGGTCATGATTTCTTAGATCTACCAAAAGCACAAGCAACAAAAGACAAAATAGATGAATTGGACTTCCTCAAAATGAAAAACAGTTGTATATAAAATGAGCAAGGAATAAGATAATCCACCATCCAAAATGGCACAAGATGTTTGCAAACCATGTATCTGATAAAGGCCTGTAGCCCAGCAGCCCAGCCCCCGGTGTCCAGTGAAGTGTCTGTGCAGTGAAGTGTCTGTGCGGCCCCTCCCGTCCTCAGTGGTCAGGGGATTTCAGGCCCCACAGCACCCGAGGGGTGGACACTGGTCATCCTCAGCACCCTCAAGGAGTGAGTGCTGGATGGTTTTGAGCCCAGATGCACTCCCATTACTGCCCTCAAAGGCTGAAGGCTTCAGCATGCCTCCAGAAGGACACAGAGTATTTGCAAGTCTTTGAGAACCAAGAGAACAGTCTTCACTTTTCTGGAAAGGGCATCTTATTATTTCACAGCATGACCATTTTCAATCTGGCTCTCAGGGGTGCCCTCCCACCTTCTTGATTTCTCTGAGAGTGGCCATGGTGGTTTGGCTGTCCCCAGTCTCCACACCAGGTGACAAGGCCAGTGGGGCCAGCTCCTGGGGTCCTTAGCTTCGTTGGAGACTAACCCAGACTCTTAGCCTGCAATTGAACGTGGATGCCCCTGCTTCTCCCCATCACTGATTCTCATCTCCTCCTCTATCTCTCTTCCTCTTGCTTTTCAGTCTCAGATTTACCTGATGGTCACCACTCACAGTTCTCACACAGCCCAGGGATTTCTTCTCGAAGGAAAGGTTCTGGAAAATCAGAAGGATAAATAAAGGATGCAGCTGATTCCCGCCTTGTGCTGACGCCCAAGAGGGTGAGGAGAGTGAGTGTTTTCTCATTAGAATTTTAAATCCTCCAAGTAATAGATCA
>NC_041220.1:57965417-57966619 GCF_002837175.3 Physeter macrocephalus
GCCTCAGGTAGAATCGGCATCAAGTCCTTAGTTAGGAAGAGCATCAGGGCCTCAGTTAGGTTCAGCATCAGGACGTTAGTTAGGGCCAGCAACAGCGCCGTAGTTAGGGACAGGGTTGTCAGGCCCTCAGAGATAACTTGAGGGACTTAGTAGGAGACAGTTTAGGCCGTTAGTTAGGGACACTTCAGAGACTTTCTTAGGGAAATATTCAGGGCCTTAGTAATAGAATCAGGGTATTATTTTGTGACCGCTTAGGCACTAAGGGACAGCATCAAAGACTAAGGGAGGGTGTCAGCGTCTTGGGGATAGTGTTAGGGACTTTGTAAGTTATAGCTTAGGCCATTAGATAGGGACAGTGTCAGGGGCTTACTAAGGGCAGTGTCAGAGACTTAATGAGGGACATCTTCAGGGCCTTAGTTATGGACAGGATCAGGTCCATACTTGGGACCAGTGTCAGGCCGTTATTTAGGGGCAGTGTCAGGGCCGTCTGTAGAGACAGCGTCCAGGCCCTTAGTTAGGAAGAGGGTCAACGCCTTAGGACAGGGTCAGAGACTTACTTAGGCACATATTCAGGGCCTTAGTAATGGACAGGATCAGGACCACAGTGAGGGACATCTAAGTCTATTAGGGACATCGTCAGGGCCTTAGGGTCAGCATCAGGGCCGTAGTTAGGACCAGTGTCAGGGCATTATTTAGGGACAAAATTAGGATGTTAGTTAAGGAAAAAGTCAGGAAATTAGTTACAGACCGTGTCAGCTTCTCAGGTAGAGACTTCAAGGTCTTAGTGAGAGCATCAGTATCTCAGGTAGGAACTGCATTAGGCCATTACTTAAAGACAGTGTCAAGGCCTTAATTAGGGAGAGTGTCAGGGCCTCAGAGAAAACTTGAGGACCTTAGTAAGAGACACTTCAGGATGTTCGTTAGGGACATCATCAGGGCGTTAGTTATGGACAGGGTCAGGGTATTAGTGAAAGACGGCTCAGGCAATTAGGCACACCGTCAGGGCCTTGGTTAGGGGCAGCGTCAGGGAGTAGTTGGGGAAAGAGTGAGGCCGTTAGGTAAAGATAGACTCAGGGCCTTAGTTAGAGACAGTGTCAAGTTCTTCGTTAGGGACACTGTCATGGCCTCAGTTAAAGATAACTTGAGGGTCTTAGTTAGAGACAGTGTCAGGGACTTAGTTATGGACATCTTTAGGGCCTCAG
>NC_041220.1:57966651-57971016 GCF_002837175.3 Physeter macrocephalus
GGCATTATTTAGGGACAAAATTAGGATGTTAGTTAAGGAAAAAGTCAGGAAATTAGTTACAGACAGTGTCAGCTTCTCAGGTAGAGACTTCAAGGTCTTAGTGAGAGCATCAGTATCTCAGGTAGGAACTGCATTAGGCCATTACTTAAAGACAGTGTCAAGGCCTTAATTAGGGAGAGTGTCAGGGCCTCAGAGAAAACTTGAGGACCTTAGTAAGAGACACTTCAGGCTGTTCTTTAGGGACATCATCAGGGCATTAGTTATGGACAGGGTCAGGGTATTAGTGAAAGACAGCTCAGGCAATTAGGCACACAGTCAGGGCCTTGGTTAGGGGCAGCATCAGGGAGTAGTTGGGGAAAGAGTGAGGCCGTTAGGTAAAGATAGACTCACGGCCTTAGTTAGAGACTGTCAAGTTCTTTGTTAGGGACACTGTCATGGCCTCAGTTAAAGATAACTTGAGGGTCTTAGTTAGAGATAGTGTCAGGGACTTATTTATGGACATCTTTAGGGCCTCAGTTAGAGGTAATTTGAGGGCCTTAGTAAGAGACATTTTGGGTCATTAGTGACATCGTCAGGACCTTAGTGCCATCTTCAGTACATCATTTATGGGTCGCATCAGGGCATTATTGAGGGACAGCTCATGTTATTAGGGACTGTGTCAGGGCCTTAGTTAGGGACTGTGTCACGGCCTTGGGACTAAATTAAGGGCCTGAGGTAGGCACAGCACAAGGTCTTCCATTAGCATAAGATGCAGGACATTAGCTAGGGACAGGGAAAGGCTAAATTGTAGGGGTCGTGTCAGGAAATGACCTAGGGTTAGTGTCAAGACCTTAGTTACTTAGAGAATCAGGGCCCAATTTAGGACCTGTGTCAGGGCTTCGGGTAGGGACACCATCAGAGCCTGACCTAGGGAGAGCGACAGGGCCTGAGTGAGGCTTAGCGTCAGGGCCTTAGATAGGGACAGTGTCAGGGCATGACGTAGGAGCAGCATAAGGGCCTCAGTAGGATCAGGCTTGTGTGATTTGTTAAAGACATTATCAGTGCCTCTGTTAGGGAAAGCCTCAAGGCCTCACTTCAGGACAGCGTCAAGTCCCACTTAGAGACAGTTTTAGGACCTTCGTGAGAGATGTGTCAGGATATAAGCTCAGGATAGTGTCAGGACTTTAGATATTGATGTAGCAGGGCCTTAGTTACAGACAGTGTCAAGGCCTTAGTTAGGACCGGCATCAGGGCTTCTGTTAGGTACAGGGTCACAGTCTTGAGACTAAATTCAGGGCCTGTGGTAGGCACGGAATAAGGCTTCAGTTAAGGTAAGAGGGAGGACATTAGGTAGAGACAGGGTTAGGGTAAAGTCTAGGGATCATGTCAAGAAATGACCTAGGGATAGTGTCAAGACCTTAGTTACTGAGAGTATCAGGGCCTTATTTAGAACCAGGGTCAGGGCTTCAGGTAGGGACAGTGTCAGTGCCTGACTTAGGGAGAGCAACAGGGCCTGAGTGAGGCCTAGCGTCAGGCCTTTAGCTACGGACACTGTCAGGGCATGACTTAGGAGCAGCATCAGGACCTTTGTTGGATCAGCGTTATGGTCTTAGTTAAAGACATGATCAAGGCCTGAGTTAGTCACAGCGTCAAGGCCTCAGTTAGGGAAAGATTCAGGGCCTGAGTTAGGGACAGCCTCAGGTCTTCACTTAAGGACAGCGACAGGCTTTCTCATGGACAATGTCAGGACCTTGGTTAGACATAAGTCAGGATAGTAGCTCAGTGTAGTTTCAGGGATTTATATATTGATTGCAGCAGGGCCCATGTTAGGGACAGATTCCAGGCCTTAGTGAGAGGTAGTGTCATGACCTTAGTTACTGAGAGCATCAGGGCCTTCTTTAGAACCAATGTCAGGGCTTCAGGTAAGGACAGCAACAGGGCCTTGCTTAGGGCGAGCGACAGGGCCTGAGTGAGGCCTAACATCAGTCCGTTAACTGGGGACAATGTCAGGGCATGACACCGGAGCAGCATCAGGGCCGTTGTTGGATCAGCAGTATGGTCTTCCTTAAAGACATGATAAGGCGCTCTCTTAGGGACAGCGTCAGGGCTTACTTAGGGACATTTTCAGGACCTTGGTAAGAGATGGGTTAGTAAATTAGCTCAGGATAGTGTCAGGACTTTAAATATTGACGGCATCAGGGCATTAGTTAGGGACAGTGTCAGGCCCTCACTTAGGACGGACATCCAGGTCTTAGTTAGGGACAGTGTCACGGCATTGGGACTGAATTGAGGTGCTGATGTAGGGACAGCATAAGGGCTTCAGTTAGCATAAGAGGTAGGACATAAGCTAGGAACAGGGTTAAGGTAATGTCTAGGGATCGTGTCAGGAAATGAACTAGGGATAGTGTCAAGACCTTAGTTACTGAGAACCTCAGGGCCTTATTTAGGACCAGCATCAGGGCCGGACCTAGGGCGAGCAACAGGGCCTGAGTGAAGTCCAGCGTCAGGCACCTAGCTGGAGACACTGTCAGGGCATGACCTCGGAGCAGCATCAGGGCCTTTGGTCAGCATTCGGGTCATAGTGAAAGACATGAGCAGGGCTTGAGTTTGTCACAGAATGAAGGCCTCAGTTATGGAAAACTTCAGGGCCTGATTTAGGCACAGCCTCAGGTCTTCACTTAAGGACAGGACAGAGCTTTCTTTGGGACAGGGTCAGGTTCGTGGATAGAAACGTGTCAGGATATTAGCTCAGGATAGTGTCCGGATTTTAGTTATTGATTGCAGCAGGGCCCATGTTAGGGACAGATTCCGGGCCTTAGTGAGAGACAGTGTCAAGGCCTTAGTTAGGATTAGTCAGGGCCTCATTTAGGGAGAGTATTAGGCTTTCAGTTAGGATAAGATGCAGGACATTAGCTTGGGACAGAGACAGGTTCCGGGCCAGGGATAATGTCAGGAAATGACCAAGGGAAAGCGTGAAAAACTTAGTTATTGATAGCATCAGGGCCTTGGTTAGGACCAGCGTCAGGGCCTGAATGAGGACCACTGTCAGGGCTTCATATACGGACAGCATCAGAGCCTAACTAAGGTACAGCCAAGGGGCCTAAGTGAGGCCTATCTTTAGGGCCTGAGTTCGGGACAGTATCAGGGCATGACTTAGTAGCAGAATAAGGGCCTCTGTGAGATCAGCATTAGGGTCTTCATTAAAGACATTTTCAGGGCCTGTGTTAGGGAGAGCCTTGGGGCCTCAATTATGGACATCATCAAGGCTTACTTTGGGCCAGTTTCAGGTCCTTGGTAAGACCTGGGTCAGGATATTAGCTCAGGATAATATCAGGACTTTACATATTGGCAGCAGCTAGGCCTTAGTTAGAGACAGTGTCAGGGCCTGAGTTAGGACTAGCATTATAGCCTTTGTTAGGTACAGTGTCAGGGATTGAGCTAGGAGTAGTGTCAGGGCCTGAGTTAGGGAGGGTGTCATTGTCTGAGTTAGGTGTAGTACCAGGGCCTTTGTTAGTGACAGTGTCAGGGCCTGAGTTAGGACGACCCTCCAGGCCTCAGTTAGGGATAGGTTCACAGCCTCGGGACTAATTTCAGGGCCTTATTGAGGGACAGCATCAGGGATTTAGTTAGCATAAGAGGAGTCATTCCTGCAAGCACCCTATAGGCCAACACACGCAAATGCAGAAGTGAACTGTGCACGCTGCTATGAAGGAATATTCCACAGCAGTGAGTACATTTTGTTTAAGGTTAGTAAGAGTTTAAAAATTATGTTTTTAAGAAAACTATATTCACAAGATGAAAGAATTTCGTCCTAAAGAATCTCTTTAGCTAAACCAGATACTGTCAGGGCATGACTTAGGAGCAGCCTCAGGGCCTTTGTTGGATCAGCATTCGGGTCATAGTGAAAGACATGAGCAGGGCCTGAGTTAGTCACAGAATCCAGGCCTCGGTTAGGGAAAGCTTCAGGGCCTGAGTTAGGCACAGCCTCATGTCTTCACTTAAGGACAGCATCAGGGCTTTCTTTGGGACAGTGTCAGGTCCGTGGATAGAAACGTGTCAGGATATTAGCTCAGGATAATATCAGGACTCTAGGTATTGGCGGCAGCTGGGCCTTAGTTAGAGACAGTGTCAGGGCCTGAGTTAGGACTAGCATTATGGCCTTTGTTAGGTACAGTGTCAGGGACTGAGCTAGGAGTAGTGTCAGGGTATGAGTTAGGTTTAGTGTCAGGGCCGTTGTTAGGGACAGTGTCAGGGCCTGAGTTAGGACGAGCCTCCAGGCCTTAGTTAGGGACAAGTTTACAGCCTCGGGAGTAATTTCAGGGCCTTATTTAGGGACAGCATCACGGATTTAGTTAGCATAAGAGGAGCCATTCCTGCAAGCACCCT